>NC_090814.1:56311127-56647289 GCF_000390325.3 Nicotiana tomentosiformis
GTGAGTTGTCCGTGCGGATATGTGATATTGTAACTCTCTTAGCACGTGAGTTGTCCGTGCCGATATGAATGTAACGGCCCGACTGGCCGTTTTGGGCATTTATGCTCCTTTCTACTATTTGAAGTCTTGAATACCTTCATACGATGTATTATGACTTGTGTGAATTGTCGGTTTTGGTTTTCAGGTATTTCGGAGTTAGTTTGGAAGAATAAAATCCAAGGCTTAAAGTTTAGGTTAAAATAGTGACCGGATGTCGACTTATGCGTAAACAACACCGGAATAGAGTTTTTATGATTCCAATAGTTCTGTATGGTGATTTTCGACGTAGGAGTGTGTCCGAAAATTTATTTGGAAGCCCATAGCTAAATTAGGCTTGAAATGGCTAAAATAAAAATTTAAGTTTGAAAGTTTGACCAGAGAGTTGACTTTTTGATATCGGGGTCGGAATCCGATTCTGGAAATTAGACTGGGTCCGTTATCTCATTTATGACTTGTGCAAAATTTGAGGTCAATCGAACTTGATTCGATAGGTATCGGCATCAAATGTAGAAGTTGGAATTTCTTAGTTTCATTAAACTTGAATTGGGGCATGATTTGTGATTTTAGCGTTGTTTGATGTGATTTGAGATTTCGACTAAGTTCGTATGATGTTTTAGGACTTGTTGGTATATTTGGTTGAGGTCCCCAGGGGCTCGGGTGAGTTTCGGGGTGGTTTTGGTCCATTTTTAGGCCATTTTTAATGGCTGAGTTTTGTCTACAGAGGTGTGCATCGCGATCACGAATATTTGATCGCGTTCGCAAAGAGCAAACAACAGTTTGGGGCCTTGTGAATCGCGATCGCGGAAGCTCTTACACGATCGGGTGGAACAAAATCTGTGTTGCAATGACCCGACTTTGAAAGCTTATATCTCGCAATCTATAAGGAATTTAGAGATGATCCAAAAATGAAAGTTGTAGCAGTTGATGTCTAGTTTTTAGAATGTCAAACCATTTATCATTTGAAATTTCGTACAAAACGTTATGACTATTATGCTAGAGGCTGTCTGGAAGAGTTGGGGAGTTTGTTCGTCACGATCGCGATTGGTTTTCCGCAATCGCAAAGGGCAAATTTTGGGCTGGAAATTTTTGAGCTTCACGATAAATGCCTGGGCAGAAGCTATATTTCGAGGTTTCGGCCATTTTAACAAATTTGGAGCTCTGAAGCTCGGATTTAAGTGATTTTTGAGGCGATTTACACCATATGGATTGGGTAAGTGATTCTAACTCAGTTTTGGTTAAATCACATGAATATATTGTTGTTTTCATCATTAAATTAGTGTTTTGGGTTGAAAATAGTAGAAAATTTCATAGACTTTAAATTAGTGTTTTGGTCTCGTGGTTGAATGGGTTGTCGGATTTTATGAGTTTTGTCGGATTCCAAGATGTGGGCCCCACTGACAATTTTTTAGTGTAATTTCGGATTTTGTGAAAAAATTAGTATTTTCAAATGGAATTAATTCCTATAATTTGTGTTGAGTGAATCGAATTAATTATGACTAGATTCGAGCCATTCGGAAGTTGATACACGCAGAATGGAATTTCTGGAGCATTGTTTAGCTTGCCCGATAATGGACGCGTCTTGTTCGAGGTAAGTAACTCTTCTAATCTTGGAGTTGAGGGTATGAACCCTGATTATACGTGTTATGTGTTTGGTATTGAGGTGACGGGCATGTGGGCATGTAGGCATGCACCGTGTGAGTTGTGACTCCGTTATTTCTATGGTCCTGTGTAGTTATCTGAACTTGTCTGAAATCATGAAATCTCTACGTACTAGAGTTATCAAAATGTGATTCATGCTATAAACTATGTTTAGGATACATGCTTATCCTGTTGGGACCCACCGAGGATTTTGTCTGTTGTTGAGTTATCTGCTTTTATTGCATTACTTACTCAGTCATACGCATTCATATGCATATCATATCTTAGTCTTTATTGTTATTTATTCATACATCATTTTCGGGCTAGTTTCATGACATTGTGAGCCCGTGAGAGAGAGACTGGAGAGATTGATGACTGAGTGAGGTCGAGGGCCTGATTGATTCTGATATTGATATTATGGCACGTGAGTTGTTCGTGCGGATTATAGCGCTTGGGCTGTAGGAGCCCCTCCAGATTCTGCACACACACACACCCAGTGAGCGCGGTTCATTTATATTGAGGGATGGATCATCCCTCGATATGGATCTTGTCCGAAGCAATTATATTGAGGGATGCATCTTCCCTGGACATGGATCTTGTCCGAAGTATTTATATTGAGAGATGGATCTTCCCTGGAGATGGATCTTGTCCGAATCATTGATATTTGGAGATGGATCTTTCCCTGGGCTGGATTGGCCTTGTACAGTATTGAGTGACTGGCTGTCAGTTATTATGTATATATATTGGGATGGATCTTTCCTGGGTTGGATTGGCCATATACAGTACTGAGTGATTAAATACTTTTAGAGTGCGAGTACATGAGTTCATCTCTGAGATACATAGCATTGACATGCACACATGACATACATGCATAGAGATGTATTTTTTTCATGATGTACGGTATCACGTCATTCATGACTTTTCACACATATTGACATATGGGTATAGTGATGCATTTTACACTGGCTATCTGGAAAGAAAATGAAACATCTTATTTATTGTTAAAAGGAGTTTTGGGAGAATTACTCTTTTCAAACTCACTCATATTTTTAGCAACTTCGGTAAACGACTTGGGTTTTCACTGATACACTTAAAAGACAGAACTATTTTCAGAAATCATGATGAAGCTGAGCATTTTATCGTTGAGTTACTTCTTTTATTACTTGCTTTATGTTGTCATGAACTGTTGTTGGTTATTGGAGTTAGACTCTGACCTTGGTACAAGCTCGTCACTACTTTCAACCTAAGGTTAGGTTTGTTACTTATTGAGTACATGGGGTCGGTTGTACTCATACTACACTTCTGCACCTTGTGTGCAGATTTTGGATGTCAATGATGTTGTACATGACGGGAGCTGGATCTGAAGATGTACCTGCATTCCAGTCATTGCTGCCTCTTATTCATGGTAGCTTTAGAATTTTAATCTATTTATGTACTTTTCAAACAGATGATGTATTACGTCATACCAGTATTTTAAAAGGCGTGGGCGTAAGGCGAGGCGTTTTACATATGACTCAGCGAGGCGTAAGCCCCGAGGCACGGGGCGTAAGACCCATAGGTATTTAATATTTAGTATTTTTTAAAATAATATAATGATAGTAAATATTTATTAACAGGTAAAATTGCATACAAATTGAAGAAAACTATATATATATATATATATATATATATATATATATATATATATACACACACACACACACACACACATATGTGCGCGCGCGTGCGCGCTTCATCCCCACAAAAAACTAGTCAAACAATCTATTATACGCTACTTACAAGTAATGTTTTAAAAGGCGGGGCGTTTTACTTGATATGGGGTGAGGCGTAAGCCTGGAGGCGGGGGGGGGGGGCGTAAGCCCCATGGATCTTTAAAATTTTAATTTATAAATTAATAAAATAACATAATAACACAAAAAATATAAAATATAAATTAAAAATTAAAAATTAAAAGAAAATTAAAGGAACTCATAGAAAAATAATATTTAGCATGATCCTTAAGTATAACTAATGCATACAAATCACGTATAACGTCTTTAACTTTCAAATAATTAAAAACTTATAATTTCTTTAAAAAATGATCAAACTCCACATTTTACCTTCTTAAAAGTAAATAGTTAATAAAATCTTATTAGTACGATAATTAAAATATTACTCCTTCATGAATAAATACAAATTAGTTTAATATATCAAATTAATAAAAGTATATAACAAGGAGGGACAAATGAACTAAGACACGACCAATAACAAGTGAAAATATAAATTCGCAATACTATGTCTCATTATTAGAGTTATGCTCAATCTTGATATTTCTATCGAAGAATAGAACTTTTATCATTAATTTATTAAAGAATTTTGAAGGTCAACGATATTAATTAGGAAATATGACACGTGATTTGCGTTAGAACTGTTAGACGAGCCCCGAGCGTTAGGCGTTGGGTGTGTTTAGCGCGCACGGTCGGGCGCTTGGGACGTAAGCCTAACAGAAATAAGCCCCATACATGATCCCCAGGGCATTTGCAAGTGCCCCACCCAGGGGCGATCCTCGGGCGAGTACCAAATATGCCTTTTAAAACATTGCTTCATACCAGCTTTGTATACTCTATTCTTAAAAACTCATAATTTTTACTACCAGTTCTTGGAGAACGTATAAGATTCAGATAAATTCTTTACTTAATTGCTTTATTAATTATCTTGTTAAATTATATTGGAGTTGGTTAGTGGTTAATTGGCTTACCTAACGGGTTGGGTTAGGTGCCATCACGACTAGTTGGATTTTCGATCGTGCCAAGGTGGTATCAGAGCTCTAGGTTCATAGGTTCTACAAGTCATAAGCAAGTGTCTAGTAGAGTCTTGCGGATCGGTATGATGACGTCCATACTTATCTTCAAGAGGCTACAGGGCATTTAGGATATATACTTCCCATATTTCTTTCCTTATCGTGCGGAATTGATTCAGCTTGAAACATAACTCTTTGAATTCCTTCCACACATTCGTATGCGCACAAGAGCGCTCGGTATCAGTTGTGCATCGCCGGCTTGTGATTCTATGAACGAAGTTCGAGAGGTGTTTTGGTGATGGGCCAGTATGGAGGACTTGAGGCCATAGTTGAACCGTAGCTTAAGCTCGGTAGCTTCAGTTGTAACTTGTATATTTGCACTCATATGTCTGGTAATGTCCCTACGAGTGGAATTTGTGGCTCGATGAGCGGTGAAATGGCTTTCTGATGAGTATGATGTAACTGCAAGATGTGTTAAGACGATTTGAATGTGGCAAGAAGTGTTTCCTTGAAATGTAAAGGAAGGCCATTGTGTGCTTGATCTTCGTTTTGATGTGACGTACAGTCTCGAGTGTGAATGTTTTGAAAGATCTTTCACGTTGTTAAATTTTGGGGCAAATTAAATTCTCGTGTCTAGTTAATGAGTTTGGACTCAGAAAGATTAAGTGATTTCATAGTAATTTTGGCTGCGAAAGGGTATAACAAGATGCCAATTTGAGACTAAGTAGGTAGGTTATCTCCTGCGAAGTAATCTACGTAGGTGTATTCCTTATTATGTGAATAAAGAGTTTCTTTTATGCCAGCGGGGCGTATGTGTTGAGACTTGAATTTGAATCTAGTTGAGAAAGTTGACTTGAGTGTTAAGGGAATGGATGCGAGCTTAGCGGGCGATTGAGGTATTTTTATGGTTGGCATGGTATGCGCTTGAGAAGAATTTTCGTTGAACTGACCACGGTGTTATGGCAGTAATAGAATATGGGTACTGCAAATTATCGAGTGTTTTAATTGATGGCTTTGAGCCAAGTGGGGACCCTGCTATTGACAATTCAATTCATGGTTATATGTCAATTTTCTTTTTTGGTCTGAAGTATACTTGGGAATCAGTGATGACTGGCAGAGGTGGAGTTCGAGAATGACTCGAGTAAGGAAATTTTTGGATACGGGTTATATTTCGCTTATGAGTATATGAAAATCGTGGGATGAGTGAGTTGTTATTTGTGAATAATGTAGTGTGCACAGAGTATGAATTTGATAGTTGGTATTAAAGTAGAGTTACTTCTTTGAGTGTTGTTGTGCTAATGGGGCATGTGTATTTTGTCCCATTTGGGCGGTGTAATTTGGATTTGAACAAAGGGGGAGACTCTTGAGAAAGTTCCAATAGGTTCAAGGTTTATATATAGCAATTGAGAATTTCTCCGGACTTGTGTTTGGATAAAATTTGAGATTTACATTTGATGGTGCCTGGACTTGCGAAAATTCTGTATGACTATGGATTCTACATTTTAGTATAAGGAAGGTAAGAAGAACAATTTTAAATTTACATAAGGTATTTTCAGAGTGAGTGTTACAGTTATGGTATTTATGAAGGTGCTTAAGAAGAATACAATTGCTTATGGGCCATAGGGCGTTGAGGTTCTATGCTAAGGTTTGTGGGGTGATTTGTGGTTAAAGATCGTGGCATTTTAGCAAGGAGAAGTATCTATCTGAATACAAATTCGGAAGGGACTCAGAGAAATAGGACAACTTGGTAGTAGGTTGGATCAGTACGGTAATGGATATGATCGGTTCTTTGGGTGCTTATGATGTAGTGGGTTTCTACAGGTGTTTCATGGCAATTCCCTTGGGTTTTGGGAACTTGCATGGCTTGGTTGAGTTAGAGAGATTTAGTTTTGATGGCTTAATGTGCAAATGGGTTTCGAAGAATTCTCAATGGTCTCTACCACGATTCGAGTATATTTCCTGCCGGTGTATGAAGCATGTGGTGTATTGTGATTTTCTTCATGGATGAGATCCAATGGAAGGTTTCTGACTGATCGGAGGTGTATTCTGATTGGAGTTTTCAGGAACAGATTATTTCATGGTTGCGGACTGTGAAGTCATGGTCGAAGCTAGCTAGATGTTAGTATGTATTAGGATTCAGTTGTTGTGGAATTTTGGAGGGTTATTTATCTATTAGTGGGTGACTAGAGTTGATTTGGGGGCCCATTGTTAGGCCCAACTAGGATGTGTATTCTACACCGAGCCGGATTGGTTGGCTTCATACTGCTATTGTTGAGGGATATACCATTCAGTTGTTGTTCAACTTATTCGTGTTCTGAAATGATCGGTGACTTACTATTTTATGCTATGAGGGGTTGTGATTCGTTGGTTATAAGCACACCTGGTGCGGTTCTATTTGGGCTTTATAGAGGAATTTGAGCGAGATGAGTAATTCGGTATGGCATGGTTGATGGAGTATGGGTTATGTTCTTTTGGGTTTTGTGTGGCATTGTGTCATCGTGTCATCTGCTTCTCCATCGTTATGGTAATGCACTTTGAGTACTTGATGTTGGATTGCGTGTGGTTATTGATTTTGAGAATGGTGGCAGAGGTATTTCATATGGATTATTGTTTGGATGGGGTCACGCATTGTAACGGAGTTATGTTAAAGTATGAACCTTGTGTTAGAATCGTGTGATGGTTCTACGGTGTGTGATGGATTTTCAGTATTTCGTTATGGTGGTACTTGTTAATCTTGCGGGGTAGTTCTCTCATTTGAGTCATTTTCCATGACTGAGTACATTTGAATTATTGTATATTGGTGCACGGATGGCACGGTTTGTGAATCTGAGTTATATTGGTGTGGCGTGTCTGTGGGATAGTTATGTTTAATATATAAGGTCATTGGATACTGTTAGGTTTGATTACGGTATATTTGGGAAGATGACATTGAAAGTCGACTACGAAAGGGATTATGGTTCTGGTTGGGGCGAAAGAGCTCAATGACTTGTTGATCTAATAAGGGGTTACGAGATTCTGCGTGTTTCTTTATTTATCAACAGTGTACGAAGGTTTTGGGATGAGGTTTGGTTCAATATGGGGTTTAATACTAGTACTTGGTTGGTTTTGGAGTAGCTACTGTGATCAGGAATGGTGCTACGAGCATGCGAGTTGTGAAATATGTTAGGTGATTATATCCGTGGTTGTAGTTATGGCTCGATGCAACTTGTTCAGACTTATACAGTGTGTAACTATGAGATTCGGGTCTTGTAAGAAATTCTAAATGTTGGGAATTTAAATTCCAAGGTTTATGGCCTAATGTTAAATTAATGATTTTTAGTTGTATGGTGTTGTCAAGCCTATATAGAATAGGGTGACGTGGGATCACCCCCGGGTATGTGCGTGATAAGGTGAAATAGTGATTCGATGGCTTGGAAATAACTCTTGGCACGTTCAAGGACGAACGTAGGTTTAAGTGGGGGAGAATGTAACGACCCGACCGGTCATTTTGGGCATTTATGCTCATTTCTACTATTTGAAGTCTTGAATACCTTCATACGATGTATTATGACTTGTGTGAATTGTCGGTTTTGATTTTCAAGTATTTTAGAGTTAGTTTGGAAGAATGAAATCCAAGGCTTAAAGCTTAGGTTAAAATAGTGATCGGATGTTGACTTATGTGTAAACGACCGCGGAATAGAGTTTTGATGATTCCAATAGCTCCGTATGGTGATTTTGGACTTAGGAGCGTGTCCGGAAAATTATTTGAAAGCCCGTAGCTAAATTAGGTTTGAAATGGCTAAAATAAAAATTTAAGTTTGGATGTTTGACCGAGAAGCTGATTTTTTAATATCGGGGTCGAAATCTGATTCTGTAAATTGGAATATGTCTGTTATGTCATTTATGACTTGTGTGCAAAATTTGAGGTCAAACGGACTTGATTCGATAGGTTTCGGTATCGAATGTAGAAGTTGGAATTTCTTAGTTTCATTAAACTTGAATTGGGGCATGATTCATGGTTTTAGAGCTGTTTGATGTGATTTAAGGCTTCGACTAAGTTCGTATGATGTTTTAGGACTTGTTGGAATATTTAGTTAAGGTTCCGAGGGGCTCGGGTGAGTTTCGAGGTGGTTTTGGACCATTTCTAGGCCATTTTAAATTGCTGATTTTTTTCTACATAGGTGTGCATTGCGATCGCGAACATTTGGTCGCGTTCGTGAGGAGCAAATAACAGTTTGGGGCCTTGTGAATCGCGATCGCGTAGAACAAAATCTCTGTTGCACTGACCCAACTTTGGAAGCTTATATCGCGCAATCTATAAGGAATTTGGAGATGATCTAAAATGAAAGTTATAGATCTTGATGGCTAGTTTTCAGAAAGGCAAACTATTTATCATTTGGAATTTTATACAAAATGTTATGACCATTATACCAGAGGTTGTCTGGAAGAGTTAGGGAGTTTGTTCTTCGCGATCGCGATTGGATTTCGGCGATCGCGAAGGGCAAATTTTGGGCTGGAAATTTTTGTGCTTCACGATCGCGAAGCATTTTCCGCGATCGCGAAGAGTAAATGCCTGGGCAGAAGCTATATTTTGAGGTTTTGGCCATTTTAACATATTTGGAGCTATGGAGCTCGGATTGAAGCGAGTTTTGAGGCAATTTTTACCATATGGATTGGGTAAGAGATTCTAACTCGGTTTTGGTTAAATTACATGAATATATTGTTGTTTTCATCATTAAATTAGTATTTTGGGTTGAAAATAGTAAAAAATTTCATAGACTTTAATTAAGGATTTAAAGGCCGGGTTGTGGTCGAATTTAAGTGATTTTGGTATGATTGGACTCGTGGTTGAATGGGTTGTCAGATTTTATGAGTTTTATCGGATTCCGATATGTGAGCCCCACTAGCAAAGTTTGAGTGTAATTTTGGATTTTGTGGGAAAATTAGTATTTTCATATGGAATTAATTCCTATTTTTTGTGTTGAGTGAATCGAATTAATAGTGAATAGATTCGAGCCGTTCGAAAGTTGATACGCGCATAATGGAATTTCTAGAGCATTGTTTAGCTTGCCCGATATTGGACTCGGCTTGTTCGAGGTAAGTAACGCTTCTAATCTTGGAGCTGAGGGTATGAACCCTGATTATACGTGTTATGTATTTGGTGTTGAGGTGACGCACATGCTAGGTGACGGGTGTGTGAGTGTGCACCGTGTGAGCTGTGACTCCGTTATTTTTGTGGTCCTGTGTAGTTACCTGAACTTCTCTGAAATCATGAAATATCTACGTACTAGAGTTATCAAAATGTGATTCATGCTATAAACTATGTTTAGGCTACATGCTTATCCTGTTGGGACCCACCGAGGTCAATTCTGTTGTTGAGTTATCTGCTTTCATTGCATTACATACTAAGTCATACGCATTCATATGCATATCATAGCTCAGTCTCTGTTGTTATTTATTGATACATCATATCATTATTTTAGGGCTAGTTTTATGATATTGTGAGCCCGTGAGAGAGAGACTGGAGAGATTGATGACTGAGTGAGGCCGATGGCCTGATTGATTCTGATATTGATACTATGGCACGTGAGTTGTCCGTACGGATTATAGCGCTTGGGCTGAAGGAGCCCCTCCGGAGTCTGCACACACCCCCAGTAAGCGCGATTCATTTATATTGAGGGATGGATCTTCCCTGGACATGGATCTTGTCCGAAGCATTTATATTGAGGGATGGATATTCCCTGGACACGGATCTTGTCCGAAGCATTTATATTGAGGAGTGGATCTTCCCTGGACATAGATCTTGTCCGAATCATTGATATTTGGGGATGGATATTCCCCTGGGTTGGATTGGCCTTGTATAGTACTGAGTGACTGGATGTCAGTTATTATGTATATATTGGGATGAATCTTCCCTGGGCTGGATTGGCCATATACAGTACTGCGTGATTAAATACTCTGAGAGTGCGAGTACATTGACATGCACACATGATATATATGCATAGAGATGTATTTTCCTCATGCTGTACGGTATCGCTTTATTCATGACTTTTTACACATATTGACATATGGGTATAGTGATGCATTTTACACTGTCTATCTGGAAAGAAAATAAAATATTTTATTTATTGTTGAAAGGAGTTTTGGGAGAATTACTATTTTCAAACTCACTCATATTTTTGGCAACTTCGGTAAATGACTTGGGTTTTCACTAATACACTTGAAAGATAGAACTATTTTCAGAAATCATGATTAAGCTGAACATTTTATCTTTGAGTTACTTCTTTTATTACTTGCTTTATGTTGTCATGAACTGTTGCTGGTTATTGGAGTTAGACTATGACCTTGGTACAAGCTCGTCACTACTTTCAATCTAAGGTTAGGTTTGTTACTTATTGAGTACATGGGGTCGGTTATACTCTTACTACACTTCTGCAGATGTTGTACATGACGGAAGCTGGATCTGAAGATGTACCTACATTCCAGTCATTGCTGCCTCTTATTCATGGTAGCTTTAGAATTTTAATTTGTTTTTGTACTTTTCAAACAGATGATGTATTACTTCATATCAGCTTTGTATACTCTATTCTTAGAAGCTCATAATTTTTACTACTAGTTCTTGGGGAACGTATAAGATTTAGATAACTTCTTTACTTAATTGCTTTATTAATTGTCTTGTAAAATTACATTGGAGTTGGTTAGTGGTTAATTGGGTTACCTAGCGGATTGGGTTAGGTGCCATCATGACTAGTTGGATTTGGGTCATGACAATGAGGTATTAATGGTATTGGCAAGTGAGATTTTCGTGCAGCACGTGAGTTGTCCGTGCGATTATAATTTGTAATGTAGGCACAAGATGCTAAGAGATTATGGTTCATGACTTGGGACCCACGAATTGCGGTGATGAGGTGTGGTACCTCGGGAAAGTTCTTGTATAAACCTTGTATGAAAGCAGTTATTTATTTGGTTACTACCAGTGTTTCCTGCCCAGTTAAAACCGCACCTGCTGTCCTAGTTCCGCACCTATGAAACCGCATCTGCGAACCGTGCTCCGCTTATGTGGAAAATAATTAAAATCCTGACTCCACTTCTGCGATCACTTGACCGCATCTGCGATCACCAGAGACGCACATGCGATCCATCTGCACATCTGTGCCTCCCAAATTGCTTCTGCGACCACCGCAGATGCGAGATTTCCATCGCACATGCGGTCGGAGCCCAGGTCTCCCTTAGCCGCACCTGCGGCTTTTTCTTTGCTCCTGCGGCCTCGCACCTGCGGTTCCCACACCGCAGGTGCGGAAAGCACCAGTAGTAGCAGCTTCAGTTGTACTTCTCCAACTCCAAACCTTTCGTTAACCACCCGGAATCACCCCAAGGACCTCGGGACCACAACCAAACATACCAACATATCCTATAACCTCATACAAACTTAGTCGAACCTTCGGATCACTCAAATCAATATCAAAACACCAAATTACGCTCGGATTTAAGCCAAAGAACTTCTAAATTTCCGAATTCCACAAATGATGCCGAAACCTACCAAACCACATCCGGATGACCTAAATATTTGCACACAAGTTAAAAATGACACCACGAACCTACTCCCACTTCCAAAAATCCAAACCGACCCCGATATCAAAATTTCCACTACTGGCCAAAATCGTCAAAATTCTAATTTTCGCTAATTCAAGCCTAATTCTACCACGGGCCTCCAAATCACATTCCGAATGCGCTCCTAAGTCCAAACTAACCTAACGGAGCTAACAAAACCACCAAAATTCAAATCCGAGGTCGTTTACACATAAGTTAATATCCGGTCAACTCTTCCAACTTAAGCTCTCAACTAAGAGACTATGTGTCTCCATTCACTCCGAAACCACTCTGAACCCGAACCAACTACCCCGGTATATCATAATATAGCTGAAGAACACAAAAAGAAGTGGGAAATAGGGGAACTGGGCTATAACTCTCGAAACGACCGGCTGGGTCGTTACAGCTTGAGACCCTGGTAATCCATGCTATAAACAATGAGCGTTCGCCCTGCAAACCATGGGTCGGGCTAACGCATGAAACATTCCTCTTCGAGAGTATTGTCGCAGGACCAAAACTCAAAGAAATTGATAAAAGCATATACAAACAATGGAGCGTGTTTTTTTAAGCAACTATACCACTCGGCAGCACTTGCCTAGTGGCTAATATATAAATAAAATCCCAAAATGGGTCCAAAGCTTACAAGATGTCCAAACCAAAATAGAAGTTGCATGAATCTACTAGCTATTAAAATGTTAGAAAAGCTAAAATCTAATGAACTAGCTATTACAACATAATAAGTTGAATATTTCCTTCTCCTATTAGTGTATGTGAATCCAATTGTCATTGGCAAATACCAAGCAGCACCTATCAAGCTCTCACCAAGCGCTAGGGTATACTGTCCATAGGCTAAAATGAATTCCAAACATCTCCACCACAGAGTTGAAGCCAGCATAGTCTTCCAAGTGTAGCTGCTATATGATCTCCATATGCAGTGGACTGATTTTGCCAAAGTATTAATCATGTGCTCACTCATCAAAATTAATGTGTAGAAGAGGAGCCTGGCTTTAGGCGGGCTTTGGAAGGCAAAAGCCAGGCTTGAGCTGGCTTTAGACAGGCTTTGCAGGGCAAAAGCCAGGCTTGAGCTGGCTTTAGGCAGGCTTTGCAAGGCAAAAGCCAGGCTTGAGCTAGCTTTAGACAGGCTTTGCAGGGCAAAAGCCAGGCTTGAGCTGGCTTTAGGCAGGCTTTGCAAGGCAAAAGCCAGGCTTGAGCTGGCTTTAGCCAGGCTTTGCAAGGAAAAATCCAGGCATGAGCTAGCTTTAGGCCGGCTTTGCAAGGCAAATGCTAGAAATGAGCTGGCTTTAAGTAGGCTTTGCAAGGCAAAGGCCAGGCTTTGAAACTGTGCCTTTTTGTGATCTTGTAAGCTCAGATCCTTCCCTACTATAACCTTTAATATAGACATCATTCTAAACATTGCTAAACCATCCTCCGATTGAGCATGAAAGCATGCTAATACCACTGAGAAATGATTCAACATTCTCCAGAAATACCATATGATGGGTTCAGCATTTTTCTTAGCATTTGGACATATCAGAAGTAGGATAAATTGTACCATCCCACACCTGCTTATCGCATTTTTTCTGTACACTATCAAAACACCCCAGAATGAGCATGGGACCATACTAATACCATTGGAAAGTACCTTAATAGCATACTGAATGAGACAAAGAAACATGCAGGTTTGTGCAGAGTCCAATCCTGTGAAGCCATCAGTCTGGGGTTCTTCTCTTTGCTATCCTAACCCTAAGGTTAGGTGATTGAGATTTGTCTAGATTGATAAACCTCCTCCCTGCACTAGGAAGTTCATAGAATGAATGAAACTCAGATGTACCTGCAAAAGAAAACACAATGTTAGCTATAAAATCTGCCACTGAGTTGCCTTCTCTGAACACATGTTGAAAGATCACATTGAAGTTGTCCTTCATCTCTATAATTTTCTTCACATCCTGTGCAATTACCCAAGGAGGATCCCATTCCCTTTCTATCACCTTCTTCATCACCAATGAATCAGTCTCCAATATGAGAGGGTGAAGATCATGCTCCACACAGTATTCCAACCCTTGAAGAATAGCCTTAGCTTCAGCTACCATATTAGTTGTCACTCCCAGGTCTACTACCCTAGCATACACCACATCACCTTCATCATCCCTCACACAAAAGCCTAGGGAGCTAGGTCCAGGATTGCCCTTTGAGGCTCCATCAGTATTATATTTGTACCAACCATGAAAAGGAAGCTGCCATGTTACTCTTGTAGTGATCAATATAGATTTATATCCTACAAAGTATTGAATCATGCCTGGCCATAACAATGAAATATTAGGCATACAAGCATACCTCACCCTTGCCAGTTGATGCAATGTCCTATTTATCTCATGAATCACCCTATTTGTGGACACTGAACCCCCATGTTTACCTGCATTTCTTCTCTTCCAAAGCTCCCAAGTGATGATAGCTGGTACTGCTTGAAATAGTGACTTTAATTTTGGACAACACTGAGTATACCACCAATGCCTTATAATCTGCTTCAATTGAATCAATTGCACAATAATTCCAGCAGCCCCCATGAACAAGTTCCATACCTTAGAGGCAATAGGACTTTGTTGAATTTGCAGCAGTCCCATTGCATCAAAACTCACCACATCTGCCTTCTCCTTTTTTTGTTCCTCAACACTTTTTTCAAATCTCTTGTGTAATTCAGGATGAATTACCCAGCATTCTACCTCACTATGCCCCTGTTTTTTGCAAGGTTTGTAATATTTTGGCATATAATTATACTTAATCCTGATCCACTTGAACTCTTTTGGTCCAGATTCATCAGCTTCTTCCACAATCTTAATACGATGAGGGAACTTACTTAACAAGTTAACTTCCACCTTCACCTTATCACAACTAGGTCTAGTCTCATTTTGAGTGGCTAGGTCTACATGTAATGGATTACCAACTGCACGAGCTAAGGAAAATACACATTCCTTCCCAAAGAAATTAGGAGGCAGTTCTGGAAAGCTAATCCAAACAATGGCAATGGGAGTCTCTTCATCAGGTGTCCACCATGGATTCTATTTTGTACAACGCATCTGCCACATGTCTAACTGAGCTTTTAAATAAAAAGCTGGCTTTGAAAGAAGATGAACATAGTCCTCCAATAAAGACAGCCTAATCAACACATGATTATCTTCAATTAAACCAACTGAACAATGGCCTTTAATCTCACATTGAATTGGAATCACTTTACGTAATTCACTAATTACAGGCTTCCCATACGAAAAGTTTCCAAGAACTGCAAGTAGAAGTCCTTGTTGTACGATATATTGCTTCACTTCTTGTTTCTTCAACTTCACAACTGGTTCTCCATGAAGGAACTCAACTGGTTTCAATGGTAGCGTAGTGAAGGTTTGCATAGGGGCATTAATGGCAGTAGGTTTTAAAAGTTTTGAATAATCCATGGATTGGGGATTGTTGTTTGTTGTCGTAGATGATTGGGCGATGGGCTGCACTGAAGCTTGGGCAGCAGTCATTGCAGGAGGATTGATTGAGTTGGGTGTCAAAATCTTTGAGTAATCTAGAGTTTGTGGATTGATAGTTGGTGTTGTTTGTGGTTGGGCGATGTTGGAGGAGGGCAGACCAGCCGGAAAAGATGGCTGGTCGCCGGCCATCGCGATCATTGAAGCTCAAACTCACAGCTTTTCGTGATGAACAGTATCGAATCACTGTTTCACTGGATGAACAGTGAAGCGATGCTACTGTTCACTGCACTGTAGCAGCGAAACAGTAATGAAATCACTGTTCGCACGCACTATTTGGCACTATTCACTGTACTGTTTGCACTATAGCAGCTGTTCGCGCACTATTCACCGCTACAGTGACGGGCGAATTTTGAGAGCAAAATTCTAGAGAGAGAATTTGGAGCATATGGTTTAATTCGATACAACGCGCATAATTTTATCGGCACTTGACATATTTATGAACAAGAAAACTTGTGCTTTATGGGATGGAAGAAAGCTCAATCTCATTTTAGGAAATATAGGAAAGCTAGTGATGAAGTTAGAAGTTTTTGGCTTGCTTTCTTTCTTCTATTCTCTTGCAGTTGACAATACAAAATTTGATTATTCAAAGAATAAAAATGGTTCTATTAAAAATAGGTTGTATTGATGACCAGGAAAAATCTTTTGAAGATGCAAGCTTATTGAATTAGAATTGAATCGTGCGACCATTAGAATTGTACCTATTGACATTTTATCCATTTGAGGAAGGAGTTATGTGATAAAAATCGATGAATATCTAGATAGTTCTTGAAATTAGTACTAAAATTGGGGAGGAACAATATTATAATAAATATGATCTTTAGATATATTACCACCAAATCCGAATTGGGGACGGGAATTAGAAAAATCAAAGAAGGTTATCCAAGCATAGATATTCTTCTTTCTTTCTAGTTATTGTTTACAGAATTTGTTAAACATTTTTAAATTCAAAATAAGCGAAAAATAAATTTTCATCAAATTATATTCTGTTATGGTCCATTGTAAGGTATGCGACTTGAATTTTACATCGGTATTGTAATATACTGATATATGATTTATATAGTCTTGTGCTTTCTTACCTCACTATCTACGCTCCACATCCATGGTCCTCAATAGCATCGGCATTGTAATAAGTCCTGCAATTTACCGTCCTCGATGGCTTTCTGCTAGACTATATCAGTGTCACCATCATGATGGTCACATAGGGAGGTGGGTGGCAAAATAAAATAACGATCGTGTTATTTTATTAGCGAAATACATCGACAACCCCTTAAAAGTATCCACATTTTTCACTTAAATAATCCATTTTAAGTTAGTTCCATTTGACCACTTCAACTATAACTCAAATATGTTATTTAGATACAATTTGGTGATGTGGCATAGCGTGTACTGCCCACCTCTTTAAAGAGTGACATGCATATAATGCTATTGTTATGGTCCAAAGAAAAGTGTTAATAAAAAAATAATGAAGTGACTAACTTTTTTTTCTCTCACATCTCCATCTATGAAGAACACCTACGGTTCTCCATTTTTCTTCCTCATGTTTAGAGCTAAACTAGGTGCAAAACTGGAAAAAAATACAACAGCACCACTAGCTCATCTTCTACAATTATCTTCCATCATGTGAGCTTTACCAAACCTCTTAGCCCAAAAAAATAAAATCTTGTTAGTTTGTCAAAAAGTAACATGAAGAAGAGAGAAAAGCCTTATTACTTCGAGCTTCTCTTGTCAATATTTGGATCTGTTAAAATTAACAGAATTAACAATTAGAAGAAGAAATATTTGAACAGAAATATTTTTCGATGAAACTTTATTTTTTCCGGCAAAGTTTTATTTTTCTCAATAGTAACAAAATTAAACTTTCTGACTGAAATCTAAAGAAAAATCAGATTACATTTCAAAACATTTTGGCAAAGCTTTATTTTTTTCGGCGAAGTTTTGTGAATCTAAAGAAGAAGAAAATCATATTTGGATCTTTCAAACAAAT
This sequence comes from Nicotiana tomentosiformis, assembly GCF_000390325.3. NCBI lineage: Eukaryota > Viridiplantae > Streptophyta > Magnoliopsida > Solanales > Solanaceae > Nicotiana > Nicotiana tomentosiformis. Next base: position 56,328,661 of record NC_090814.1, read on the forward strand.
TTAGGCTAAAGTTTCTACGTGAAGAAAAAGGAGAAAAAAACGAAATTTCTTTTGGAGAAGAAGACATCGTTGGAAAGGAATGGCCAGAAATTAATTTTTCTGCCAAGGAGGGGTCGTTTGGGGAAGATGACAATGGTGGAGTGGGTTTCTCGTTTTCACTTTTACTTTTCTTTATTCAAAATTTTTTAAAATTTGTTTAAATTAAATTCACGTGTCCTCGTCTTATTCGTTAGTCAGGCATGTGAATTCACATACCTTTTGTGTTTGACTGCCTTCAAATTTTGTATCTAAATGACACATGTGAGTTGTGATTGGAGTATTCAAATAGATCGAATTTAAGATGGAGTGTCTAAAAAAGTGAGAACAAACTTTAAGAGAACTTTACATAATAGTTTAAAAGAAATATAACAAATTCTTAGCAGGAAATCCAATATTACAGTTGTGGCAGGAAAATATTTATATTTGTAGCATACATATCACGACCCAAAATTTAACTAGTCGTGATGGTACATAACCCAACCCGTTAGGTAAGCCAATTACCAACTATCTGATTCCAATGAGATTAACGAGGCAATTAGTTAAAAGAAAATATCTAAAACCAATACTTTTCCCCAAGAACTGATAGTACAAATCATGAGTTTCTAAGAATAGAGGTTACAAAGCTAGTACGAAATAAATACAGCATCTGTTTGAGAAGTACATAAACAGAGTTTTATGAATCTAAGGCTACCATGAACAAGAGGCAGCTACAACCGGAACGCAGATACATCTTCAAATCCATCTTCCATCGAACACAGCAACATCGGCAGCCAACATCTGCATGCAAGGTGCAGAAATATAGTATCAGTACAACCGACCCCATGTACTGAGTAAGTAACAAACCTAACCTTAGGTTGAAAGCAGTGACGAGCTTTAACCAAGGTCGGGTCCAAAAACCAATAGTCCACAACAATATCCAGAAAACAAATCTCATAACAACATAATTGAGGCAGCACAATGAATAACTCAATAATAAAGTGCTCAGTTCGTTCACAGTTCCGGAAAAATAAATATTTTTCTTTTTAAATATAATAGTAAAACTCAATTATTTTTACTAAAATCACCAAAATATGAGTAAGTCTGAAATCTGTGATTTCCCAAATTCCTTTAAATAATAAATAAGATGTTTCATTTTTCCTTCCGGATAACCCGTATAAAACAAATGCATCACTATGCCCATCTGTCAAAAATGTGTGAGAAATCAAGAATGATGTGATGTTGTACAGCATGAGAAAAATAAATCTCTATGCTTGTATGTCATGTGTGCATGCCAACGCGATGCAACTCAGTGATAAAATCATAAACAGCCCCTCGGGCAGAATATCACTCATATACAGCCCCTCGGGCAAACCTCACAGTCACTCGTGTCACTCGGACATACCTCACAATCACTCATGCCTTCCAGTCACTCAGCACTCGGCACTCGCACTCAGTAAGTACCTACGCTCACTGGGGGTGTGTACAGACTCCGGAGGGGCTCCTTCAGCCCAAGCGCTATAATCTGCACGGACAACTCACGTACTATAATATCATATCAGAATCTGCACTGACAACTCACGTGCCATAATAATAAAGTATGTTGCAGACGGGCAGCCCCGATCCACACTCATCCTCACAATCAGGCCATCGGCCTCACTCAGTTATCAATCTCTCCAGTCTCTCAAGCTCACAATGTCATGAAAAATAGCCCAACAACAATGATATGATGCATCAACAATAAATAAGAGAGACTGAGGTATGATATGAAATGAATAAATATGACTGAGTGAACAATTACAATTTGAACATATTATTCAACCACAAAAATGACCCCAATGGGTACCATCAATAACAACATATGCCTAAGCATGATTTTTAATACGAGTCTCAACTCAATTTTCTCTAACACATAGAGAATGTACGGATATCAACAGATTATTCAACTATACAGTCCCATGGAATTTGACCAAGTCATAATTCGTACGGTGCACGCCCACACGCCCATCACCTAGCATGTGCGTCACCTCCAAACAATTCACACAATACGTATATTCAGGGTTCATACCCTTAACTCTAAAATTAGAAGAGTTACTTACCTCGAACAAGCCGAATCCAATATCGAGCAAGCTAAACAATGCTTCCATAAATTCCATTCAGCGCGTAACAACTTCCGAAGGACTCGAATCTAGTCACAATTAATTTGATTCAGTCAACCCAAATTATAGGAATTTATTCCATATCAAAATACTAATTTTTCCACAAAATCCGAAATTACACTCAAAAATCGCTCGTGAGGCCCATATCTCAGAACCCGATAAAAGTTACAAAATATGAACGCCCATCCAACCACGAATCCAACCATATAAATTTCACCAAATTACGACATCAACTCGACCCTCAAATCTTCAATTAAAGTTTATGAAGACTCCTACCATTTTTAACTCAATCCTTACCCATTTGAACTTAACAATCTTTTCACAACCTTATTGGTATGTATACATAATACTCTTACGCCCAAGAATCATACTATTAATCACCCATTTTTACTCCAAACCCGAAATTGAAGAATTGAGGAATGAAATTCTTACCTCTTTGAACCCCTAGCAAGATCCTTGTGAAATCTTCGAACCTTGAACAAGAATTGATGGATAAATGACTAAGTCTTCACTTTCTCTCTCTAAAATGCTCTCACCTTTCTCTAAAATATCATATGAAACCCTTAAAAAAGACCCCCAATAGTGTTTTATAAGAATGGGGTCGGGTTTATAAAACCAGAAAAATGAAACTCCAGAACAGGTTCTGCGGTCGTATATTCGACCGCATAATGGTTATGTGGACCGCATATCAGTCTCATAATCGGTGTCCAATACTGGCAAACATCTGTCTGTGTATGTGGTCGCATAGTCGACCGCAGATTTCATCCAAACTGGCCCTCCACTGCCTCACTTCTGCGGCCATTATGCGGACATCAGAAACATGTCTTTTCGCCAAAAATTTCCTTTACTTCCCGGTGCATTGTTCAACCCAAAAAGTCCGAGCCGCTTTGTACTAATTGATATATCTCGACACCACAAAACCTTAATTTTCTTAGCAAAATTCTCTGGGTCACTACACATACGTTAACATCTGGTCAACCTTTTCAACTTAAGTTTTAAACCTTGGACTAAGTGTTCCAATTCATTCCACAACCTCACCGAACTCGAACCAATTACCCCGGCAAGTCACACAATAATTGTAAAGCCCAAATTGAGTAGTAAAAGAGAAAACGGGGCTGTGATACTCAAAACGACCGGTCGGGTCGTTACAATATAGTTTCATTAAAATAGAAATATTAATTATTAATCCCTAAACATAAGCAATTTGAATGGAAAGTCAATAATTCTTTGTACAAAAATCATGCCTTTTTTTCTCTTTATCTATTAGCTTCCTTCTTTTTCTTCATCTTCTTAATTTTATTTTCTGCCGAAGCCAATATATTTTCTAAATTTATTTCATTCATTTTCTTTTTAATTATCTTTCTTAAATTTTTCTCTTCCTTCTTTCTTCCTTTCTTAACATAAAGATCTTACTTCGATAATAATATATGTTAATATATACAATACGTATATATAAAAAATAGACATTGAATTAAAATATTTAAAATATACAAATAATATACATAAAAATACATCTTCAATTAAGATGACACTTAGACATTTGAAATATACATAAAATATATATCTTAAATTTAATTAAGATGGCATATAAATATACAAAAAAATATACATAAAAATACATCCTGAATTAAAATGATACTTGACATATAAAATATATTTGAAATATACATTAAAAATACATCTTAAAATAAGTTGGCACTTCACAAATAAATATACAACAATTATATACATAAAAATACATTTTGAATTAAAGTGATACTTGATATACAAAGTATTAAAGACATATAAATCAATATATCTTGAATTTAGATGACATTCACATATGCATCAGATTTTAAAAAATGGAGTGAAGAAGATGAATGTTGGAAAGAGAGAATGGAGATGGACAAAAAAAGTACTTCCTGTGATTAGTGAGTCAATTAATTTATTAAATATTGAGCTTAAATTTTATAATATGCTAATAATAAAAAAAAATGCTCTTTATTAGAAAAGGATCAAGCGTGTAAAAAACCCAAACTTTAAGGGGTCGATGTATTCGGCCTATTGTATTGAGCTTCTTACATAAGTGGCCACTCGGCCAAAACATATATCAGTTGATGTCTCAAAGTATTACATTACAATTTTTTGCCAAAAACAAATAACATATGCTAACCAACAAATAGTTTTCTGCTCATAATACATTGAAGAAATATTCCTCCAAATTCACATTCTCCAATGCAGATACTTTCCAACTTCCGAGAAAGATTTATGTTATATATTAGACATACACTCAATTTAATGAATTTGCTACACAATCTTTATAATTTAACAGGTTATAGTAAATTATGTACGACTTTTGCTAATAATATTATTCCAAATAACAAAACTAAATTTTTGTAACCAACTATAGTAAAATTAGACTATTACATAAGTACTCTTAGCCTCAAAACATCAACTTGTAAGAAAAGGAAGTAATTATAACTCTTACACAATTCGAATGCTGAAATAAAATAAAATATTTTAGAATCCTAACGTACTAGTAATAATTAAACTACTACTACAAAAAAATCAACTAAACCTACTAATAAAGTACGAAAAAGTACTCTAGTAAATCATTAATCTTCTCTTCATACTTTGAAGTCCGGAAATATCTGGATGTCTACTAGCAAAATAATCCTCCGTAGAAGGATTGCAAATAAAAGTGAGTCCAAATCTCACACAAAGTGCAATTGCAGAGATTTTGACGAATATATCTAACAAATGTGGTAAACAATTTGGTGGTTTTATTGCAAGGGAACACATGACACTGATTATTAATTTATATACAAAATAGTCTGTACACGTTGGATAGATAAGGTTAAGGTAAAAGAATAATATATATGCTTGTATACCTCATACAACAATCTACACACGTTAGATAGATAAAAGTGTCTGGGATACAAAATATATACAAATAAATTGTTACTATACAAAATATATATAAAATAGACTGTTACTATACAAAATATATACAAAATAGACTGTCACTGTACAAAAATATACAATATACTATCACTATACAAAATATATACAATGGACTGTCACTATACAAAATATATACAAAATAGTCTGTCATTATACAAAAAATATACTAAATAAACTGTCACTATATAAAATATATACAAAATAGACTGTCACTATACAAAAAAATATACTAAATAGATTGTGACTATATAATTTATATACAATAAAATGTCACTATACAAAAAATATATAAAATAGACTGTCACTATACAAAACATATATAGAATAGACTGTTACTATACAAAAATAATACAAAATAGACAATCACTATACAAAAAATATACAAAATAGACTGTCGCTATACAAAAATATACAAAATAGATTGTCATTATACAAAAAATATAAAAAATAGACATTTTGGGCTATTAAATGTAATATGTTTGGGCCGGAGGGATATTTTGTGTCAATAAGGAAAAACATAGGCTATTAAAATTTTGAAGGGCTATAGAGGGTCATTTGCTCTACTCTGTTTTACACTTTCAACTGATGGAACTAATTGTATGGGCCAAGCCTAATAAAAAAGATGGGCTCAGCATTCTTAAAGGCCCAAGTAAGAAGGTCCGAACTTGATTGTCACACTCTTCATTTCTAGAAGATTATGAATAATGTTCCAGAAGTTTACAGAACCAAACATTCTTCCACAATTTGATAGGAGTATTCAAGCAAAGATGAGAAAAATCTTGAAGTTGCCAGACTCTTTTATTTCCTCCTATATATATATAACTCACTTCTCTTGTGTGCCAAATCAGCAAATATCTGTTAACAATCGAAGCAATCTCCGACTCTCAAAAGCCCTCTCAGTCTAGAATGTCTCTTATCCCAAGCATTTTCGGCGGTCGACGAAGCAACGTTTTTGATCCATTCTCTCTGGACATGTGGGATCCCTTTGAAGGTTTTCCCATTTCCAGCAATTTGGCCAATGTCCCCAGCTCGGTTCGTGAAACCTCTGCCTTTGCCAACGCTAGGATTGATTGGAAAGAAACTCCAGAAGCGCACATTTTCAAAGCTGATCTTCCGGGGCTGAAGAAGGAAGAGGTGAAGGTGGAGGTCGAGGAAGGAAAAGTGCTGCAGATTAGCGGAGAGAGAAGCAAAGAGCAAGAAGAGAAGAATGACCAGTGGCACCGTGTTGAAAGGAGCAGTGGCAAATTCCTTAGGCGATTTAGGTTGCCGGAGAATGCCAAGATGGATCAGCTGAAGGCTAGTATGGAAAATGGTGTGCTCACCGTTACAGTTCCCAAAGAGGAAGTGAAGAAGCCTGAGGTCAAAGCCATTGAGATATCTGGTTAATTATTTCTTTCCTCACAAATTGCAAGTGTCTCCTCTATTATAGATCATAATGAATAAATTGTGTCTCTGTAAGCTATGCTTCTTATAATTTATAATGAATCGTACTGTATTATGATAAATATTATGTTTGAATAAATTGTATTGTTTTACCAATCACACGCCAACAATATAAAGAATAAATTTATTAAGAAAAAATAGGATATGGAGTAGAATTATTATATAAAAGAGTAGGGTAAAAAATAAAATATAATTATTTAAAAATAAGAAAGGGTAGAATGTGATAAAAAAAGCAAGGTAATAACGCCACTACACTAAATATGTCGTTCTATAAAGTGCATTTTTCGTCGCTACATAACCACGAATTTAACGATATAACCACAAATTTAACGATACGATATAATAAAATTTAAGTAACAATCAAAACACAATACTATATAATACAATAGACAAGTTGTCAGTCTGCGCTGTATATCAGTCAATTAACTATAATCATACCTGATGTTATTTGGCTACTGAAACAAAGATGCTAATCCTTGTTATACTTATTGATGATGCGCCAAGTATTATAAAACTGATTAACTTGTATCCACAGTGCAGTACATAATAGGTTTTAACATTACTAGAAAAAAGCCTGACAACCTGGAGAAATAAAACCAGTAAATTGTTATCATAATTAACAAATAAATGTTCTCAATTGCCGCTAAATCAAGGATTTACAGGGTAAAGCACCACCTTCGTCCATAATTTCCCCCCTCCCAAATTCACATTAGAAACACCAAAACATCACCGAAAAACCCCAAGTAGCCGAAACACAGGCCTTAAGTAATTCAACAACTTACAACAGCAAGGAGGGACAAACACAATAACTGACTACAGAAATCAACCTGAAATGTCAATGGACTTCATTTCCGGTTTGTTGGCGTTCTCTTTCGGGACCGTAACAGTCAAAACACCATTCTCCATATTAGCCTTCACCTGATCCACCTTAGCATTCTCCGGGAGCCTGAAGCGCCTCACAAATTTACCACTGCTCCGCTCCACGCGATGCCAGGTGTTACCCTTATCTTCCAATTCCCTCTGCCTCTCCCCACTGATTTGCAGGATCCGATCATCTTCCAACTTGACCTTCACCTCTTCTTTCCTTAGCCCAGGGACGTCAGCCTTGAATACATGTGCATTTGGGGTCTCCTTCCAGTCAAACGATGTCGTATCGGATGACGATGATGGGAAGTTTGAACGGAACTGGTCGGAAATAGAACGGAACAACGGCCATCCCTCGAATGGGTCCCAAGCGTCGAGAGAAAATGGATCGAAGACGCTGGATCGGCGGCCAAAGAAACTTGGTATGATTGACATGATTGGTCGAAATTGCTATCTTTAGTGGCTTTACTTCGGATTCTATGGCGTTAGCGATGGGAGTGGGCGCTATATATGCCTGGATTAACTGCCCACACTCGGGAGAGTTCTACTTCCAGAGCTACTACACGGTGTTGGCTAATTGTTCAAAAGGACAAAAGTCTGTACTATTTCTATTTTACCTCATATTGTGAAAGTTCTTCTTTCTTAGTTTTCCCTGCCGTTTAGCTTTTTATTTGTTAGTTTTCATTTTCTAAATAAGGAACCATTTCTCCTATATTGCTTCTTCCTTCTTGTTGAGGGTTCATTATATTTAGATATCTGCTATGCAGAAGAAACATTAATGCGACACTAATAATAATAATAATAATAATAATTATTATTATTATTATTATTATTATTATTATTATTATAAGCAACAGTAATGCAAGTTACCCTCTCACAGCTTCAAATAAAATCAAGGCCATAATTGGCAAACATATGGTAACATATTTTGGCACTTTACAGGTGAATTAATGTTTGTTTACAGTAGAACTACTGATTGAAATTTCACAAAGCATGCTCAGCTATCACATTTAAATGTATAACAAGTTAACAAGATATCTAACTGAAAAATCACCAAATAAGGTACCTTTACATGCCCAAATTTCTCGAGCTGACGCCAATTTGTTGGTTGGCTATGATGTTAGTTCGTATACTATCCTGGCAAATATGTCTGAATATCTTTGTATAAGGTAAAATCGATTCATAATAAATGGTCGAATGATAGCATGACATGTGGAACCGAAGACAGACAAAAGGCGAATCAAGTAACAATCAGTACCGGGAACAACAATTACAATTGACATCGGGTAAACCCCAAAGGGGGAATGGTCAGCGGGAGCAGATCGATTATTTGTCATCAAATAGCATTCAATGAAGAATATTATCAAATATTAGATGGGCAGTCGTTGCAGAGAATATTTGCATTCATGACCTATAGTTATATATTCATCAATGACTCCTTTATTATCATTTAAGTGGGCTTGATACTAGGATCCTGTTTTCCTAGGTGTAGCTACAAATAGCAGGCTCAACGGTCATTATAGGACACAAAATTCTTGGCAAAATATATGTTGTATTTCATTTTCGCTCTCAATTAAACAACTTTATTTGCTCTTTTACATTGCTCTCATTTCTGTCCTCGGAGACACTACTCTCGCAGCCACACTTGTCATCTTCTTCAATTTAAATTGCTAACTTACTTTTAATCTTATCTCATTATCATTTTTGGATCAAATCAGTTCGCTTATCTATAAACCAGTAACAAATTTAACAGTACCATTTTACTGGTAAATAATTTGGCATCCACTGTGAGACTTAGACAGTTGCGTAATTGCTTTGATCCTTATGTTTATTACTAACCTGTTTGATATTTTCCTTAGTAAAAAATCAAAAATTGATGCTAATGATGTCAGCATCACGCACAACGTTGAGGGACACGAAAATTTGCCTCAGCATGAAGATTCAATCAGCGACACCTGTAACGAAGGTGACGAAGCAACCCCGGTACGTGAAGGGTAGTATCCTAGGCATGTGCGGGAGACAACTCCCGATGATGCGGAGGAAGAATATGTCGTGGAAATAGTGAAAATATTTAGGGAGCAGCAGAAAGCCATCATGAGCCACCTCTCAAGAATAGATAGGGTAATGACGGAGTTGAAACAAGCATTGTCAGGTGCTTCCAATAATGCAAACGGAAGGGGCCCGATTCATCCCGGCATTCTTTCAAATCAAACGGCTTAAAGAGTCGATAATAACACCCCAAGGGGTGAGGTCGGTTTCGACGGTGTCAGAGGGACAAGTAGTTGATCTGGTAACGATAACGGGAATGACCCCTTCAAAATCGAGCTCATGCGATTTATGAGGGAAATGAATGAACGGATGGATCAAAAGAGTTTCACGCCTGAATGGATCAGATTCCGGGCGCACCACCAGTTTTGAAAGGCCCAGATTCGAAAAAATACACGCAATTGCCATTAAGCTGAGCACAGCACCAGAGTTAATTCTGAAAAGGTTCAAGATGCCGGACATACCAAAATACGACGGGACTTCGAATACGCATGAGCACATCACAACTTATACCACAGCCGTAAAAGGGAACGATTTGGCTCAACGTGATATCGAGTCAGTTCTACTAAAGAAGCTTGGTGAAACCCTCACAAGGGGGCCCTGACAGGGTATTCACTCTTACCCGAGTATTCAATTGATTCTTTTGAAATTCTTGTAAATTCATTCATTAAGGCCAATATCGGGGCTAGAAAGGTCCAAGCCAGGAAGACAGACATATTTCGGATTGCACAAGGTGAGTCCTAATTGCTGCGGGAATTTGTCATGAGATTCTAGAAAGAGAAGATGTTGCTACTGGATGTACCAGACGAGTGGGCAGCGGAGACATTCACAAAGGGTTTGAATCTGAGGAGTTCTGACGCCTCCCGAAAGCTAAAAGAAAGCCTGCTCGAATTCCAAGCGACCACATGGGCGGATATCCATAACCGTTATGAGTCAAAAATAAGGATAGAAGACGATTAGCTCGGGTTCCCTATAGAAGACGATCAACGATCTTCTAAAGGTCATTTCCTGCCATATGAGAGAACCGAAGGACATGTCAACTAAGGGTTCCAGTCCTCGGATAGGTTCTCTCCTGATAGAAGAACTTATCGTGGACGGAACAACAGGTCCTTACAAGAAAATAGGTATCGAGGGTGATGGTAGGCCATAATTTCGTGTTTTAGTCGCTTATTGCACTCTAATTCAGTGCACTTTACTTATGTTGAACTTTAATTAGGCATGTTTTGCACTTATTGTTTGTTTTATACCCTGTAGGAGTGATTCCGAAATATATAGATGTTATGGCATGAATTCATGTTATTTCGGATTTTTGAAGTCTAAGTAAAAGCCCAAGGATTAAGTCGGGATCGAGTTCGGGGATCAACAGATGATAGTGGAACGAAACGAAGAATCGAGCAGGCATATTGCACATGGTCCAGTAAAATGCACATAACTTTTCGCTCAGAACTTCGTTTGGGCTTCACAATATATCGTTGAAAAGCTATTTAAAAGGGCTACAACTTTCATGCTTTATACTTTCCCAAATTCCAAACTTTTGCAACCCAGGTGCGCGACCAAGTGCGCTGTCGCGCACTGGGCGCACACTTAGGACAGAATGGTGTGCAAAGTGCGCGACCAGGTGTGCGGTTGCGCATGTTCTATCCGGGAAAAGCCCTATTTTTCTAAGAAAGGGCATTTTCGTCCAGTATTTGCTTTAGGGCGGATTAATTACCCCAAAACACCATTTTTGACACACTTTTGACATACCTTAGACCTAGGGAAGCTTAGGAGAAGAAGGAGAAGCAAGAGCACAAGGATTTCATTCTTCCTTCCTCACTCAAATCCGGGTTTAGATTGTATTTATGTGTTCCTCTATTTTTGTTTCATTTATGAAGAACTCCTCCATGTCTATGGAGTAGAACCTTTTAGGTTTTGATGGATTTGGTGTATTGATGGTTGTTTGTGGATTATAACTCTATTTTTATGTATTTGAATCGTTTTTGTAAGATTTAATTGTTGCATCTATGTTCACTTATTCTTGTAATCAAGAGAGGCATAACTTGTGATATATTTGCATTATATTGTTGGTTGAGTTCATAAATTCTTCTAAGTAATCGAAAGAGGCTAGTTGAATCTTTGATTAAACCTACTTAGGAAGATAATCGAAAGAGGTTCTCCTAAAGACCAATCCATTACGAATTCTTACATATCTTCACTAAGCTTAAATTGGTTCATATTGTGAGGTTGAGACTTAATCGAGAGAGGAGTTTCTACTAAACATTTGTACTGATAATTAAGTGAATTCGAGACACTCACTTGAACATTAGAAGTGAATTATCTAGAGTTAGATCCCGAATAATTATCTTGCACCTATCCTATCCAAATCCTATTTTCCCCCATTGATATCTTCCTTTGTTTAATCCTTGCTTCGATTGTCATTAGTCAATTAGCTATAGATTCTTAGTTAAATTTTATTATTAATCATATATTCTCCATTGTTGATCCTCCTGGATAGCAATCGAGCTACGAACTACGATAATACTGTTTAAATCCAATCCCTGTGGAGACGATAACTATATTATACTATCTTTGACTAGCGAATATAATTTAAGTGTGTGTTTTGCGCTCGTCAAATTTTGGCGCCATTGCCAGGGATTGGCAATCAATGGTGTTTGAAGTAGTTTGTAGTGTTAATTCAGGAATTAGCTTTTATTTTTTTTCTTTTATTTTTAGTTTGTTTGGTTAACTTCTCTTCAAGATTTTTTTTTTCTGTTGAAGAAATCTTGAAGAGCATATTCTTGTTATTAAACTCTAAATGATGTGAAGATGGAGTACAACCAGCCTAAGAAAACGGTTGAAGAGTTAGTAGTTGAACGTTGGCAGCGGTCTGCTAGGTCTTTTAAATGCGGTGGAAATCATCTATGGGTTGATTATCAAGTAGGTAGGTATTCTTCCCATGGTTCATCTTTTGAACACTCTCACTTTGTCTCTAGTCCGTACAGGTATGATGATTCATATGGGTACAATTCTGACTCTAATTATGATGAATACCCTTATTATGACTGGAATAAAAGCGAAGTGAGACAACTACCTCAAGTTGAGAATGGTAGTTTAGAAGAGCTTATGTACAAGTTCATAAATAAGGTGGAAGAGAGATTTACATAAGATGATGAGGCCATTAACAACCTAACAGTGCAAGTGAGTCAAATAATAAGTACACTTTTAGAAAGCTCATTGCATTGTGATGGTGAATATATGGAGGAGATACCCGGTGAGAATGAGCCTATCCGAGATGATGAACATCTACAGAGAGAGTTGTCCACTCTACAAGGGGACTCTGTTTCAACTTAAATGATTGAAAACGAGGCTTTGGTTGATTATGAAGTAATACACGAAGAGTTCAACAACCCATCCACCTATCCACAATTGCAATTTTTAGTAGAAGAAAATGAAGAACAAATGGTCTTGGACTTACCAGAGGAGTACTCACATGACCTTTCCTTTTCATTTTCTTACTCTAACTTTGATCATATAGATTTTATTTTTGGGGATTTACAGGAATATGTATGGATTGATCTTGTAAATGAATGCAGAAATAAGTTAAGGATAATCGTACAAGAAAAATCCTCTGCTCAAAATGAGGCCAAGAAAGAAAGAAAAGAGCGGGTCTTTCAAAATTCCCTAAAGGACTTTGGCCTGATGAGCTCCATAAAGAACCTCGAGGAGCAAAATCGAAAGATGCATTCAGAATTAGGGGTGGAGTTCACAAGTTCTCGGAAGCGAAAAAAGTCCAGGGGAGTTTTCTTTTCCTCTTACTTTTTATTTGTATGTCATGGGGACATGCCACAATTTAAAGTGTGGGGTGGGGATGTAAATATGTAAATAAATGTTGTTTTTTGTTTTTTGTGTGTGTTTTCATTTCTTTTGATAGAAATTTTTAAAGTCAAAAAATAAATATATATATTATTTTCTTTAGGTAGTATAATAAATTTCCCTTGATTTTTCTTTATGCCGCGGTTCTTTTTCAAAGGTTTTATTTGAACTGGATGTAGTTAGTCTTATTTTTTTTAGGAGTAGGAAACCTTGTACTGTGATTTTAAATGAAACCAATATCTCTTGACTTCATTATGCCTTGAGAATAATAAGTGCTTTAGTTGTGACGCTTAGGCTCAGTTTTTGACTCTTGTATAAGTACCTTAAATTGTACGATCTTAACTTTGTTTAACTACTTTGACTAGAGTGTCTTGATGAGTCCGATCCTGAGTGAGTATGTGCCATGTGTGGGTGAGGTTTTATGTATTTTGTGCATTGCATTTGATGTCTAGAACTTTTCCCGTGTGTTTGCAAAGTGAAATAGTAGTTTTATTCAGTTTTGGAAGTGATATAGGCGTTTTTTTGTTGAGCGAGATATATGTGTTTACCCACCAAATTATTATGTATCTTATTTAACCCCCTCTGAGCATATAATCTTGTTTCTTTGGCAACCACATTATAAGCCTTACCCATTTATTTAAATTGACCATCTATTTGAACCATTTACTTCTCGTGAACACTTAAAATTATATGAACTTTGTAAAAGTTAAAATGTTGGGTGGTTGGTTTGGCTTTTGAGTAGAACTATTGAACTAAGGAGAAAGGTGCACTATTTTGAAAAAGAAAGAGCCACTTGAATTGAAAAATAAAGAAAAACATAAGTGTATGATTGTGAAAAATATTCCTTGATAGTGGTTACTTGATGTAATTGTAGTTAAAGAAGTAGGGAGTTAATGTATTGGATTTATGATTTGACATAAGTGTGGGGTTTTGAACGGTCAATTGTATGTATTAAAGTGCTTAGGGAGGTGTAGCCAATATATCCAAATGTATCCTACCCGTCCCGTAGCCTACATTACAACTAATTAAAGTCCTACTTGATCCTTGACTGAATAAGCTCAATTAGTAGAGTAGTACACTACGGGCAAATTTATGGTACATCTTTTGTTGCACATGAATGTTGTTCTGAGAGAGAGAATTCTTTCTATCTTGAGTTCTTAATTGTTCTTAAACTTTATTGTTTGTGGAACTACTCTCTATTCTTGTGTGAGGGCACTTGATTCATGAAAGAATAGTAATGTCATTGACCTTAGTGTTAGAGTAAGTGAGCAGGTTGTGAAAAATATGTGGTGTTGTTGAGTCAACTCTTGAGGCGAGGATGTTACGGTCTTATGCTTAATCTTTTCTAATATTCTTGGTGTGATGAGTTAGGAGAGTTGTTTAAAAAGGTCATGTCTATGTGAAATATAGTTTGATTGCTCGAGGACGAGCAATGGTTTAAGTGTGGGGTATCGATGGTAGGCTATAATCCTGTGTTTTATTCTCTTTTTGCGCTCTAATTCATTGTACTTTACTTATGTTGAGCTTTAATTAAGCGTGTTTTGCACTTATTGTGTGTTTTATGCCCTGTAGGAGTGATTCCGAGCTATGTAGATATTGTGGCATGAATTCATGCTATTTTGGAGCTTTGAAGTCTGAGTAAAAGCCCAAGGATTAAGTTGGGATCGAGTTCGGAGATCAACGGATGATAGTGGAACGAAACGAAGAATCTAGCAGGCATATTGTATATTGTCCAGTAAATTACATATAACTTTTCGCTCGGAATTCTGTGTGGGATCTACAATATATCTTGGAAAGCTATTTAAAAGATTTACAACTTTCATGTTTTACACATTCTCAAATTCCAAACTTTTAAAACCCAGGTGCGCGACTAAGTGCGCGGTCGCGCACTGGACGCGCACTTGGGGCAGAATGGTGTGCAAAGTGCGCGACCAGGTGTGCAATTGCGCATGTTCTATCCGGGAAAAGCCCTATTTCACTAAGAAAGGGTATTTTTGTCCGGTATTTGCTTTGGGGCAGATTAATTACCCCAAAATATCATTTTTGACACACTTTTGACATACCTTAGACCTAAGGAAGCTTAGGAGAAGAAGGAGAAGCAAGAGCACAAGGATTTCATCCTTCTTTCCTCACTCAAATCCGGATTTGGATTTTATTTATGTTTTCCTCTATTTTATTTCATTTGTGAAGAACTTCTCCATGTCTATGGAGTATAACCTTTTGGGTTTTAATGGATTTGATGTATTGATGGTTGTTTGTGGATTATAAATCTATTTTTATGTATTTGAATCGTTTTTGGAAGATTTAATTGTTGCATATATGTTCACTTGTTCTTGTAATCGAGAGAGGCATAGCTTGTGATATATTTGCACTATATTGTTGGTTGAGTTCATAGATTCTTCTAATTAATCGAAAGAGGCTAGTTGAATCCTTGATTAAACCTAGTTATGAGGATAATCGAAAGAGGTTCTCCTAAAGACCAATCCATTACGAATTCTTGCATATCTTCACCGAGCGTAAATTGGTTCATATTATGAGGTTGATACTTAATCGAGAGAGGAGTTTCTACTAAATATTTATACTGATAATTAAGTGAATTCGAGAGACTCTCTTGAACATTAGAAGTGAATTATCTAGAGTTAGATTTCGAACAATTATCTTGCACCTATCCTATCAACCCATATTTTCTCCCATTGATAATTTCCTTGCTTACCTTTGTTGAGATTGTTATTAGTCAATAGTTTAGGTTCTTATTTAGTTTCAATTTTTAATTGTATAAATCTCTATTTTTGATCATCCTGGATAGCAATCGAGCTACGAACTATGAGAATACTGTTTAAATCCAATCCCTGCGGAGACGATAATTATACTATACTATCTTTGACTAACGAGCATAATTTAACTGTATGTTTTGCGCTCGTCAGGGGCTCGGGATTCCATATATCCCAGGTTATCGGATTACAATTTCAGTACCAATGTAGTCGTTTGGTATCAGCGATGAGGAATATCAAAGAAGTGTGATTCCCGAAGCCAATCATATCTGATCCCAGTAAGAGGGATCCTAATTTATGGTGCGAATATCATGGGACTCACGACCACAGAACTAGGGACTGTCGGCATTTGCGTGAAGAGGTGGCGACGTTATTGAAGAACGGCCATCTCAGGGAGTTCTTGAGCATCCGAGCCAAGAACAATTATGGCTGTAGCGGGGACAATATAGAGCCTTCGAAGATAGCAGAAAACTCCCCTCGGATGACCATCAATACAATTTTCGGGGGGAATGAAATTAATGGCATAATCTTCTTAGCCGCCAAGAAACAAAGATATTAGTGACCCACAACAAGAGACTACGGGAAGTCGCAGAATTGACATCACCTTCACGGAGGAAGACGCCGACGGACTTCTTCTACAACATAATGATGCCCTAGTAATTTCTCTCGATGTCTTAGATTTCAAGATTAAGCGTGTTTTGGTTGACCCAGGAATTTCAGCCAACATCATTCAATGAAGAGTGCTTGAATAAGCAAAGTTAACCGGAAGCATCATTCCAGCAACAAAGCTCCTTGCTGGGTTCAACTTGGCAAGCGTGACAACCCGAGAAGAGATCCTGCTTACGAACGCTGAATGGGTGACCAAGACTACCTTATTCGAAGTAGTAGACGATGACATGGGTTACAACATAATCCTCGGAAGGCCGTGGATACATGAGATGAAGGTTGAGCCCTTAACATATCATCAACTGTTGAAATTCCCGACCTCGGAAGAAATCAAGTAGATAAGAGGAGATCAACCGGGAGCAAGAGAGATGAATGCAGTGTTGACTTCCAGCATCAAAGGCAAGGAGCTCAACAAATAGCAATTACAGGAACCAACGCCTTCTCCCTTGCCAAATGAAGATGATAAAGGCGAGGAGTCGCCATAATCCCACTAGGTGCTGAGATACTTTCAGGTACCGGAAGAGACAAATGAAACCAAATACACTATGGAAGAACTCGAGCAAGTGGCTTTATTCGTAGAATTCTTGGAAAGGAAGTTTCACTTAGGAACAAGACTCAATCCCGAACTCAGGTCAGGATTTATTAATTTCCTTAAAGCTAACATCGATTGCTTTGAATGATCATACTCAGATGTGACAGGTATCCCATTGGAGGTGGTCGTGCACAAGCTAAGCATGGATCCGAACTTCCCACCGAAAGGCAAAAGAAACACCCAATAGTCGAGGTCAGAAACAGGTTTGTTAAAGAAGAGGTAACTCGACTACTCGACATCGGTTCCATCCGGGAGGTAAAATATCCAGAATGGTTAGCTAATGTAGTTGTAGTTCCAAAGAAGAATAACAAGTTTTGAATGTGCATAGATTATAAGGACTTAAATAAGGCATGCCCTAAAGACTCGTTCCCATTGCCAAATATTGATCAAATGATTGATGCTACGGCTGGGCGAGTTGATAAGTTTCCTTGATGCTTACTCCAGGTAAAATCAAATCAAGATGAACCCTGAAGATCAGGAAAAAACCTCATTCATAACGAACTTTGGCACATATTGTTATAATGTGATGCCATTTGGGCTTAAGAACGCTAGAGCCACTTATCAAAGGCTCGTTAATAAGTTGTTTGAGAAACAAATAGGCAAAAAAATGGAAGTATATATCAATGACATGTTAGTCAAGTCTTTGAGTGTAGGTGATCATTTGAAATACCTCCAAAAAACCTTCGACATCTTGAGGAAGCATAAAATGAAACTCAACCCATAAAAATGTGCGTTCGGGGTTGGCTCCAAAAAATTCTTGGGGTTCTTAGTCTCGCAAAGAGGGATCAAGGTAGATCCAGATAAAATCAAAGCCATCGAAGACATCCCTGACCAGCTAATGAGCGTAAAGGAAGTATAAAGGTTAACTAGAAGTTTGGCCATTTTAAGCAGGTTCATCTCGAGATTCTCAGAGAAATGTCATCACTTCTTCTCACTTCTCAAAAAGAACAACAATTTTGAATGGACTCTGGAATACCAACAGGCCTTGAAAGACCTGAAAAGGTACCTATCAAGCCCACTGGGGGGAAGGTGAACAGTTGCTAATATATCTAACAGTCTCGGAAGTAGCGGTAAGTGCCGTTTTAGTCTGAGAAAAAGAAGGTACACAATTTTCTGTCTATTATGTTAATAAAATATTGTTAGGAGCGTAGACTTGCTACTCATACCTCGAAAAGATGGCCTTAGCTCTCGTAGTCGCGTCTCGAAAGCATAGGGCTTATTTTCAGTGCCACCCGATAGTTGTTGTGTTAACCATTCCCTTGAGGAATGTTCTTTACAAGCCTGAATTGTCTGGTTGTTTGGCTAAATGAGCAGTCGAAATAAGTGATTTCGACATTGAGTACAAACCTAGGACTAGACTAGAGCAATTCCTTACCTAAAATGCTCTAGTTCAATTCTAAACTGTGTCCTATGCGTCCATTACTCGTCCTATGCCTATGGTCCATGAGGCTTTGTACTTACTATTAGGGTGGTTCTAGACTTTACTTAGGGTGCTCAAAATGATAAAACTAGTCGCACATTCAAAACAAGTAGGACTACATATAATAGCAATGGATGGCTCATGTTAGCCTCCACACATAACAACAAGGGCACGCTAACAAATTTGCAGCAAGGTATCATAGGTAGTACTGATATTTAGATTATCTAAGCTGCGGATTATAACTGTTATTAGAAGCCTATAGACGTGATCTCTAACTGATCCGTGCTTGGGCAGTGGATTCGTTGGAAAACTCAGAATTATTCATCTTTAGTCTTACAGGCATGCTTTCTAAGCGAGTAGCAATATCCTATAGGCATGTTCTCTAAACAGTTAGTATTTGAACACGAATTCATCATGTTTATTCCTATAGGCATGTTTTCTAGGCGGGTCGTGTGATAAGAACAACAAAATAGCCATTTAGTTAATCAATTAAGGCCATATAAACATGGTATCTAGATGAGTATCGGTGGAAGCATATCTTAATTATTTAACATGATCCTATAGGCATAGTATCTAACAATCACACAGCAATAGCACAAGTTGAGTAAGTACTGAATGATGTTTGAATCCTATAGGCATGCTCTCTAATATCGTGTACAGAAGTGAAGCATGTAAACGAGTAAAACACTTAGATTCTTATAGGCATGTGTTCTGATAGTGTACAGGAGTAAGACATATTAAGCAAGTAAAGTACTTAGGTTCCTATAGTAATGCTTGCTATTAGCACATGGAAATAGAGCATGTCAAACAAGATAGCAAATAAACCCTATAGGCATATTTTCTACCCATTCATGTGAGAATTAAAGTAACCCAGTCTCCTTTTTTATTAATTTCCCCATCATTCAGTTTTACAAGTTATTACAGACCATATTGAATAATTACAGGCCCAATTACAAATATAGAATAACCTAGTAACACATATTGGCCTTCAAATAGACTTAGAACTTCATGCGGACAACAAGCCCAAACTCCAGGTGCAGATAGTGTACTTCAAACCCCCAATACCAAAGGCAGGCCCAACATACCAGACCCAAACGATTGAAGTAACTAAGCTAATGGATGATAAATTTAGCCAAATAGGTAACAAACTACTCATAGAATTAATTAAACACCGTAAACACTTAGTTCTTACAACTGAAACTAGCTGCAATTTTAGCCAAGGCATATAAACAGGATCATGCTAAATTGAAAGGCATCAAAGACACATATGGGCAAGTAATTTCAGAAAACAAAATTTAAAAGTGACAAGATAGTAAAGTACTCCAAATAAAGCTCCAAAACAAAGCATTGTCCATAACTATCCTAAAGAGCTTTAGGCAGGAGATTTGAACATGAAGATCTAGTAGAGCCATAGACAAGAACACGTGATGTATAGTTTTAACATAGGATGTCTAACACAAATACCTAGTGAAAGTAGCATAGCAAAACAAGTTCATGGTCGAGCAAATACTTAAATGAACATAAGACAACTTTAACATGTTGAGTATCAGCCAGAACAAGTAACATATCAATTTTCAAATCAATAGGACATGCAGGCATCAAACTTTGTACTAATTGGCCACACATTATGAGATTTATCCTAAGGTCTCAAGTAATACTGAAGAACACAGGCTTGCACAAGTCAAAAAGCATATACTACAAATAACATGGAAACAAGCCATAACTAACAAAACAACCCAAAAACGTAGCATATTGGGCATGAATGACTCAACAAGGACTAGAACACATGAGTTGATTATCATAATAATTCAAAACAAAGCAGAGAGATAAACTCAGGGCAAGCATCAAGCATTAGCATAGACATAACAGGCTAAACAGGTTTAAGAGAACCATAAGTCGTTTATGCTAAATACATGTGATAGGCATACATCATAATTGGAACCTAAGCAAGTTCAGATGTTAAGAGTATAGAACCATAAGAATACTTCATAGTAAATAAAGCTACAAACAAGTTGGAATAGTAGGGCATTGATTCATAGAAGTTTTAGTGGCACAAAGCATGAATACGAATGGAAGAGAATGAAATTTCTAAGGCCAGGAGACTTACTAATTGCGAATTGACAAACAAGAAAATAAGAAGAACAGTCTCAACAGTACACCAATTGTCAATATCAAAAGAGCAACAGAACCCCAAAATCCCAGTGCGTCAGAGTTCCCAAGGGTTTCAAGTGAACCCCGAGCAGTGTTCGCACTAGGAAAGAGCAATAATCAAGTTCTGGTGGCCTTGGCTTTCAGCCGACCAAGGTCTCAAGTTTAGAATAGTAAAATGACTAGGAGTGAGAGAGCAATAGAAATAGTTCAGTCCTCTAGGGGAAAGGGGAGGGTTTTGTTTTATAGTAGCAAGATTAAACACACAAACAAGGAAAAATAGTCGATTAAACATAAAAAGGGAAAGAATATATCCCATGCGCACTCGAAATAGTAGAGGAAGTAAGAATTTCAAACCCTAGTTGGAATCGGATTTAGGGAAAATCATTCACAAGCCCCAATCACGACAGAATCACCGGAGATATGCCATAATTAAGAGAAATTTTCTCTTCTTAAGTGTGTAGATCCACAATCGCACCCAGATCCGTAGGGTCAAAACCGGATCTGTGAGATTCAAACTTGCCATAAGCAGAATGGTAACGAAAGTTATCATAACTAAGTGATAATAGCAGAAAAGATAAGTCTAATCCGCGTATGAATGCGTATAAGAAAGGCGATGAGAGATCTCTAGGTCGGATAGTGTTTAGAGAGAGGAGAAGAATAGAGAATACAGAGGAGGTTGGACGGGTAAATGGGTCTTTAGGGTTTAGGAAAGGGTTTATAAGTAAAGGGGGTCGGCTTAATTTGGGTCGTTGATCATTTGAGATCAACGTCAAAGATTGAAGGAGGAGCAAGGCGGGTGAAGGTCGGGTCGCGATCGGGTTAAGTTAAAGGGGTCGTTTTGTTTAGGTTGTTGAAGGGTAAAATGAGATGGGCTAGGTGTTTGGGCCTGATTTTTGATCCGGAATTAGCTCAAAATTGGGCTACAATTTAAATTCATGAAATTCATTAAAAATAAATTATAGAAAATGACTAATAGATAATAGAAAATTTATTTATTCAGTAAAATACTTGAAAATAGTAGCTTAACATTATAAAAATACAAAAAATGCTATTTTGGAATAAATAATATAATAAACATAATTATTTATAGAATATAGGTCATTATTGTAACTAGTGTAGATAAAATAGAAACATATGCAAATATAATTATGTAAAAATAAGATACAATATTATAAAATGCATGTGGGTATAAAATGACAAATTTGGATTATTAAATCACTCGAAAACTAATTTATAGGGATAATTTATAAATATTTAAACAAAATTAAATGCAAGAAAATTAATTTTAAAGCTTTAAAAAATTATAGAAAATACTTATATGACCCTTGTAAATTGGGTAATAATGCAAAATAATATTTTGAAAGTACATAGAATATTTTATAAAATATGAGGACAAAATTGGGTATCAACATCAGTCCCGGGTTAATGCCCCTAGCTGCTAAGGAGGCAGTGCTGGTGTCGGAAACGACATCAGGAGTTTGGACCTTGTTTATGGATGGAGCTTCCAATGTAAAAGGGTCCGGGCTCGGGGTAGTTCTAGTCATGCCCTGGGGAGAAACCCTGAGGCAGTCCATTAAGACTGTTCTGTTAACTAATAATGAAACCGAGTATGAGGCTTCGGTTGCAGGACTTGAACTGGCCCAGGGACTTGGCTCCGAGGTCATCGAGATCAAATGTGATTCCCAGCTGGTAGTAAATCAAGTGTTCGGGATTTTTGATATAAAGGAATAACTAATGCAACAGTATGTGAACAAGGTTCAAGCAGTGCTGGCACGATTCAAGGAATGGTCGATCATACACATTCCGAGAGAATAGAACATGGAAGCGGATGCATTGGCTAATTTGGGGTCATCTACGGAGATGAAAGGACTTGACTCGGTACTGTCATTCAAATTCTACATTCAGTACTACATGTGAATGGTTATTGTGAAGTTAATTCAATCAGCCTAGTCTGGGACTAGAGGAATGAGTTCGTTGAATATCTTAAGCATGGCAAATTGCCCGAAGACCCGAATGCGTCCCGGGCACTATGAACCAAAGTGGCTCGTTACTGCCTCATAGATGGGAAATTATATAGAAGATCGTACCATGGTCATTAGCCCGATGTCTGGGAGCCTCGGAGGCAGACTACGTGATGAGAGAAGTCCTAGAAGGAATTTGCGGGAATCATTGCGATACAGATTTGTTGGTACTAAAGCTGGTTAGGGTAGGATACTATTGGCCTCAGATAGAACAAGACACAAAGATGTTCGTTCAGAAATGCGACAAATGTCAGTGTTATGCACAGTTGTTACACCAACCGGCAGAACTCTTGCATTCGGTACTGTCCTCATGGCCATTCATGAAATGGGGGATGGATATAGTTAGTCCAATGCCACTAGGTCCCCAAAAGATCGACGAACGCGAAGTCCTTACCAAAAGATCGACGAACGCGAAGTGGTCGACTTCATATAGGACCACATAATCTGTCGATTCGGAATGCCAAAGGAGATAGCTTGTGACAATGGACCACAGTTCATAGGTTGAAAAGTCATAAATTTTCTGGAAGATTTGAATATCGACAGGATAACATCCTCACCATATCATTCGAGCACTAATGGACAGGCGGAGTCAACTAACAAGGTGATTATCCAAAACTTGAAAAAAGGGTTAGAGGTTGCTAAAGGAAAATGGCCCGAATAGTTACCAGGTGTGTTATGGGCATACTATAAAATGGAAAAATCGAGCACGAGAGAGACACCTTTCTCTCTTGTATGTGGCGCGGAAGTTCTGATACTGGTGGAAGTAGGGAAGCCAACTTTTCTATTTTCCCGAGCAAATGAAGAAACAAATAATGAGGCATTGCTGGTGAAGCTGGATTTGCTCGATGAACACAGGGACTTGGCATACGTGAGGATGGTGGCTTAAAAGCAAAGGATGGAAAGATATTACAATCGGAAGGCCAATCTCCACTACTTCAAAGTAGTAGACTTGGTTTTGAGAAAGATGACTGAGAGAACTGGGGAAATCAATGTTGTGAGGCTGGGTCCAACATGGGAAAGTCCCTATCAAGTTTCAGTTGTCACCGGTAAGAGATCGTACGAATTGAAAAATCAAGATGGAGACAAATTTCCTAACAATTGGAAAGTGACTCACCTCAAAAGGTATTACTGCTAATGGGTCCTACCATCGAACCAAAGACTATTTAACCGTTCACGAGTTGTTTCCATCAATGAAGCAAAACTTCCAGTGTTCCAATTCGCATACTTCGCATTCAAACACTGGGGGATAGTATAAGATACAACAATAAGAATGCTACGGAAATCGGGGACTGCGAGAATCAGGACGGGGGACTGCATGGCCAGCCCCGTAGAAAGAAGTTATACAAGTTAGCAACATGTATTGGTAGTTTCTTTTTTCCTTTATCAAATGAATGCTTATGTACTTTTAAAGATAGAAGGAATAAAATAAAGTTCTTTTATTTTTATCTTGTTTCTTGTAAAAACGATGAGTTAATTTTATCATTTGAAAGTTAACAAAAAACTTCAAATGCTTGTGGCGGAATGAATAGGAGACGTCATCTTCAAGAGCACCGTAAACATAAGAGGGCCCTCTTTTATGAAACCCTTATAGTAAAGGGTTTATTCTGGAAGAATTCATGCCCGAAATCATAAACTATCAGATGAAATTATACCCGAAGCTTTAACTAATTTAACACAAAGAGAATGTATTTTGCACAACACTTAAGCAAAATTCTTCTTTATTTATCAAAGTGCCAAACTCGGTAAAAGGTTTTGCATAATTACAATGTATAAAAAAAGGAAAGGAAGAAAGAATCTAAGCATTATCTCTGCCGGAGCTCAAAGGGAGAGAGGGATCTGCATCCCCCCGGTGGAAGAGGGCGGATTAGCTGACAGTTCGGAGCCTGGACCTTTATCATCATTCTCTTTAATTTCACTTCCGGTTCCCAAATACTCGGAACCGGTGCTCGAAGAGTCGGTTGTAGCGGGTTGAGCAGGGAGATGTTCTCAAACAGTTAGATCCAGTTCTCGGGCCTTGACGATGCAATCATCAATATCGACCATGCCTGCTTTGGCCTCTTCCAAGGTTTTCCTCCTCATATTATATATAGCATACGTCTTATCAAATATGAGGGAATCCCCTTGGAACTTGAGATTTGCCTTAAGTCTATCAACCTCGGCCTGAAAGTCGTTCCTCTCAGATCTCTTAGCACCGAGGCTAGAGTCAAGATCACGAGTTGTAGATAGATAAATCGGGTTTTGCTCTATGATCTTCTTGAATATTCTTCCATTTTGGCCCTCTTATCCTCGGTGGCATTGGCCTTCTTGGTTTGGAGCTCAAGGTTGCCTTCAAGTTATTCATTTACTCCTCGGAGGTAGACTCACGCTCGGTAGCAGCAAGTACAGTATCTTGGAGCTCGGGTCATTTAGCCTTAGCCTCTTGGAGTTGTTCGTGTAATGACGTGGCTTCTTGGCTGTGGGCCATTATCTCTTGTTCACTTTTCTACAACCCGGCCTCAAGCTCTCCCGACTCAGCAGCTTTTGCTTCCAACACTGGGAGGCGCGCAACAAGTTGGTCCCTTTCGGCCAACAATTGATCCCGCTCGGGAGGCGAGTCCTTGCTTATCAAGGATCAATTTTTTCAGGCCCTCGAAAGCAAGAATGTTGGCTTGCAAAAATGAATAACAAGATTAGAAATCTCATTGAAACAGATAAATAAAAAGGAAATTGTAAGAAGGCAAGTACGGTACTGCTATCGCGTCGTGCATGGCATTGTTCAACAAGAACTCCGCTGAAAGAGAGTGTATTTTCTTCCTATCTTTCTCTGAAGCCAACGACTTCAGGTAGTTCACAAGTTACACCGGCTTGGATAGTAGATGGCACTCCTTTGAAATCAAAAGAGTAGCAATCCTCCTCTCTCAGGGATCTGGGAAGGGGGTGAGTAATTATGCCCCAAATTCCCATGGTCGGGAGACTGGGGAGGAGAAGAGCCCCTCTCTCGAGCGTCTTTTTCCGGTGGAAGAGATGTAGTGGGTGCTGGTGACGAAGGTGCAACTGATGTTGAGGGGCGTGAAGTTGTTGGCATTAAAGGTTGAGAAGCAGATGCGATAAGAGCAACGCTGATTATTGTTTTCTCAGCGGCAGAAGGCAGAAGAAGCCTAGGGTCTGAACTCTTTAGATCGGAGATAGCAACGAGGACAAGAAAGTGGGAATCAACATTATCTATCAGATCCATCTCGCCCCAAAGTGCTTGGACCTCTACTATGGTCGGGTTTTGAAGCTCCCTCGGTTGATCCTCCGGTTGAGCTGATGAAGATATTCTTTTCCTTTGAAGGGGAGCCACTTGATCACTGGCTTCCCCGTCCTCTACAACGACCACTATGGTTGGCTCAGTCGTTGCCTTCTTTGCTTTTTTATTTTGAGTCCCAGCTGAGGAAGAACATTGCCTTTTTGGTTGCTTGTTTTCTGGCTGGGGACTCCGAGAGGAAGCATCCTCACCGGAAGCAGGTCCACATGTACTACTTCGAGCAAGGGCACTTTGTAGCACTCTCGTAGCCTCCTCAGGGTCGGTTAAAATGTTGACCTCGAGGCAGGTGACGGAGCCCTGCGGAAGTCCTGAACCAAGCAAAAAATGGAGTTAGTAAAGTTATCTACGTTCATACAAAGATAAAATGAAGAAGGACTAGGTTTACCATGGTTGCCTTCCACCCATATTTGGGGGCCATTTCCTTCCATCAGCGGGATTCTGGTGTTCCAGAATCTTCTGAACCCACTAGTCCAGGACTTGAACCCGTGGTGGTTCCCACCGGGCAGTTGAAACAAAAGAAACAAATAGGTTAACCATAACGGAAAATAGTCTTTTCACGAAGGAATAGAATGAATCAAGAACTTACGAAAACGGTTCCACGACTCAAGAAAAGGCAGAGTTGTGGCTGGGATGATATCCCTGGTGGCGATGATGACAAATCGCTCCATCCATCCGCGATCATTGTCATCATTCATGCTAGTGAGAAGAGCGTGATGACCACGTTTGCTGAAGTTTATTTCTCCCCCAAGGAAAATTTTGGGCGAGTAAAGGTTCATCATGTGTGCAAGTGTTAGGGTTTTCCCTGTCTCCGTGCACAGCTGGCGTAGGCAAGCCACCGTTCTCCATATAGACGGGCCTACTTGTGCCAAGCAGACCCCACACCGGTGGAAAAACTCCAAAACTATGGGGTTGAGCCCTTCACTCGTCCCCAAGGAAAACAGACCCAAGGTAAAAGGATACGTATAGACATACGTAAAATCCTCCTTGGTAAAGGTAACTCGCTCTACATATCCGGAGCGAGGATGGTGATGTTATGGCAGTTGCAATCCTCCTTCACTACAGGGATATTAGAAGGGCGAATGGAGGAGGGGTGCCTACTAGCGACCCAAGTTCGTGAAGATGTAGTTGGATCCTTCTCTTGAAAGTCATTAACGGTACTCAGGTGTTTGGGTATAATGGTGTTTACAGTGGTAGGCTTAGAAACAACATCAGCTTCTTTGTCTTTGTTTCTCTTCGGGCTTCCACCGAAGAAAAGACCTGAGTTTCTAAAAGTTATAGTAGAAGAAGCCATGGTAGTAAAAAGGCAATAAAAGTTTTAGAAAAGGTTAGAGAAGATGATAGTTTTCTAAGCAGGAGGAGATTAAGTGCAGAGAAGATGATAAACTTATGAAAATTTTAAAAGTAAAAGAGGTAAAATGATGAGTAGAAGTAAAGATATAGACGACAAAAATCGTGGTCATGATTACCTCGAGAACCGGTGAAAATATGGTTGAATCGTGGGGCAACACGTGTTCGATGTATTAAATGCGAGAAGACGTGCGTCCTTTCAAGCGTCAGAAACTGTTCATGAACTTTGCCGCCAAGAAGGGGATCTTCACCAACTTCCCGATGACACAAAGATGTGTCACCGGAAAATAGGAGGACTATCTATATAAAGTAAAATCGATTTATAATAAATGGTCGAATGATAGAATGACACGTGGAACCGAAGACACGCAAAAGGCGAATCAAGTAACAATCAGTACTGGGAACAACAATTGCAATTGACATCGAGTAAACCCCAAAGGGAGCATGGTCAGCGGGAGCAGATTGAATATTTGTCATCAAATAACATTCAATGAAGAATATTCTCTAACATTAAATGAGCAGTCGTTGCAGAGAATATTTGTATTCATGGCTTGCCGTTACATATTCATCAATGACTCCTTTATTATCATTTAAGTGAGGCTTGATCCTAGGATCCTGTTTCCCTAGGTATAGCTATAAATAACAGGCTCAACAGCCATTGTAGGACACGAAATTCTTGGCAAAACATATGTTGTATTTCATTTTCTCTCTCAATTAAACAACATTATTTGTTCTTTTACATTGCTCTCATTTCTGTTCTCGGAGACACTACTCTCGCAGCCAGGCTTGTCATCTTCTTCAATTTAAATTGCTAAGTCTTACTTTTAATTTTATTTCATTATTATTTTTGGATCAAATCAGTTCGCTTGTTTATAAACCACGTAAAAAATTTACCTGTACCGTTTTACGGAAAAACAATCTTGGGACAACAAAAAGCATCTCCGCAAATGCATTTTCCTATACTAGTAGAAGTGGGCTTGTTCTGTGGCTCTGAGACAGGTTTCCCAAAATAGTTGCTTCTTTCATGAAGACTTCCGGCACTATATTAATCGCCTTCAACAATCTACCAATAGCCCAGAAGTCTAATGTAGCAGATAAATCATTCAGATACAAAAATTAATTTAGGAGTAGGTGTGATTGCTATAGCTCATCTAAGGACCTGCATGTTAATGGCATGACACTCTATATTCTAAAAAGATCAAATACATAGATAGTTTCCTCAACTTGCCAGAATTAAACGCCTGATATAAGGGACTGGCCTATTGAACACCTGATGCTAGTGGAAATTGTGCCTACCAAAAGTTTTACAAAGTTACTAACAGTCAATTGAAAAAACAATACACGTGATGGTTAAACCCACTGAGCACTGATGTGGGCAAAGAATCAATGAAAACAAGAGAACTGGCTGGCTATTCTATTTTATAGATTCTATGTTACGTTTTTCAATTAGAAACTTTGAGATGTGTTCAACCTCAATTTCATTCCAGTGTTGCGGGGAACACAGGATTAAGGTTTTCTATAGTTCTCTCTTAAAAGAAACCTAGGTGGACTGCCTAGACAATTAGATCTTTGCACGTGTGTCCATAGGATTTTGGGAGAATTGATATAATTTATAATATTAGATTAAGACTTGAATGGAGCAACATGAACCCTGACGTACTTGGAATAAAGCCTATTTATTTTTATTGTTGTCGTAGATATAGAAAACCTCATCTTGGCAGAAATATTTTCATTTAGTAATTTAACTGTAAGAAACCAACCTTCAAGTTGAGTAATCAAGATGTGTATATGTATATAAATACTTTATACATAGACATATCCAGTGGTGCTCTATGTACAAAAATGACCACAGGATATCAAATACAACTGCTAAATTTTACAAGTCTTCATCTGGTTCATATTCTTCTGAATCTTCTTCATCAATAGCCACGATTTTGGCAACCGTTACACCTTTCCCAGAAGCTATCAATTTAGGAGTGTTGGCATGAATCTTAAATGCCAGCCTCGAATTCTTTTTCATCGCGTCATGATTCATGACTATCCCACATGCTTCATCTTCTTTCTTCAAGTCACTAGGTGGCAAGAAACAGTCCATAGAGAGTCCCTTTATGTTGAAGTCGACTTCTTCAATGGTCCAGACTTCTTCCATCTTTGTTCTGGTGTGTCCTTCTGAGTTCTCGCCAAACCTGAATAGAGAAACTGATGTCCTGCCGCCATGTGCGAAGTTAACCCCGTTAAGTGTTCGATAATCTTGAATTAATGACTCCATTGTTGTTTCCCAGAATACATCATTTCCAGGGGCTTTTATTCTTAGAAGATGAGTGTCCTCTAGATTTATTAAAAGGCCTGTTCTTTGGCTGAAGTATCCGTAAACGGTGTGCCTCATAATCTTTACATTGCTGCTGCTTCTTGCTTTCAGAGTTGAAGGATCTGCTTCAAGCTTTAATATAAAGCAGTCTTCCCCATTTACGGTCTTCTCTCCGACACATATGGAATTGGAGAATAAATTAGCAGTGGACCTTGGATCAAGACCCTGTTCAATTCATTTGGAAACCAATTAGTACATATGTAAAGAAAGGTGGATCCGGAAATATCTAAAATTACTAGAGTCAGAATGATCAGTGTAATCTTATATATTGTACATCTTAAACTTTTTTTGCTATGAAATCAATAGGTTCCGTTAAACCCAATATTTAACTCACAGAAGCCATCTTAAATCCGCCTATGTAAAATGTGAACAGAAATCCCTGTACATTCAATAATATAATACTACTTCCGTTTCAATTTAGGTGAATCTATTTCCTTTTTAGTATGTGCAAAAAGAATGACATCTTTTCATATTTGGAAACAATTTACCTTTATATAATGATTTATATCCACACAAAATATTTGTGTTTCATTTTACACCACAAGTTCAAAAGCCTTCTCTTTTTTTCCTAAACTCATGTGCTCAGTTAAATAGGTTCACCTAAATTATAATGGAGGGAGTATATATTATTTTGTTTTCTTTTTGTTCCCTTGGGCTTTCGGTCACAACGAGGTGTCATTTTAGTGCTGGCTTATTGTTTGCTACATTTCTATTGTTCCAATTTTGGCTAAAGGAACAAGTTGATGGGGTCAAGGTGTTTAAATTTATGGAATTTGGGTATACTCTAGCCATGTGATCCATAACGTGGAATTTGTAAATAGACTCGAGAAAAAAAGGACGGATTAGACACCAACCTAATGTTAACGTTGACTGCTTGATCCAGATCATAGAAAGATTAGGCTAACTGGCTAATTGGAATGCTTATTTGATTAAATAGTTGATTTGGTAAAATAGCATCCTAGGTCCACATGGAATGGCCGATAAGAGACCGAAAAGAAAATAAGAAAAAAGGTTTAAATAAAACCGGAAGAGATAGCTGGACCTTGGAAAAAGCAAAAGGAAAAAAGAAGTTTGAAGTAGGTCCCCTGGATAATTAAAGTCAAAAGAACACCAAACGAATTTTGAATAGGTTGACGGATTATTTCACACTTTAACAACTTCCAGGTAGATACCAGACACGAGACCCCTCACAACTGTGAAAGAACATAGCGCTGTCATTGAGAATCAAAGAATGTTTGTGTATCCACACACTATATATGGGATTCAAAAATAAACTCATTAGGCTACCAAAATTCCTTAAGTTGATGGAACAATTCATCTTTTCACTTAATTTTACTTTATAGTATTACATTATGATTAATAAATAAAGGGTAATATGAATAGAAAAAAGTACCTGTAAGGAACGACGAAGAGGCCTAGCAGGACCACGAGAGGCATGAGAATGGTGCCATGGAGTTTGTCTCCAGGCCACCTTACCATCACTTCCAGCACTGATTTTACACCCTGAAATGACTAGCTCTATGCTCCAAAGATCAGGTCTTTTCTGCCACAACACAAATCCTCCCATTTCCCCTGGCCCATTTTTCACGCTCTTGATATTCTTCATCACCTTGCCATTATTGTTCAACCCCATGCCGTCTCCCGCTATAAATTCTGACGCTAACATTTTTACCTTTCCCATAGCATACATGCTGTCAATTGAATTCAGAGCATGTTCTCCTCCTGCAGCAGCTATGTACTGTTGTACGATATACTTGGCCATTGAAGCCTCCTGTACAAGTAAGTATAAACCAATAATTCGTTAAGCAACATTCTCTTCATAAATATAGTTAATTGACTATTGTGGCTGTAAAATTTCTAGGAAGTTCAAATTTAAAAGTCTCGAAACAAGAAATTGCTGTTTTATTAAATGGACCAATGGGAATAAGATTTTGAGGTATAGTTTTTAAGGACTTACAATGGGATGATCATTGATCTTTTTGTTGAGAGAGTGGTCACAGCGGATGGGATGAGGGATCAAAGGGGCTCCAACAACGCCAAGCAAGAGCTGAATTTCAGCATTACGGCCGCCGAAAATGGAATCAGCAGACTTGTCATGAGTGTGAGACTTAACCCAAGATTTCATGTTATGCCATGACCTGTTCTTATGGGAAGCAAACATTTCTTCAGGGATGGGGACTTCGAGCACAGTTTCTAGTCCATCTTCTCTATCCAAGTTGGGGCACAGAGTCCTCATTTTGACAGGTTCTTGTGATTTGAAAGAAGAACACTTATTGTGGAAGAGAAAGTTGGGGGGGTTAGCAATGAAAGAAGAATAGAGCAGTGGAGTGGTAAAGAAAGAGGAGGAAGAGACTTGGATTGAAAGGGAGACTTTATTTGAAGCTAAAATTGAATAAAACAGAGGACCAACCGACCGTGGGCCGCCACTCCCTAACGTGCTCTTCTTTGTCTAAATGTCGTGACAGCACGCACTTCTCTGTCTCTCTGTTCCTTTTCCTACTGTTAGTTGAAATATTCCTATTTGGATACGCAAGAGAAAAAAAGATAAAGCAAAAAGGTAAAAGTGTCCATATGTATATCCTGTGTGATGTAACAGATGGATTACTTAATTAGATCACTCAAAGGTCCTTTTATGGTTTTCCCTTTTTTTCCATCATATGAAACACTATGGGAAAATCGGGGTACCTAGTCACTGTTTAGCAGTAATTGTTCAGTAACGATAATTGCAATTTTTCTCAGAAGTTTATTTCAAAATACGGAGTACTTGAATTTGGATCATTTTGGATTCCGTGAGAAAAACTTGAAAGTCTCTATTCCCTGCTTCTGCCGTTCTAGTTGTTGAAGAGACGGAAATAATATTTGCATATAAATCCTACAGCCATATGATTTGCATGAATAACGAGAGTCGCAGAACGTGGTCTTTCATTTTATTTTTTTTTCCACAGTAGCAGAAGCAGAATAATCGATGTTACTGTATACGGTCAAAATCGAGTTTGTTATTCGTATGACTAATCGAGATTGGGACGTGATAAACTAAGGCTCGGCCTCGTGTAGAATCATAATGCGAAGGAGGGTCGCCGAGCTCGTGATCCAGAGACCGATCAAGATCGAGATCGAGCAAAATCAAGACCGGTCACGATCAAAGTCGACCAAGATCGAGATCGAGCAAGTTAGAGACCGATCAAGATCGAGATCGGCCAAAATTGAGGAAAGCTTATCAAGCCAAAAAATATAAAACCGGAATATCCGTAATTGGACGAGAATCTCAGCGAAATCCCGTCTCATATCAAGGAGGGGCCAATTAATTAATCTATCATGAGATTCCTTACCGTATTTAGAAATTATATTAAGAATAAGACTTCCCTACTATATAAAGGGGGGTCTGATATTTGTAAGGGCAGATTCGTTCGGATTCATAAAACATAAAGCAATATACTATATTTCTTCTCGTTTTGATATCTAGTCATTTTGTTCTTCTATCAGTTACTCTCCATTCAGTTTGATGGTGATAAAATTTGAAGGCTTAGGCTAATTAATCCATTCGGTTTGCATTCATTTCTTTCATAATTAATTTCGATATTCATTTATATACTTTTTCCAATTTGTACCGAATTATACTACATATCCTTAGAATCGCGTATAAATTCAATTGATTATCCGTTTTTCGGGTAAATAGTTTGGTGCCCACTATGGAGCTAAGGATAATAGTGGTTATTTGATACAAATCTCTGTAAAACACACTATTTTACACTTACTCTTGGAAGTATCTTTGATTTCAGGCTAAAAATGACGAACTCTCAATTAATACATCTACATATCGACAACGAATCTGGTCATCAAGGGGAGAATAACAACGGGACGACCGGGGATGAAAGGCCACCTGCTGGCCCCATTGAAACTCGGGTCGTAGATCCGATTGAAGCTAATTCGCATGTGGCCATCGAAGCGAACCAACATTGTGGTCCCGAAAATAGCATCCATGGTGAATCCGATTGTTACACCCCATGTTTTCATACGTGGAAGTACGCCATAAGTAAATTGATATAAGCTCGAAAATGAGATGCCACATCCCGCATTTTCGTACGTTAAAGTTTCGTCGTAATCTAATCGATGTAAGTTCAGGAATGAGATTATTTGGAGATTATAAGTATTATGCTACTTCAAACAAGTGATGAGTAAATTCGTGAAGGTGAGAGGGTAAACAAATTGAAGAAAATGAATTTTCATCGAAGTTTGACATTTTGAGATAAATATGGTCCAAGCTACAATACCCCGTATTTATGGACTAGTGTCATGCAAGGTACCACATGAGCATAATAGAAAGGTGTGCAAAGTGTGTTAAAAGTGAGTAGTATTTTAAGTTATTTAAGATAATTCCTAATTATGTAGATAATTGGATAATTATTGGATAATGGAAGAATCAACAAGTTAATTAATAATTAGTGGATGATTAATTAAAGTCTTTGGACAAAGACTAAGCCAAAAACGTGGCAGCAATTGGAACAAAGATCAAAGACACAAAATGTGACTCTTAAAGTGCACAAGATAGGTGTCACAATTAAAGAATGAGGTGGCCAAGTCATCATATAAAATGGGGCCCACAACCCATAATTTTAAGAGCTTTTCCTACATTAATAAGTAAGTAACATTGGCTTGCTAAGTAACGTTTTGGATTCTCAAACAAGATTTAATAGGAATCTTTTACAAAGTGAGATTCTTATGCTTTCTAAGCTAATGAATGATATCTCAAACCAAGGAATTCATATGAAATCTTCAACAAAAAGTTACGGATGAACTTCAGCAAGAAAGGTTATACAATATGATGATCAAAATTTCATAACGTAACAGCAAGATTTCATAATGGATGGAATTCTCTTTCTCAAGAATATCATACGGATTTTTTTCCTACTTCAATCCGCCGTTACGTATTGTCACAATCAACGTGTATTAGAGGGATTGTCAAGAGAATCGACTCAGGGACGTTAAGGCTATCCCTTCTTTATTTTGGTATGATCTATAAGACACGAACAAAATGAGCAAATGCACAACTTTCATAAATGACTCTATTCATAGAAATACTAGGGATGTCTATATTCTTGATTCCCCATATAAATTATTATTATATCTTATGTTCATGGGTCTCAGAAAAATACGTATTTGATAAAGTTTATTCTACAGGCATAATAATTTTTATGACATTCCGAGAAATTTTATTAACGTATTTCTTATGCATTTCATGCATATATATATATTGACCAGATGGTGTTATATACGCGTATATATGTATATATATGTATATGGGATATGGGAAAATGTTACGGCGTTATATACGCACTACCACATGATCAGCTGGTATACGTTGATGATTTGCCCACAGTGGCCAAAATGATATGATGGGATGCCCTGAGAGGCTTGATGATGTTATGAACGCATATACCTATGCATTTATGACATTTATACGCATATGCATAACATTATAAAAATGAAATGATTCACAGAGCTATGCAGACGTACATGTCGAGTCTTTTTACTCCATGTTTCTCTCATGTCTATTATTTACTGATTTTCATTCCTTACATACTCGATACATTATTTGTACTGATATCCCTTTTGTCTGGGGATGCTGCGTTTCATGCCCGCAGGTCGAGAGTCCTCCAAGTAGGCGATCAGCTCAGCGGAAGATGTTGGTGCACTCTATTTGCTCTGGAGTTGCTTGGTTGGTCAGTATGATTTCGATGTGTATTGTTTGGTATGGCGGGGCTCCGTCCCGACCTTTGTGACAATTATGTATTCTTAGAGGCTTGTAGATAAAGGTCATGTATATGAAAGATTGTATGGCCTTGTCGGCTTATGTTTAGTATACGAGTGATCGTTTTGGGTCTTATAGGCTAGTATGTCATATGTATAAGTGTTTTCCCTCATGCTTTACTCCGGTTCATTTACCTATGATGGAATGATACGAAAGATACATTATGTTGGTACTCTGTTGCGTAAGTTACCGGGTGCCCATTGCGGCCCATCGGTTTGGGTCGTGACAAAAGTGGTATCAGAGCAGTTCTGTCTTAGGGAGTCTACAAGCCGTGTCTAGTAGAGTCTTGTTTATGGTTGTGTTGTGCACCACACTTATAAGTATGAGGCTACATGTCATTTAGGATTGTCACTCTTTCTTCTTACTCTAGATCATGTGGTAGAGCTCAGTTGTAAGAACTCAATTTACTAAAATCTATCTTATTCATAATACGACGACGCCTGCATTCAAGAAGACAGTTGGTAAGAGATATAACCGTGGAAGAGTTAATTCAGAGAAACTCAATTTTTGCATCATGATTATGATGGATAAATATGAGGTATTCTGTAGATCTTATGTGTATTAAGACGTGTAAGCTTCTTGATAAGGATCCCTAAGGCAAGAATGTCTATACACTCTTACGGTAAAAAGGAATAAGAGAATCGGAAGGTAGACACAAGTTTCAGCAAGTAAAAGAAGCAAGGTGAAGAAGGGTACGAGGTACCCAGTTAATGAAAATTAACAACATTTACAATTCAAGCAGAGAAATATGAGCATTTTTGAGTTACCTTCAATTGTAACAGAGGTATGTACAATTAGTCATACCCATCTCAGTTATGCTCCATGGGAGCCAACATATATAGTTTAAGAGAAGGACGGGATATCAGGACTCAGCTGGGGTTAAAGTAAACCAAAATGTTGAATGGATTGTTAGCGTTAGCTGACATTCCGAAGGATATTACGAATGTGCTAATAGATCTCCTTGTGAGACACCCAAATGGTGCACTCTAAAATAGTACAGTTAGATATGAATACTGCAAAGACAGGCACTAGAAGCCTTGAAGGGATAAATATTACCTTAGTTTGGCTACCGCCCCTAGTAGAGAGAGAATGTTAGGCAACCGGAAGAGCCAGTGGATGGAGCAAGGGGAGCTAAAAGCAAAAGAATGTCTTATTGAAGTTCTCAGAATAAAGTGATAGACAGAAAGGTTGGCAGGGAAATAAGCAGAGGGTTAATAAAGCATTATGAGTAAGATGTGATACATGGATGACAACGGTAGATCAAGAAAATGACAGTATTACAGAGTCTATAATCAAGTGAAGGAAAAGACGAGAGGTGACAGGCCTGGAGATAACAAAAGAGTATAGGCTATAAAGTCATATCCTCATTTCGAGAAATAAGCTCGTGACTCCAACGCGACTACCAGAAGGATAAGTTAGACTCTAGAGTAATAGAAATCAGTATGGGCTGGTGAACAAGACAAACTAAACATGAACTAGGGACTGAGTGATTAGATAATAGTCGGTGTCGTAAGAATTTTAGATTTCATTCCGGCGATTATATAATGAACGACAGAAGAATAACCTTTAATGGTCATTCAGGAAGACGCTTTCCCTAAAGCAAGCAATGTGAGAAAAGTTAAGCTTAAGGGACTATGTGTGCCAGATACACTAAGTGTCACCCTCACAAGTAAGGAATTTTGTTATCCTTGGTACAGAAGGATTACCGCGAGGCGAGTAAGGATCATCGATGATGTGAAAAGATGCCAAAGATGAGAAGGCAAAACATCTATACGTAGATCATCATAGCACTAAATCTTAGTGCTCCCCTAAAGGGGGAATATGGTGTGATGTGGCATTAAGTCATAATTAAGTGGTTCTAGTAACTAAAGAATGGTAAATGAAGAGTGCGACAAAAATGAAAAGGGGATGAGATTGCACTTATTCAAATCCTACAGATGCGCTATGATTCCAGAATATTATGCAAGCACGACGTCAAGGAGAGGAAGTAAGGGTTCCTGCCCGAGATGTTATTAATAAATAAGGAGCCAGTGCGAGAGGTAAGTTAAGACAAAGGAAATAACCCAGAAAAGATTACACGGAATATTGATATAAGAATGGCCAACGAGTAGTTAGTAGTTGATCCAGGAAGAGCCTAGTTATGGCTAAACAAGAGGACACAAACAAATCAATAGATTGTGCAAGATGAACATAGAAAACCCCAACATTGGGAATTTTGTCTCGCAGATATGACATCGTGATCCTTGAGAAATATTCAGATATGAGTTGGGGTAGTTAAAGGTACCGTATGAGTATTATGGGAATAAAAGAGAGTGCCACTAGGAAGACCATCAAAATATCAAATCAGAAGCAACCCTACAAGTACAAGGGAGTGGGGGTAAGTAACTACGGATAATTATATGCGAGGAAGAACATCAAATATTTTATTGGGTATACAATGTAATAAGCCCGCAGCTTTACAAGAGTCAGAGGGTCTTCCCTAAGTACAACAACGAAAGACTAGCTGAGGAAATAAGGAAAAAAGCTTGAACCTAAGCAAAGTGACCTAAAGAGGAAATGGTCTTGTAACAACGGTCTCACTACAAAATTTTATGCACTCCAAAAGAAAGTGGCACCTACCATGGCTAATGAGCAGGGAATAAAACCAAAAGTAATATTCGAGACCATATGAGTTGCACAAAAATTTTGGCATGCGTGAGAGCTCAGATAAGCTAAGTATGCACCCAACAAGGGGGCAAAAAGACCAGGAAAAGCAATTGCTTACGTTTGAAGAAACCTAAGATGGAACGATAGTAATTATTCGATTAATGATTAGTCGTAGAAGACTCCGGTATAAGTTAAAAGAAGGAATTGGGTCCAGGTCATAGACAAATGATTGAATCATTAGAAGATTGTATCATGGTTTTCCATAGCGTTTATGAAAGGCTAAAGTAATACCATGAGTCGCAGATCGGAAGATAACTTACGGCTATATAAAGGCTGATCAGAAGGAAGAGGGAACTAAAAAGTTACATCAACAAAGTAAATCAGGAGTCTGATTATTGGGCCCAGAAAATTATAAAAATCGTGATTGAGGACACTGCATAATCACTCTTAATATCATAGATACAAGAGAGATAGTACAACAACCATATTCTATAACGGCTTTACGATAAAGCCAGTTAGAAAAGTACTAGCCTCATAAGAAGTCAGTATGAAGCTCCCACCGGATTGTGTATGCACCAGAGGTGCAAGTATTATAATAGTGCTTCAAGTCGTGGATGTGAATTATACCTATGTGGAAGGGAGGTCATAAAAGAGATAGAAGATGTGAATATGAGATTTTAAGGTAAGTAAGGTAAAGGTAAACAACGTACGAGATACTCAGGTGCAGAAGGTTGTGAATGATCTATACTTCAGATAAAGGGCTAGAAGCATTGGTATTCGGTATCTAGGACTGATAGCAGCGTCGTCAGTGGCATATCTTCCAGCCTATGGTTTCTAGGTATCGAGAAGTCTAGTTAAGAGAGTAAAGAAGATTTAGAGACGATGCGATGTCTCGCTTGATGTTCCAGAATAACGCAAGGAAATCTATGGTGCAAGCAAGTTGAAGGAAGGTTGCGAGTAGTATAAACGAATATGTGTAGGTTGCAAGCTAAAGTATGGTAAAGCGACAAGGTTTTAGGAAGACAGGAATAAGGATAAGAAAGGGCGAGTGAGAAAGTGACGAGAATGGATAAGTCATCGGGATTAAGCCCATGAAAATAAGAGAGCTTATGGTTTCTCTAAGTCATAGAAAGCTTAGTATAGTCTGAATGAACTCAAAGGAGTCTAAGACTAGTAGCATTTAGAAGAAATGGAATACTGCCCTGATAGTAGAATAAGGGTGTAATTGTGATAGATGAAGGATGTCGTTTGGGCCTGCGATTAAGTAATGATTTCATGAATTTTACAAGATTAAAATACCCACGTAAGGTGAATCACATTGGGATGCTATGAAATACGGTTATGGAAGTATAGTATCGCCCCTAGGTGGATCAGTCTAATTACTTCGAATGTTCCACGATGAAATGTGAGCCCTAGTGGTTACATAAGAGGTTTCAAGTTATCAGTGGTATATTGTAGATCAATATGGAGGTGAATCAACAACGGATGGACAAAATTCACAAAATATGAGGTGAGATTATGCCGTCATTCTTAAGATGAACAGTAATGAGGAAGCATTAAAGGACTTAGACGTATACATATAGTATAAGCAACGAGATTAACCTAGAGTTTGGTAGCAGACCTCAGTAACGATAAATCGAGGTAAGAGTTATGGTGTAGTATGACCTACCTAGATGCAGTAAAGTCATACGAATGGATAACCGGGGCTATGAAATAAGATATAACAACATTCGTAAGTTCAACAAAGTATCGAGCGAAGAACTTCATTGTTCTTATAGATGCCCTGAGGGACATCGTATTAAGATCTGTATATGTTCACAAAATGAGGCCTAGGGATTGGCTAAAAGCTGGAGGAAAAAGAAGAGAAGAGTCGCATAGGCGCACTTACAAGGTCAGAGTCGTACAGGCTGCATGATAGAAAGTAACAACAAATGACATTGGAAGGATTCCGACCATAAGTCGTGGTGTGAGAAAGAGGCCTAAGGGGGGAATGCCTTGGCCTTAGGATTTATTCACAGAACAATTGCTTAGATGGAAAGGAGATTACTAAAGTATTCAGAAGACATAGGTTATGAAAAAGATAAGTGCATCAGTCAACATTCGAGGACAAATGTTCCAAAGGGGGGAATAATGTTACACCCCATGTTTTCATACATGGAAGTACGCCATAAGTAAATTGATATAAGCTCGAAAATGAGATGTCACATCCCGCATTTTCGTACGTTAAAGTATCATCGTAAGCTAATCGACGTAAGTTCGGGAATGAGATTATTTGGAGATTATAAGCATTATGCTACTTCAAACAAGTGATGAGTAAATTCGTGAAGTTGAGAGGGTAAGTAAATTGAAGAAAATGATTTTTTGTCAAAGTTTGACATTTTGAGATAAAATATAGTCCAAGCTACAATACCATGTATTTATGGACTAGTGTCATACAAGGTACCACATGAGCATAATAGAAAGGTGTGCAAAGTGTGTTAAAAGTGAGTAGTATTTTAAGTAATTTGAGATAATTCCTAATTATGTGGATAATTGAATAATTATTGGATAATGGGGGAATTAACAAGTTAATTAATAATTAGTGGATGATTAATTAAAGTCTTTGGACAAAGACTAAGCCAAAAACGTGGCAGAAATTGGAACAAAGATCAAAGACACAAAATGTGACTCTTAAAGTGCATAAGATAGGTGTCACAATTAAAGAATGAGGTGGCCAAGTCATCATATAAAGTAAGGCCCACAACCCATAATCTTAAGAGTTTTTCCTACATTATTAAGTGAGTAACATTGGCTTGCTAAGTAACGTTTTGGATTCTCAAACAAGATTTAATAGGAATCTTTTACAAAGTGAGATTCTTATGCTTTCTAAGCTAATGAATGATATCTCAAACCAAGGAATTCATATGAAATCTTCAACAAAAAGTTACGGATGAACTTCAGCAAGAAAGGTTATCCAATATGATGATCAAAATTTCATAACGTAACAACAAGATTTCATAACGGATGGAATTCTCTTTCTCAAGAATATCATACGGATTTTTTCCCTACTTCGATCTATCGTTACGTTTTGTTGCAATCAACGTGTGTTAGAGGGATTATCAAGAGAATCGACTCAAGTATGTTAAGGCTATCCCTTCTTTATTTTGGTATGATCTATACGACATGAACAAAATGAGCAAATGCACAACATTCATAAATGACTCTATTCATAGAAATACTAGGGGTGTCTATATTCTTGATTCCCCATGTGAATTATTATTATATCTTCTGTTCATGGGTCTCAGAAAAATACGTATTTGATAAAGTTTATCCGACAGGCATATTGATTTTTATGACATTCCGAAAAATTTTATTAACGTATTTCTTATGCATTTCATGCATCTATATATATATATATATATATTGACCCATGACCGGATGGCGTTATATACGCGTATATATGTATATGGGATATGGAAAAAGGTTACGGCGTTATATACGCACTACCACCTGATCAGCTGGTATACGTTGATGATTTACCCACTGTGGCCGAAATGATATGACGGGATGCCCTCAAAGGTTTGATGATGTTATGAACGCATATACCTATGAATTTATGATATTTATATGCATATGCATGACATTATAAAAATAAAATGATTCACAGAGCTATGTAGACGTACATGTCGAGTCTTTTTACTCCATGTTTCTCTCATGTCTATTATTTACTGATTTTCATTCCTTACATACTCTGTACAATATTTGTACTGACATCCCTTTTACCTGGGGATGCTGCGTTTCATGCCCGCAGGTCGAGAGTCCTCCAAGTAGGCGATTAGCTCAGCGGAAGATGTTGGTGCACTCTATTTGCTCCGGAGTTTCTTGGTTGGTCAGTATGATTTAGATGTGTATTGTTTGGTATGGCGGGGCTCTGTCCCGACCTTTGTGACAATTATGTATTCTTAGAGGCTTGTAGACAAAGGTCATGTATATGAAAGATTGTATGGCCTTGTCGGTTTATGTTCAGTGTACGAGTGATCGTTTTGGGTCTTATAGGCCAGTATGTCATATGTATAAGTTTATACCCTCGTGATTTACTCCGCTTCATTTACCTGTGATGGAATGATACGAAATATACGTTATGTTGGTACTCGGTTGCGTAAGGTACCAGGTGTCTGTCGCAGCCCATCGATTTGGGTCGTGACACCGATCTGCAGTTTGAAATACCCAAAATATTGGAAAAGACGGGATCAGCCTGCGTATGATCTTCGAAATGCTGTAAGCTCAACAGGTGGCAATAGCTCAGTTGCAGAGCCAAACCTAGGTATCGAGCAGGGCTGAGCCTGGTCCATCCCAAGAAGTCATCTACAGAACGGGGCCCGTTGTGGTAATGTCAAATGAACCAGAATCGGGAACTAACCCCGAAAGTATAAAGATGCTCGAGGAACTGACGAAACGGATAGAATTAGGGAAAAGAGGATCGAAGCAAATGATAAGAAAATGGAAACTTATAACTCCATGGTCGATCAGATCCCGGGGGAACCACCGATATTGAAGGGTTTGGATTCCAAAAGGTTTGTACAAAATCCTTTCCCTCGGGCGTAGTTCCCAAACCGATCCCCAAGAAGTTCCGCATGCCCGAGATTCCTATGTTTAATGGAACGACCGACCCCAACGAGCATGTCACCTCTTATACGTGTGCTATTAAAGGGAATGATCTAGAGGACGACGAGATCGAATCCGTATTACTAAATAAATTTGGGGAAACCCTATCAAAGGGAGCAATGATATGGTATCATAATTTACAACCTAACTCTATTGGTTCTTCTACCATACTTGCTAATTCTTTTGTAAAAGCACACGCCGGAGCCATAAAGGTCGAGACTAGGAAGTTGAACCTTTTCAAGGTGAAGCAAAATGAGAACAAGATGCTAAGAGAGTTTGTATCTCGTTTCCAAATGGATCGAATGGATCTACCACCGGTCACAGACAATTGGGCCGTTCAAGCTTTCACCCAAGGACTAAATGAACGAAGCTCAGTGGCTTCACAGCAGTTAAAGCAGAACTTGATTGAGTACCCGGTTGTTACCTGGGCCGATATACATAATCGATATCAATCAAAGATTAGAGTCGAAGATGACCAGCTGGGGGCTACTTCTGGTTCCGCTACCAAAAGAGATATCGATCGAGAACCGAGGATGAACAGGGATCGATACCAGCCGTATAATAGAGATCGTAGGGGCAACGTACATGGGCACAACTCCATACTAGGTGAGAGGATAAGCGATCGAGGCCAAGGCTCTCGAGGGATGATCATCAAGAACGGGTTTGATAGGCACACCGTACCTAAGGAAGCACCACGATTGTCGGAGTATAACTTCAATGTTGATGCATCCGCCATGGTATCGGCTATCAGATGCATCGAAGATACTAAATGGCCTCAACCTCTGTAGACCGATCCAACCCAAAGAAATCCCAATCAAGTATGCAAGTATCATGGCACCCATGGCCACATAACGGAAGATTGCAGGCAGTTGAGAGAAGAAGTAGCCCGGTTATTCAATGAAGGGCACCTTCGGGAGTTTGTAAGTGATCGGGGCAAGAATCACTTCAAAAGCAGAGAGTTCAATAGACAAAATGAGCAAGAAGAACTGCAACACATTATTCACATAATTATCAGAGGGATTGATGTTCCCCAAGGTCCAATATTTAAACGCACTAAGGTATCGATCGTAAGGGAGAAGCGATCTCGAGCTCAGGACTACATACCGAAACGAACCTTGTCCTTCAACGATAAAGACGCAGAAGGAATCATACAGCCCCATAACGATGCA
This sequence comes from Nicotiana tomentosiformis, assembly GCF_000390325.3. Classification (NCBI taxonomy): domain Eukaryota; kingdom Viridiplantae; phylum Streptophyta; class Magnoliopsida; order Solanales; family Solanaceae; genus Nicotiana; species Nicotiana tomentosiformis. The sequence goes on from NC_090814.1 coordinate 56,372,873, forward strand.
CTGATAATATCTGTACTCATGAATAATACTTAAGTTAAGTGTGTGTTAATTGATCCAGGAAGTTCGGCCAACATCATTCGATCAAAGGTCGTAGAGCAACTCGGTCTACATGATCAGGTTGTTCCCGCGGCCCTAGTACTAAACGGATTCAATATGGCATGTGAAACTACTAAGGGCGAGATAACTTTGCCAGTAAACGTGGCCGGGACTATCCAACAAACGAAGTTCCACGTGATCGAGGGTGACATGAGGTATAACGCCCTATTCGGGAGACCATGGATCCACAACATGAGAGCAGTACCCTCGACCCTTCACAAGGTTCTAAAATTACCAACACCAGAGGGAATCAAAACAATCTACGGGGAGCAACCCACCGCAAAGGAAATGTTTGCCATTGACGAAGTGATTCCGATATCGTCACTTTCATCGACAAAGGGGTCAAATTCGAAGGAGGACACCAAAGAGCAATCACAAACGCCGGCCTCGACCCAACTAGAAAAGAAGGAGTCTGGAAAAGATGATGATTATGGGATCCCTTGATCCTTCATAATCCCCAATGATTCCGACGCTACCAAATCAATGGTCGAAGAACTGGAGCAAATCACACTAATTGAACAACTATCCGAACGAAAGGTATACCTGGGCACAGGGTTAAATCCCGAGCTCAGGAAAAAGCTTATTCAATTTTTTATAGCTAACATGGATTGTTTCATATGGTCCCATCTTGACATGACAGGGATCCCACCGGAAATCATCACCCATAGACTAAGCTTGGATCCGAAGTTCCATCTAGTGAAGCAAAAAAGAAGACCCCAGTCTGAGGTCAAACATACTTTCATAGAAGACGAGGTAACCAAGCTTATTAAAATAGGTTCAACCTGTGAAGTAAAATACCTCGAATGGTTAGCAAACCTAGTAGTAGTCCCTAAAAAGGGAAACAAGCTTAGAATGTGTGTAGATTACAAGGATCTAAATAAAGCATTCCCCAAGGATTCTTTTCCTTTGCCTAATATCGATCGCATGATCGATGCCATGGCCGGCCACAAGATTCTCAGTTTTCTCGATGCCTATTCCGGGTACAATCAAATACAAATGAGCCCGGATGATCAAGAAAAGACCTTGTTCATCACTAAGTATGGTACCTACTGCTACAATGTAATGCCATTTGGATTAAAAAATGCTGGTGCCACTTATCAACGCTTAGTAAATCGGATGTTCGAAGAACAAATAGGAAAATCTATGGAAGTTTACATTGATGACATGCTAGTTAAGTCCCTGCGAGCAGAGGACCATTTAAAGCTCTTGCAGGAAACTCTCAGTATATTGAAGAAGTACAACATGAAGCTAAACCCGGAAACATGTGCATTCGGGGTCGAGTCAGGCAAATTTCTCGGGTTCATAGTATCTAACTGAGGAATCGAGATCAATCCTGACAAGATCAAAGCTATCGATAGCATCACGGTGGTAGACAACGTAAAGGTCGCGCAGAGGTTAACCGGGAGCATGGACGCCTTGGGGCGATTCATCTCGAGGTCCTCTGATAAAGGCCACCGATTGTTATTGTTTCCAAAGAAGAAAAATAATTTTACATGGACCACGGAATGCCAGCAGGCCTTGGAAGAGCTTAAACGGTACTTATCGATCCCGCCACTGCTTCGCACACCAAGGGTAGACGAAGAACTTTATTTATATTTGGCAGTATCAGAGGTAGCGGTAAGTGGAGTCCTAGTCCAGGAAGAACGAGATACACAATTTCCCATTTATTATGTCAGTCGGACCTTAGGTGAGGCCAAAATTAGATATCTCCACCTAGAAAAATTGGCGCTCTCTTTGATAAGCGCCTCTAGGAAACTAAAACCATACTTTCAATGTCACCCCATATGTGTTGTAACAACATATCCATTTCGAAATGTTTTGCATAAACCTGAACTTTCGGGACGGTTGGCCAAATGAGCCATAGAAATCAGCGGGTATGATATCGAATATCGACCCCGAATAACAATTAAGTCTCAAATTTTAGCATACTTCGTAGTTGACTTCACACCGGCCCTAGTACCCGAGGTCGAAAGAGAGCTATTGATAAATCCGGTTACGTCATCAGGAATCTGGACCCTCTTCACGGATGGTGCTTCGAACGTGAAAGTCTCCTGGGTTGGCATCGTACTAAAACCACCCACAGGCAACGTGGTTAGACAATCTATTAGAAATGTGAAATTGACTAACAATGAGGCCGAATATGAGGCCATGATTGTAGGTGTCGAACTAGCCAAAGGCTTGGGAGCGGAGGTGATCGAGGCCAAATGCGACTCCCTCCTGGTAGTGAATCAGGTTAACGGAACCTTCGAAGTTAGAGAAGACTGAATGCAAAGATACCTAGATAAGTTACAAGTAACTTTGCACCGATTTAAGGATTGGACTTTGCAACATGTGCCTCGAGATCAGAATAGTGAGGCTGATGCTCTCGCAAACTTAGGGTCATTAATCGAGGACAACGACCTCGATTCAAGGGCCGTCGTGCAACTCATGAGATCAATAGTTGAAGAAGGTCATGCCGAGATAAATTCCAGAAGCTTGACCTGGGATTGGAGAAATAAGTACATAGAATATTTGAAGACCGGAAAGCTTCCCTCAAATTCGAAAAAATCTAGGGCCCTACCCACGATGGCAGCAAAGTTCATTTTGACCAAAGATGGAACCTTGTTTAGGAGAACGTTCAATGGTCCATTAGCAATATGTCTGGGACTGGGAGACACCGAGTATGTTCTAAGAGAAGTTCATGAAGGCACTTGCGGAAATCACTCCGGTGCTGAATCATTGGTTCAAAAGGTAATCAGAGCCGGCTATTACTGGATCGACATAGAAAAAGATACGAAAGTGTTTGTTCGAAAATGTGACGAATGTCAAAAGAATGCGCCAATAATTCACCAACCCGGGGAACTGCTCCGTTCGGTCTTGTCACCATGGCCATTTATGAAATGGGTAATGGACATCGTCGGCCCCCTCCCATTGACACTAGGTAAAGCTCAATTTATTTTGTTTATGACTGACTATTTTTCTAAGTGGGTTGAAGCACAGGCTTTCGAGAAAGTTAGGGAGAAGGAAGTCATCAACTTCATTTGGGATCACATCATATGTCGATTCGGGATGCCATCCGAAATTATGTGTGATAACGGGAAACAGTTCATCTTCAGCAAAGTAACCAAATTTCTCGAAGATCATAGGATCAAAAGAATCCTATCAACACCTTATCATCCTAGCGGGAACGGGCAAGCCGAATCAACCGACAAAACCATCATCCAATATCTTAAGAAGAGGTTAACCGACGCCAAAGGAAAGTGGAAGGAAATTCTACCTGAAGTTCTTTGGCCATAACGCACAACCTCGAAATCCAGTACCGGGGCTACCCCATTCTCATTAGTTTATGTCGCCGAAGCTCTAATACTGGTCGAAGTCGGAGAGCCGAGTATCCGGTTTCGATATGCAACAAAGAAATCAAATAACGAGGCCATGAATACGAGCCTAGAACTATTGGACGAAAGGCGTGAAACCGCCCTCATTCGATTAGCTTCCTAAAAGCAACGAATCGAGAGATACTACAATCGAAGAACTAATATTCGATATTTTAATGTCGGGGACTTAGTACAAAGAAAAGTCACCCTTAACACCCGTAATCCTAATGAAGGAAAATTAATCCCGAATTGGGAAGGACCGTACCAAATTCTCGAGTTCACCGGAAAAGGATCTTACATGCTCAGAACAATGAATGGGGAACAACTACCTAGCAATTGGAACATATCTCGCCTAAAACAGTACTACTGCTAAGGTAGCCTTTTCTTCACTCCTTTCCTATTTTCAGAATAACACATGTAAGTGGTCGACAAGAAACGACAACGGGCTTTTAAGCAAACGGCACGAAGTCCTCAGGTCTGAAAGCACGTGTTGCACTCTTTTTTCCTCAGACCGAGTTTTGTCGCAAATGATTTTTTTCGGCAAGGTTTTTAACGAGGCAACAATGAATCGTGCTAACTTAGAATCAAGCCTCATTACGAATCGCATCGAAGTCCATTCCACATTATCCGAGGTTCCTTTATAATCCACCTCGAATACTGGGGGGCTACCCTCGAATATGCGTTATCTTCGAATATCAACTCTAGAAAGGAAACTACTTCATAAATGGAGGATCTCAAGAGATAGGATTTATTGTAAGGGTCAAACGGTCAAATCAAACCGTCCCCATATAGATTGCTCGAACTCTGTTTCGATCGAGAATAAAGAGAAATATGTTCCTTACAAACATCTTATGCTTTAAAATTAGCAGAATTTCTTTCTTCTTCTTTATTTGCAAAGAGCTTCGTACTTCCGAATATAAACAAGCCCAAGGGAAATACTTAACCAGAATACAAATGATCTCTCCCTCACTCGGGGACTGCCATCCGACTCAAACAGCCCAAGTCATCGGGGCCCGGGAGAAAAAGACCTAATAGGCAACTCCCCGATTTCTAAAAGTCACGGCCACCCCACTCGGGAACTATTACCTCGGGCAAGCCGAGATAAAATGGGAGAGCAAGCCCAATGGGTAATTCCCGAACTAAAAGGCTACAGCCGATTTAACACGGCTCAGAGACGTCCGAAATCCGTAACAAAAATAGGCCTTCGAAAATGTTAAAAAAGTTTCACAACCGGTCCTAAAGGCTACCCTCGGCAAAATCTCAAACTTAAGAAAGGCAATAAAGGCAAGATTTGTTCGAACCCTCAAACATAACTTTATTGTTCTGTGCTAACGCATTTTCAACCTTTGTAAATACAAATAAAGCAAAGGAAAAATACGAGAGCCGAAAGGGCAAGAAAATCCATATATTTATACACAATAGTTGTTTACAAAGGCCAAATCGGCCTAAATTTAAAATGGCCAAAAAACGGCCTCAAAAAAATATAAAAAACAAGAAAACTAATGTCGTAAGTGGCTTGGTCTTCATCGGAGGCTGCATCCTCGGGCTTTTCTCCGTCTTCAGATTCGCTCGAGTTCTCGGAGTCTTCCTCAGGGAAGGCCAGCCTTCGGGCCCTGTCTTCCTCTGCTTTGGCATTTTCAATTTCGGCCACAATATCGAATCCATGGGCACTGACCACCCCAAGAGCTTCCCTTCGAGCCTGCCATTTTGCATGCTCGACCATTCCCTTAGCCTTGGCCTGGTTGACCTCAACATCGACCCTAATTTGGGCCACTTTAGCATCAGCTCTTTTGTTAGTCTCGTCCACCTCGGATCTGGCCACTCCGAGTTTATCGGCCAAGCTTGCCTTATCAGAAGTGGCCAAATCCAACTGTTGCTGAAGCTCCTTAATCTTCTCGATCTGCACCGAGGCGTTCTCTTTCGCAACTTAGAGCTGGGTCTAGGCCGACTCTAGTTGAGCTTGAACGATCTCCTTTTTCGAGGCTAGGATGTTCATATTCTTTTTGCATTTTACCGCCTCGGCCTGTATCGCATCCACCTGTATTTGGAGCCTTCCGATTTGTTCGAACCTCTGTCGGGCCTGCAGAATCGAATCATTAGTAGTTATCTCCAATTCATCTTCACTATCATGAAGTAATCGAAATACCTGTTCAGCCATCTCGGCATACTCATCCCGAGCCGTTGCCAAATCTGCCTGAAGCTTCTCACTAAGGAGTTTGTAGGTGTCACTCTTCTCAGTGAGGTTCCGAACCTCGGCCTCATGCTCCTCCCGAATTCGGAGGAAAGCCTCGTGATGTAACACCGAAGCCTGCAAACAAGGAAGAAGATGCTAGAATTATCTACAAACTCTAAGTGTAAAAGAAACAATAGAAATACCCTTGAAGTTACCCGATTCAAAGTGTGTTGAGACTCGTTGAAAGGGCAAGCGGCTCCTACCGTGTTCATCACGACTTGATCCTCTTCAGTCAACAGGGACATAAGGTAACTAGCAATCCCCACGGGAGGAGAGAAAACTCGGGCATCCCCCGGGATGGAGAGCACTATTTTCCGCCTACGATCGGGATTAACAATCGGGGCCGAAAATTAGTCCACTAGTTTTGGGCCTGATGAAGACCCGATAGCACCCGACCATGATGCTTTCTTCGGTACCGGTAATCCACCGAACCCGATAATATCCTCTGAGGCAGTGGACTCGAGCCCATCCAAAAGGCCATGGATATCAGTCAACTCTTGAATACCCTCGTAAGATCGACTTTCCAACATGTTGGACTCACGGATCATAGCATCCAAAATATAAGGGAATCCGGTAATGTCGATTATCCCGAGATCGACCCTCGAGATATCTCTTGCTGCCCGAGCCCCGGTCTCTCTTTTGACCATCTCAGCTCGGGACAGAATGGCCTCGATTTTTCCTTGGTTAGGAATTATGGCCAGAGTTCCCTTATCAACCTTCGCCGATTCGGAGGATTCTTGTATCACAACATTAGCCCGCACACAGGCTAATTCCTCTTCTCCTTCTTATGGCTCATCCCTTAATCGGCGGATCGAGTCCGGAGGCATAATACCGGAGCCCCCCTTGGGCTTGCGAGATTTCTTCGTCGGATTTTTCTTTTCTGAGACCGGGGAACTCGGAGCCTCTTTTCTCTTCTTCTCTTTGACCTACTTCGGAGCAGGGACCTCTTCGTTACTAGATGGGGGCCTCATGACAATGTCCTTCTCAAGGCCTACAAAGGAAAAAACGGGGGTAAGCAAGAGAAGAAGATCAAACGATAAACAATCTAAGAAAGAGACTTACCATGACTACGGGCCTCCTATAACCCTTTGATAGTTCCATCCAAGAGCGCTCGGAGTATGGTCTCTGCTGCACCAGACCTTCAACCCATTGTTTAAGTTTTGGAATCGGTTCCGGCATCCAGGCCACAGCTGTAACAAGCATAGAAAAAGTGGATCAAGAAAATAAAAATCAGAACCACAAAATTAAACGTTCGAAGGGGAATAATACTCACGATTCATGTTCCATTTCTTAAGGAACGACATGTCGTCAGCAGAGATCAGGTCCAAAGTTCTAATTCGAACAAATCGTCCCATCTAACCTCGGTCATGGGTCTCATCTATGCTCGAGAACAGGGCTTTGGTGGCTTAGCGAGCAAGCTTGATTAGCCCTCTTCGATAGAGTCGGGGACTGTAAAGGCGCATGAGGTGATCGAGGGTGAAAAGACATCACTTGATTTTGCTCGAGAAGAATCGGAGGAGAATCACTATTCTCCAAAAAAAGGGTGGATCTGGCCGAGTGTCACGTCGTATCTCTTGCAAAACGCGATGATGACAGGGTATAAGGGACCTAACGTTAAAGGATAAGTATAAACACTTAAGAACCCTTCCACGTGGGTAGTAATCGATTCTTCAGGCGATGGGACTACCATAAGCTTTTCGCCCCAATTGCATTCCATTTTTACTTTGTCGAGGATTTTCTCGGTGATTATACAGAGTACCTCGAGATCGGCTCACATCAGCCCGGTACCAAAGAGGGTTTTTCTACCTTAAAGTCGATGACTGTTGAGCACCCTACCAGAACGAATTCCTCAGGGTGAGGCTCTGCTGCATCCTCGCCACCGACGGGTCGTGATGAAGAGCGTCCTCTCTTTTGCGGCACTGTTTTGGAGGTTTTCTCCATTGATGAACAAAGGAAAAGATAAGTAGTGTTGTATGCGGTGATAAAATTATTAAGCAAGGGGATTTTCTGAAGAAGATGCAAGAATAGAGAAGAAGCTTTTGAGTGAAAAGTTGGATGAGTATGAAAGATTGAATATTTATAGCCTGGTAATGACGGTTCAGAACCGGTAGTGGCCGACCAACGACTGACAGACATTTAATGCCTTGGTAACTGGACCGACGGAACGTTTGTCACATACGTCATTAGGGGTGTCCGTGGTTCGGTTTGGGTCAATTTTCCCATAAAGAGAAACCAAACCAATATTATTGGTTTTTAAAATATTAAAACCAAACCAAACCAAACCAATTGATTCGGTTTATTATGGATTCGGTTTTTGTCGGTTTTTATCGATTTTTCGGTTTTTATCGGGTTTTTAAAAACAAGCTCCCAGAAGCACCCTACAGACCTTCACTTCAATGTACATCTAAACTTTACTGCACAAATACCTTGGATATGGAATTATGGACTACCAAATCTAACATTTTAACTTGTTATAAATTGCTATAGATACTCACAACAAATTTTGAAAAATGAAAGTAAGTGGACAAGCCTCCTCAATATTCTTCTGCATATTCAAATGCCAATTGTCCTACTAAACTGAAGTTAGAAAACTCTTTCGGGTACTCTCATTTCATTCTACTAAATAGTTTTATAACCATAAAACATAAAATTAAATAGTGCTTTGTATTAGAATAAGGCTACCTTCTCTGCTGAAGCATTTGGAATTGTCAAGGCCCAAATGTATTCAATTAAAATACAAAGCCCAAGAGTACAAGAATATATATATATATATATATATATATATATTCTTGTACTCTTGGGCTTTGTATTTTAATTGAATACATTTGGGCCTTGACAATTCCAAATGCTTCAGCAGAGAAGGTAGCCTTATTTATTAGAATAAGGCTACCTTCTCTGCTGAAGCATTTGGAATTGTCAAGGCCCAAATGTATTCAATTAAAATACAAAGCCCAAGAGTACAAGAATATATATATATATATATATATATATATATATATAATTTTTAAAAATAATTATATATAATTATATATAGTCGGTTTGGTTCGGTTTTTTCCGATCAAAACCAAAACCAAACCAAAACTAATCGGTTTTTAAAATTGAAAACCAAACCAAATCAAATAAAAAAAAGTCGGATTTTTTTCCGGTTTGGTTTGGTTATCGTTTTTTCGGTTTTTCATGAACACCCATATACATCATAATCGTGCTCGCCGTTGACGTCGTCATCCACCGAGTCGGGGTTCGAAAATTCATATCGTTTCTCATCATCTTCTTTCCAAGAAATGAGGAGACTATCTGTATACGGTCAAAACTGAGTTTGCCCTTCGTATGACTAATCGAGATTGTGACGTGATAAACCAAGGCTCGGCCTCGTGTAGAATCATAATACGAAGAAGGGCCGCTGAGCTCGTGATCCAGAGGTTGATCAAGATCGAGATCGACCAAATCGAGACCGGTCATGATCGAAGTCGCCCAAGATCGAGATCGAGCAAGTTACAGACCGATTAAGATCGAGATCGGCCAAATTGAGGAAAGCTTATCGAGCCAAAAAACATAAAATCGGAGCAATTGGGCGAGAATCTTGGCGGAAATCCCGGCGCATATCAAGAAGGGGCCAATTAATTGATCTATCATGGGATTCCTTACTGTATTTAGAAATTATATTAAGAATAGGACTTCCCTATTATATAAAGGGGGGTCTGATTATTTGTAAGGGAAGATTCGTTTAGATTCATAGAACATAAAGCAATATACTATCTTTCTTCTGGTTTGATATCTAGTCATTTTTTTCTTCTATCAGTTACTCTCCATTCAGTTTGAGGGTGATAAAACTTTAAGGCTTAGGCTAATTGATCCATTCGGTTTGCATTCATTTCTTTCATAATTAATTTCGATATTTATTTATATACTTTTTCCAATTTGTACCGAATTATACCACATATCCTTAGAACAACGTATAAATTCAATTGATTATTCGTTTTTCGGATAAACATTTACATACAAATTATTTTCGCAAACTATTTAATGTAACACAAACTATTCTAAATCCCCCGACACTTCTAGGGTTTGCGATTTACATAAAAATCACAAACTATTTAATATTATGTATAATAACTTAAATACTTTTATTTCTGTAATTATATAACTTAAATACTCCCTCTGCTCCAATATTTCTGTTTATTAGGTATGATTTTTCAATTTAATATAAGATTTTGAAATCTCTGCATGCAAAAATAAATGGAAAAGTATCAATATTAAGAAACGAGGTTTAAGAATGAAGAAAAGGTATAATTACTGAATGACACGAGAGGTGGCTAGTACCCGAGGCATAAAAAATGTATTTTAATGGAGTAACAGACAACGATCAGAGGCGGATTTAGGATTTGAAGGTTGTGGGTGCCATATTAATTTATACGTACACGTATTATTATTTATACGGTCCAAAAAAGGTAAATGTTAAGTTTGATCAACTTTGGGTTTTGATTCGGGTTATTCATCGTTTCAGTTTATACAGACAAATATATCGAACGAGAAACAATTATGACAACTTAGCTCACATCATAAAATTTTCAGCTGTATTACCATTATCATTAAGTTTTTTCTACATGAAAAAAAAAAAGACAGCCACTTCTTTCATCTAGTGGCACTGGGAAATATCTTTCAGTTAACAAAATACTACCATAATCAGTTTGGGACAGCAACACCGTAGCTGGAGAGGATTTTGCGTAGGAAACGATTTTGGAAAAATAAGGGAGATTTGTTATTTTATTGTACTCAAAGGAAAGCACAGTAAATAAGTCAAACAAGATTAGATAAATAAAAAGGTAAAAAAGAATTAATAAAGTAAAACAAAGAATAAATAAAAATAAAATGTGAACATCTGGCACCTCACATTAATTGTCCAAAAGTACTAACCAAAGTTCCAAAAATTATACAGTGTTAGGTCAGAGTCGAACTCCCGCCACATAGAAAAAATTTTCAAACATTTACCATTGGCACTCAGTGACAGTTTTGTTCATCAGGGTGCCATTTTATTGTATCTAAGATATTTCATCTACATATTTAAATATATACACAAAATTTCGACCGAGGATTACGGGTGGCGACGCACCCCTCGGCTCTATATAGATTCGCCCCTGATAACGATAAAAAATTGAATTGATTTCTAGACATTATACAAAAAGTTTACCATATAAGTAAATTTTTTACATTAAATACTAACGAGTAACCGAATAAAAATAATGATGAACTTTTCATATTTGATTTAATTACATCAACCATGTAAAGATATTTATACATGGTCAGTATATACATAGCATCAAAGCCAGGCTCCAAAGGATGAAATAAAGAAATGTTTGATTAACATAGACATTGTCGGCGGAAGGATATATATCGCCAAATCGGCCGTCGCGTGCGCCCGACCATCTGAAAATCAAAAGAAGATAATTGGCTACTAATAATGCCGCTCCATCCAAAACACTTTTTCGTTTTCATGTGTGATCTATTCATGATTTGCGGTTCATTAAACATAAGAGTTATGCCTTCCTTCTCATTCATAATCATAATCATCCACCCCTTATGCTTCACTTCACTAATCTTTTAATGTTTAACATTTGGCATTGCTACTTATCCTTGTGACACGTGTGCAATTAGGCCGCAGTTAGCTGCATAAAAAAGTCTTCAATTATGCCATGCACGTTCACACAAACTTCCATCCACCTCAGCATGTCTGCCTCATTTTGTGCAGAATATTATTAAGCATCTATTATTAATTAAACAGGTTTTGATTTAGTATAATGGATAACGGCGAGATCTTTGGTTGATGAGTTGAACCATTCTTGGAAGAGATAATGGCAATTTTGATCTCTTCATTATTTGTAAATTCTAATTTTGATTATGTAATATCTGACTAAGTATATTTAACCTTCAATTTCTTAAAATATGTATTTGTGGTCGCGTTATTTATAAAATATGTTAAATTTAAGTAATTTTCAGAAGTATTATCATCCTCAAATATGGAACCTGCAGTATAAATTTAATACACACATAGACACTCTCGTTTGCATGTACATTTACAGTCTCTACCTTTTTCTTTAACCCCTCTCTTTTACATAGTTGTATACGGGTAAAACCAGCCTTATGGTACACCCCGGTCTCCGATAAAATAAGCCAAGCTCGAGATATGATGACAGGGGATCGAGATCGAGACAAAGGTCTCATCAAGTCAGAATCCGGGGTACGACGCCCGCCCTCGAGAATATCGGGGTCACGGTTCGAATTCGATCTTAGCCTTGAACGACTTCGAAGAACATTGTCAGACAATCGGGCACGGCCAACAGAAGGTCGTAATATCCGTGACCGGCCAAATATCACGGCGGGGATCTCGGCACGTATCGATAAAGAACCGGCAATCAATTAATAAGAGGATTTTTACCTTTTACAGAGTTGTACCTAGAGCAGGATTCCCCTACTATATAAAGAGGGTCTCATAATTCATTAAGGACATTGTAACACGCATACCAAAGCAATATATCATTATTTTTTCTGTCACTAGCTCTTTCTCTTTTCCATTGGTGCTGGTCGTGGTGAGCCCGGCTCAAGGGTGACTATTTCACTAAGGCTGGAACTATCCTACTCGTGTGGTTTGAATTTATTTTAACTTTGTTTGTTCAATAGTAACTTAATTTATCGCTTTGTATCAAATTAATTCGCGTATCCTTAAAACCATTTACAAATTTAATTGTTATCCGATTTTGAGGGTAAACAGTTTGGCACCCACCGTGGGGCTAAGGATAATAGTGGTTATTTGATACAAACTTCTATAACACACCCTATTTTACACTTGTTCTTTGAAGTGTCTTTAATTTCAGGTCAAAGTTCAAAATGTCGAACTCCCAGTCAACCCCTATAAACGTGGATGCTGAATCTGACCACCATGGCGAGAACAACAATGTAGCGCCCGGTAACAAGGTACCCCCCGCGGATCTCGGCGGAGTTCCAGCCGCAGACCCGATCGATGCTAGCTCGCATGTGGCCATCAATGCAAATTGGCCGACCGATCCAGAGAACAGCGTCCGCAGGGAGGTCCGATCGATTGCCCAGAATACGCATAGAGGTGAAGGTGACGGGATCAATTTGCGGGTGATCTTTGAAATGTTACAGGCTTAACAGGCAGCGATAGCCCAGTTGCATAACCAAAGCCGCGCGCCAAGTAGAATTGAGCCCGAGCCATCCCGGGAAGTCACCCGCAGAAATGAACCGATGGGGAGGCCGAATGAAAATGAATTAGGGACCAACCCCGAGATCATAAATATGCTCAAGAACTGACAAAACAGATAGAATCGGGAGAGAAGAAAATCGAAGCCAATGACAAAAAGGTGAAAACCTACAATTCCAGGGTCGACCAAATCCCAGGAGCACCATCGATATTAAAGGGCCTGGAGAAGTTTGTTCAAAAACCTTTTCCTCTGAGCGCAGCTCCGAAGACGACCCCTAAGAAGTTCCGCATGCCCAAGATTCCTAAGTACAATAGAACGACCGACCCAAATGAGCATGTGACCTTTTACACGTGCGCCATTAAAGGGAACGACTTGGAGGATGATGAGATCGAGTCTGTCCTGCTGAAAGGTTCGGGGAAACTCTGTCCAAAAGGAGCTATGATATGGTATCACAACCTACCTCCTAATTCTATTGACTCATTTGCTATGCTTGCAGATTCCTTCGTAAAAGCACACGCGGGGGCTATCAAGGTCGAGACCAGGAAGTCAAACCTTTTTCAACGTGAAACAGAGGGATAATGAGATGCTCAGGGAATTCATGTCCCGATTTCAAATGGAACAGATGGACTTGCTTCCGGTCGCAGATGATTGGGCCGTTCAAGACTTCACCCAGGGACTCAATGCTCGAAGCTCGGTGGCTTCACAATAGTTGAAACAAAATCTGAAGAATATCCGGTTGTTAGTTGGGCCAACGTGCATAACCGGTAAATATCAATTAAAAATCAGGGTCGAAGACGATCAACTTAGGGCCATTTTTGGGTTCGTTTATCCCGTTGGAGCCGTCGATAGAGTCAAGAGAGACGTTGACCATGGACCAAGATCGAACAGGGATCGATATCAGCCATACAATAGAGACCGAAAAGGTGGTGGGTCTGGGTGAAACCCTGCGAGAAGTGAAAGGAGGAGTGATCGAGGTCAAAACAACCGGGGACTCATGAGCAAAAACAGTTTCGACAGGCCCATCGGGCCTAAAGAAGAGCCAAGGCTATCGGAGTACAACTTTAACATCGATGTCGCCGCCATCGTATCCGCCATTGGACGCATCAAAGACACCAAATGTCCTCGACCTCTACAGTCCGATCCAGCCCAAAGGGATCCCAATCTAATGTGCAAATATCATGGCACTCATGACCAAAGAACAGAGGACTACCGGCGATTAAGAGAGGAAGTAGCCTGACTATTCAACAACAGACATCTTTGAGAGTTCCTGAGCGATCGAGCCAAGAATCATTTCAGGAATAGAGATTCTAATAAACAAATAGAGTAAGAAGAACCTCAGCATGTCATTAACATGATTATCGGTGGGGTCGACGTCCCCCAGGGACCGATGCTAAAGCGCACTAAAGTATCCATCACAAGAGAGAAACGGACTCCGGATTACGTGCCGGAGGGGACCTTGTCTTTCAACGACGAGGATGCCGAAGGGATTGTGCATCCCCACAATGATGCATTGGTAATATCTGTACTCATAAATAAATCTCGAGTTAAGCGTGTGCTAATTGATCTAGATAGCTCGGCCAACATCATCAGATCGAGGGTCGTAGAATAGCTCGATCTACAAGATCTAATCATGCCTGCAGTCCGAGTTCTACACGGATTCAACATGACGTGTGAAACCACTAAAGGGGAGATAACATTATCAGTGAATGTCACCGGGACCATTCAGGAAGCTAAGTTCTATGCAATCGAAGGAAATATAAGGTACAATGCTCTGTTCGGGAGGCCATGGATCCACAACATGAGGGCAGTATCCTCGAATCTGCACCAAGTATTGAAATTCTCGACGCTAGGAGGGATTAAAACGATCTACGTAGAACAACTAGCCGCAAAGGAAATGTTCGCAGTCGAAGAGGCGACCCCAATATACGCACTTACAATGACAAAAGGTACAGTCTCTGTCATCAAGGAAGAAGCCAAATAGCAATTACCAACACCGATCCCAACCCAACCAGAGAAGCAGGAGACCGATGAAGACGATGACTACGTGGTTCCCAGGTCTTTTATAGCCCCCTATGACTCTGATGCCACTAAATCGACGGTCGAGGAGCTGGAACGGGTCATATTGATTGAGCATATGCACGATCGAAAGCTACACCTGGGCACGGGGTTAAGCCTCGAGTTCATAAAAAAACTCATTCAATCTCTTATAGCTAACATAGATTGTTTTGCTTGGTCCTACCTTGATATGACAGGGATCCCGCCAGAAATAACCACTCACAAGCTGAGCCTGGACCCGAAGTTTCATCCAGTCAAACAGAAAAGGAGACCTTAGTCCGAAGTCAAGCATGCATTCATCAAAGACGGGGTATCTAAACTCCTAAAAATAGGGTCCATTCGGGAGGTTAAATACCCGGATTAGTTAGCAAACGTAGTGGTAGTCCCTAAAAAGGGAATAAATTAAGAATGTGTGTGGACTATAAAGATTTGAATAAGGCATGCCCCAAGGACTCTTTCCCTTTGCCCAACATCGATCGCATGATCGATGTGACGGTCGGCCATGAGATCCTCAGTTTTCTCGACGCCTATTTCGGGTACAACCAAATTCGGATGCACCTAGACGATCAGGAAAAAAACATCCTTCATCACTAGGTATGGTACCTACTGCTATAACGTAATGTCATTCGGACTAAAAAATGTTGGTTTCACTTACCAACGCCTAGTAAATCGGATGTTCGGAGAACAAATAGGAAAACCAATAGAGGTTTACATTGACAATATGTTGGTTAAGTCCTTGCGAGCAGACGACCATTTGAAACATTTGCAGGAAACCTTCAGCATATTGAAGAAGTACAATATGAAGCTGAACCCGGATAAATGTGCATTCTGAGTCGGGTCCAGGAAATTCCTCGGGTTTATGGTATCCAACCGGGGAATCAAGATTAATCCCGATAAGATCAAGGCCATCGAAGATATCACTGTTGTGGATAACATCAAGGTTGTTCAAAGGTTAATCGGACGTATAGCCGCCTTGTGGCAATTCATCTCGAGGTCCTCCGACAAAAGTCACCGATTCTTCTCATTGTTGAAGAAAAATAATAACTTCTCATGGACCCCGGAGTGCCAACAAGCCTTGGAGGAACTCAAGCGGTATCTCTCAAGCCCACCTCCTCTTCATACTCCGAAGACAGACGAACAACTATACCTATACTTAGTAGTATCCGAGATAGCGGTAAGTGGAGTCCTGGTCCGGGAAGAGGAAGGTACGCAATTTCCAATATATTATGTTAGCAGGACTATAGGCGAGGCCGAAACTAAATACCCTCACCTAGAAAAACTGGCGCTCGCTTTGCTAAGCGCCTCTAGGAAGCTGAAACCGTACTTTCAATGTCACCCCATATGTGTTGTAACTACTTACCCATTGAGAAACATAATGCATAAACCCGAGCTCTCGGGACGATTGGCCAAATGGGCCGTTGAGATCAGCGGGTACGATATCGAATATCTTTCCGGACCGCCATCAAGTCTCAAATTTTGGTAGACCTCGTGGCCGACTTTACGCCGACCCTAATACCTGAGGTCGAAAAAGAGTTGTTGTTGAACTCGGGGATTTCTTTGGGAATCTGGACCCTCTTTACGGACAGCGCCTCAAACGTAAAGATGTTTGGACTTGGCATTGTATTGAAGCCACCAACAAGTAATATAGTTAGACAATCTATTAGGACCGTAAAATTGACTAACAACAAGGCCAAGTATGAGGCCATGATTGCAGGTCTCGAACTAGCCAAAAGCTTGGGGGCAAAGGTGATCGAAGCTAAATGCGACTCCCTCCTTGTGGTGAACTAAGTTAATGGGACATTCGAAGTCAGAGAGGAACAAATTCAAAGATACCTGGATAAACTACATGTAACGTTACATCGGTTCAAGGAGTGGACTCTATAACTTGTACCTCGAGATCAAAATAGCGAGGCAGATGCTCTCGCTAACTTGGGATCATCGGTCAACGATGATGAGTTCAACTCAGGGGCGGTCGTACAACTTATGAGAACGGTAGTGGAAGAAGGTCACGTCGAGATAAACTCAACAAGCCTAACTTGGGACTTGTGAAACAAATATATAGAGTATCTAAAGACCGGAAAACTTCTCTCGGACCCTAAGTAATCGAGGACTCTGCGTACGAAGGTGGCCCGATTTAGCTTGTCCGAAGACGGTACCCTATTTTGGAGAATGTTCGATGGCCCACTCGCTATATGTCTAGGACTAGGAGACACCAAGTATGTTCTAATGGAAGTCCACGAAGGCACCTACAGAAATCATTTGTGAGCCGAATCATTAGTTCGGAAAATAATCAGAGTCGGCTACTACTGGATCGACATGGAAAAGGACGCGAAGGAGTTTGTACGAAAATAAGACGGTGTCAAAGGCATGCTCCGATGATTCATCAGCCCGGAGAGCGGCTATATTCGGTCCTATCACCCTGGCTGTTCATGAAATAGGGGATGGACATCGTCGGCCCCCTTCCACGGGCACCCGGTAAGGCTCAATTTATATTGTTTATGACTGACTATTTTTCTAAAGGGATGAAAGCCCAGGCATTTGAGAAAGTCAGGGAGAAGGAAGTCATTGATTTTATCTGGGACCAAATAATATGCCGGTTCGAAATGCCGGCCGAGATCGTGTGCGACAATGGGAAGCAATTCATTGGCAGCAAAGTAAGTAAGTTTTTCGAAGACCATAGAATCAAAAGGATCCTATCAACACCCTATCACCCTAGTAGGAACAGGCAAGCGGAGTCCACGAACAAAACCATACTCCAAAACCTCAGAAAGAGATTTACTAACGCCAAAGGGAAATGGAAATAAATCTTGCCCGAAGTCCTATGGGCATACCGTACGACCTCGAAGTCCAGTACCGGTACCACCCCGGTCTCGTTGGTTTACGGCACCGAAACTCTAAAACTAGTCAAAGTCGGAGAGCCGAGTCTCAGGTTCCGATATACGACTGAAGAGTCAAATGACGAGGCCATGAATACGAGCCAGGAATGGTTAGATGAAAGGCGCAAAGCCGCCCTCTTCCGGTTGGCCGCCCAAAAAGAACGGATCGAGAGGTATTACAATCGAAGAGCCAACCTTCGACACTTCAATTTCGGGGAATTAGTGTTAAGGAAGGTCACACTAAGCACCCGGAACCCGAACGAAGGGAAGATAGGGCCGAACTAGGAAGGTCCGTATCAAATCATCGAGATCACCGAAAAAGGATCGTACAAACTCGGAGCAATGAACGGTAAGCGACTACCGAACAACTGGAACATAACTCACTTGAAACGATACTACTACTAAGGTATGACCCTATTCATTTATTTTATTTATTTACATTTTGGATTAACACTTACATGTGACTTTCAAAGAACGATACAATTTTTAGGCCTGAAAGCACGCGTTGCACTCTTTTTCCCTCGAACCGGTTTTGTCCCAAATAGCTTTTCCGGCAAGGGTTTTAACGAGGAAATAGTGGATCATGCTAACTTAGAATCAAAGACCGGTTATGAACCGGTGTCAAGGGTCACATCAATAGTATCGGAGGCTTCTCTATGATCGGCCTCGAACACTGGGGGGCATCACCCTCGGATAATGATTTTAGCAAGGAAAGAACCTTTGTGCTCGAATAGTCTAGGCTCGATCGATAGGACTTACTGTAAGGGCCAAACGGTCAAATGAACCATGCACCGCCCGATCCTTGACACAAAGCTTGTACACATGTGTAACCTTGTATATTATGTACAGAAATGAAAGGAAGTTTCTACCTTATGAATAAATATTTTGTCCCTTAAAAAATTTTCTTTCTTACATTTGGTCCCCTAAAGACGTCAAGCCCAAGGGCCGCCTCACTCGGGGACTGCCGCCCAAGAAAGATTCGGACGGCTCGGGATAACGAAGCTCGGGGGCACAAAGCTTATTAGGCAGTGCCCGAACTTTAAAGGCTACGGCCATCCCCATTCGGGGACAGTTGTCTTAGGTAAGCCCGGGCGAGTGGGGGTTAACAAGTGCACTGGGCAACACCCGAACTAGAAAGTCTAAGACCGTCCTAGATCGGCTCGGAGACGTCCGAGACCCATAACCAAAACATAAGGCCTTCAAAATTTCTAAACCGGTTCAAAAGGCTACCCTCGGCAAATTGTGATCTAAAATATTCTAAGTACTTTGGAGAAAGATTCTGGTCATACCAATCCCCCTACAAGTCTTAAGCAAAATAATATCGAGAACAAGGCCTATTCGAACCTCCGAACAAGACCTAATTATCACGTGCTAAGGCATTCGATATCTTTACGGTCATAAAGAAAAGAGCAAAAGGAAACAAGCTTAAAAACTATCGAAAGGAAATAGAGCCTTGTATATATATATATATATATATATATATATATATATATATATATATATATATATATATATATAATAAAATCTTTACAAAGGCCAAACGGCCTCAACAAAAAGTACAAAGGTGCAAAAACAAAGAAAAATCTACAAGGCACCTAAACAGCATGGTCTTCGCCGGAGCCCATCTCATCACAGTGACCATCAAGGTCTTCTTCGCCCCCAGATCCGCCCGAACCCTCAGAGTCTTCTTCGTCCTCGGGATATGCTAACTTCTTGGCCTCGACCTCGAGCCCCTTAGCACTTTCGATCTCGGCCGATAAATCAAAACCCCGAGCATGAACCTCTTCGAGGGCCTCCTTTCGGGACTGCCACTTCACATATTCGACAATGTCTCTCAGACGGTCTTGGGCTGCCTCGGCATCAAATTTGTACTGGGCCACCATCTTATCGGCATCGGCCTTAATTATTTCAGCCACCAACTTGGCTTCTTTAAGCTCCTTGGCAAGGGTCTCTCGATCGGCAACAGTCGAGCTTAGCTAAGACTGAAGCTTCTCAATTTTTTGGGACCGTGCTTCAGCCTTCTCCCTCGTCGCTCGAAGTTGAGCCTCTGCCGAGACCAATTGCACCCGGGAAGTCTCCTTTTCCAGGCCAAGCGGTCCATCTTGCCTTTCCACTCTTCGGCCTTGACCTTGATTACATCCATCTCGGCCCGGAGTTGGTCGATCCGATCAATCTTCTGTTGGACCTGCGGGTTCTGACCATTAGTCATTGTGTCTAGCTCATCGTCACTAACTTCAAAGATTTTTACCTGTTCAACAAGGTCGACGTGTTCTTTCCGAGCCGCGTCCAACTCAGCTCGAAGGATCTTAGCCTCTCATTCACGTTGCCCACTGAGAAGTTTGTACGTGTCTCTCTCCTCAGCAAGCTCTTTGGCTTCTTTCTCGAGTTGAATCAACTCGTCTTGATAACGAAGGAAGGTCTCATGGTGGAGCACCGAGGCCTGCAAACATGAGGAAAGATGTTAGAGTTATAAAAAAATTAGTTCAAATATCATAAGAAAAATTGGAATCATCGGGGATTATCGCGAGTTACCCGGTTCAACGCTTGTGGTGCTTCGTTGAACAGGCATGGCGAGTCTATCTTGTTCATTTTGGCCCGGTATTTCTCCGTAATCAGGCACCGGAGGTAACTATCTATCCATACGGGGATGGAAAGAACCCGGGAATCCACCGAAACAGTGATTATAATTGACCGCTTCCGACCAGGATTCGCACCTGCCCCCGAGGACGGATTTTTCCTCGGTACCTCTAGGTCACCTAATCTGGTGACGTCCTCCGTGGCGGTGGAATCCACGCCATCAAAAAAATGGCGGAGGGGATCGTCTGCTCCATGGGCCCCCTCGTTGGGTCGTTCCTTCACAGTTTGGGCCTCATTGTACATAGACTTGGTAAACGAGGGTGACTCGGTGATGTCTATCACACCAAGCGCCTCCTTCGGGGCACTGCCCGCACCCCGGGAAGCCTCAACCCTGATCTCCTCATCGACCTCCCCGGTCTGAGGCAGATCGGCCTCACGGGTCTCCGGTTCAATGCCCCCTGCTCTTCGGGGGGCGACGGCTCGCGGGCCACAAAAAAAAAAGGTTCTCCCCCCTCGGACTCGTCCCTCAGCCGATAAAGTAAGTCTGAAGCTGGTGCTCGGGAGCTGGTGTTGTTCTTTGACTTACGCACCAGCCTTCTCCTTGTATTCTTTTTCTCCAAGCTTGGGGAACTCGGAGCCCTCTTCCTCTTCTTCTCTCCGACTTGCCCCGGAGAAGGAGACTCAACGTGCAAGTCCTCGTCCCCAACTGAAGGCCTAAGCTCGACGTTGTTAGGCAAACATGCAAAGGAAAGTAAAGGAGATAAGAACGTGATGTTAGAATAAAAAGATTCACTACGACTTATCCGGGAAGAAGACCTTACCATGGGAAAGGGCCTCCCAACGACATTTTTAAAGTTTGCACCTTGAGCGCTCGAAATAGGGCATCTGTGATACGATGCCCTCGACCCACTCCTTGAGTCGAGGGATAGCATTCAGAACCCGAGAAATGGCTACAACATAACAAGCAGCGATAAGA
The DNA here is from genome assembly GCF_000390325.3 of Nicotiana tomentosiformis. Lineage (NCBI taxonomy): Eukaryota > Viridiplantae > Streptophyta > Magnoliopsida > Solanales > Solanaceae > Nicotiana > Nicotiana tomentosiformis. The sequence goes on from NC_090814.1 coordinate 56,394,256, forward strand.
AAAGGGAAGATAAGTCATAAAATCGATGCTTAAAGGGAATACTTTCATGATGCATTCCACCTTTCGGGGAACGGCCTCCACTCGGAAGGTACCAGGTCGGCGGTCCTTACTTGAACAAAATGTCCTTGCCAACCCCGATCCCAGTCCTCGTCAATGCTCGAGAACGGGGCTTTGCTGGCCCGGCGTACTTGCTTTATCAGTCCCCCCCCCCGGTAAGATTCGGTGAATGTATAAGCACAGTAGATGATCAACGGTGAACGAACACCCATATATTTTGTTCACAAAATATTGGAGGAGGATCACGATCCTCCACAGTGATGGATGAATCTGGCCTAGGAACATGTTGTACCTCTTGCAGAAGTCTAAAATGACCGGGTCTACTGGGCCCAATATAAAGGGATAAGTGTAAACATTTAGATTTTCCTCGACATGGGTGGTAATGGCCTCTTCAGGGTCGGGGACCACGATGTCTTTGTCAGCCCATTTGCAGTCTTTTCGGACCGTGGGGAGGACCTCTTTGGTAATTGAGCAGATGTATCTCGAGGCCTCCTCACACCGACCCTGTACAGAAGAAGGCTTCTCAACCTTAAAGTCATCGGTGACCGAATAGCCACCGGGGATGAACATCTTCAAGGGGGCTCTTCCGCCGGTTCATCAACAACCGTATCAGGAACAGTCTCCTCGACCTTAGTGGTCGGTCGTGAGGAAGAAAGAGCATCCTTCTAAGGAATATATTTTGAGGTTTTTGCCATTGTTATGGAAGAAAAAGCTTGGAAAAGATGGAGAAAGAGTGAAAGTTGAAATAGCAGACTTGTTGGCTTGAGTAGGAGGTGGGTAAAAGTTTTTGCAAAGTACTAAAGAACCTTGGGTAACGAGGGTAAAAACTCTAGAAAATATTGAAATCCTGAAGGTACGAAGGTAGAAGATTTGGTGTAAAGTGAAAAATGGATAGAAGAGGGGGTATTTATAGAAGTTCAGCGACGTTTCACGTCCAGGGACGGCCGACCGGCGGGCTGACATGCATTTAATGTCATTATGACATGACTGACGAGACGTTTCAAATGTTTTTGTCGTTTCTGCCGCAATGGGTCGAAGTAAGAGTCGGGAGCTCATGTCGTTTCTCATTGTTTACTCTTCGAGAAACGAAGGGACTATCTGTATACAGGCATAACCGGGCTCATGGTACACACCGGTCTCCGATAAAATAAGCCAAGATCGACACATGATGATAGGGGACCGAGATCGAGGCAAAGGTCTCATCAAGTCAGAATTCGGGGGCACGACGCCTGCCCTCGAGAATATCAGGGTCACGGTTCGGATTCGGTCTTAGCCTTGAACGACTTCGAATAACATTGTCAGACAATCGGGCACGGCCAACGGAAGGCCATAATATCCGTGACCGGCCAGATATCACGATCGGGATCTCGGCACGTATCGATGAAGAACCGACAATCAGTTAATCAGAGGATTTTTACCTTTTATAGAGCTCTGCGTAGAGTAGGATTCCCCTACTATATAAAGAGGGTCTGATAATTCATCAAGGACATTGTAACACGCATACCAAAGCAATATATCGTTATTTTTTCTGTCACTAGCTCTTTCTCTTTTTCGTTGGTGCTGACCGTGGTGAGCCTGGCTCAAGGGTGACTATTTCACTAAGGCTGAAACTATCTTACTCATGTAGTTTGAATTTATTTTATCTTTGTTTGTTCAATAGTAAATTAATTTATCGCTTTGTATCAAATTAATTCGCGTATTATTAAAACCACTTACAAATTTAATTGTTATCCGATTTTGAGGGTAAACAATAGTTAATTTTTGTTTCATTAGGTGCTGACGTATAACCTTATTGGATAATTTAGCCATATCCTAATAATTCCCAATAAATCTTGGAATTATGTTCCAATTATCTAAGAACCATACAGCTTCAATGAACAGACATCATATATCCCCGTCATGAGTGAAGATCTTTTTATCTGGTAGAATTGGATATAGTCATATGGGGTACCTCTAGTCCTTGTCGGCCCGACCATCTTTAATAATCTACTTAAATTCTTAGACAACTCCTTGTTTCACCACTTTCTTTTAGAAACATAACTCCTCAAGTTCGCTACAACTTGTGACGAGATCAAGTGAATTAAAAGTTTGATTATAACATAACATGAAATGACACCTTATCTCTTTTGACCCACTGGCTGGTGTTGTTTCATTTTCCTGCCTAAACTTTTTGAGAAAATTGATTTTTTTTACTACAAATATTAGTCAGATTTCGATTTCTATGGTTTTCAAGATTTCAGTTCGTATTCAAAATGGTTTAATACGATATATTGATAGCTCCGAAACTTAAAAACTAAGTCGGTTCAATTGCAGAAGATTAACTTATATGTTGAATGTCAATATCAGAAAAAGAAAGAGAGGTGAATTTGATTGCTTAGAAGCAATAACTCTACAAGCGTGATTAAGAAAATTTATACTTAAAGATATGGTTGAGATTCTGAAGGAAATTACACTAAACATTTTAAGTTAAGGTATCCTACTCTTTTCTGGTTTAATTTACTTAGAAAAACTTTAGAAAGCTCAATATTTCTCTTAATGAACTTTTTTGTTTAAAATTTTAATCGCATTGTTACCAAAACTTGGTAGATAATGCTAAAAGACTACACACATACTTAATTTGCTAAAAAAATAAAAGGTTAGTGTTATTGAACAATGTGATATATACACAAATTGATGGAAAGCTGCAGCCATGAATTTATATGGGGTATTATCACTTTTAGTCCGCGTCATAAATTATTTATATTTGATAGCCGAAAAAGTGTATAAAACTTGTATTAAAAAAAATGGCAGCCCGGTGTCATACATATACATACAAAATGTATAAAACTTGTATAATTTTTATATATAGCATACAAAATGTATACATATACAAAAAATGTATAAATTTTATATATATTTTCGGTTATTATTTTTATATTATTTTTCCAATTTAATTATATCCACTTTAATTCTTCAACGAATATATTAAACGAAATAAAATGATGAGTTAAAACATATACCCCTATAAGTAGGTAAGCTCCACTAGTCTCGGAGGATTGATTAAAAAAAACTCGCTTATTCGTAAATAAATAATATATATGAGCTTCCATTTGACCTTTTAGCAAAAAGTCATTTGACGCAAGAGATGCTTAAATGGGAAAACAAGAATACTAATAACGGCTTCTAAAGACAAGTTAAAAATTCTAATTTATGTTTTGTAAGTGCATTCCAACCTATTTACCCAGCTCTCCGTGATACATGGCGTCTTCATCGCATGTAAGTACCTTTTTTTCTTTTCTCTTTTTGGCATTGGATAAGGTACTATCCAATGTGACAGATAGAGGGTGTGTTTTGTACCAAGGAATATGTTTTCCATGGAAATAGTTTTTTAGAAAATGGTTTTTTGAAAAATCAGAGGTTTTATCACTTATTTTCCCTTGTTTGATTAGTTTGTAAAAAAAAAAATTTCGAAAAATATTTTCTATTGTTTGGTTAGAGAGTATAAAATATTTTTAGGAAAATAATTTTTTATGTTATTCTCCTCAACCCACCTTCCCTAAAATCCCCATTTTTCCTGTACTCCTTCTCCCCCACCCCCTCCCTTGGCATCTATTTCCTTCAACAATTTAGTTGTTCTTTTTAAAATTCACACAAACCCAAAAGAATTAACGTGCTACTTTACTTTTTCACACAAGAATAACGTTAAAATTTGAGCTAGATAACTAAAAAGAAAATACTTTATTTTGTTGAAAAAGAAAGTATATATCCTTTCGACAATATAAAAAGAAATTACTCATTTTGTTGAATGAAAGAAAATATTTTTTCTACATTATGAAAAAAAATACTTTTTTTTGTTGAAATGAAAGAAAATACTTTTTCTACATCATGAAAAGAAAGTACTTACTTTGTTGGAAAAAAAAATACTTTTTCTATTTCAGGAAAAGAAAATACTTAGTTGTTGAAATGAAAGAAACTACTTTTTTACATCATGAAAAGAAAATACTCGTTTTGTTGAAATGAAAGAAATTACTTTTTCTACATCATGAAAAGAAAGTACTCATTTTTTGAAAAAAAATACTTTTTCTATTCGAGGAAAAGAAAATATTTAGTTTATTGAAATGAAAGAAAATACTTTTTCCACATCATGAAAAAAAAAGTATTCGTTTTGTTGATCTGAAAGAAAATATTTTTTCTACATCATGAAAAGAAAGTACTCCACTTTTTGAAAAAAAAATACTAATTCTATTCCAGGAAAAGAAAATACTTCGTTTGTTGAAATGAAAGAAAATATTTTTTCTACATCATAAAAAGAAAGTACTCATTTTGTTGAAATGAAAGAAAATACTTTTTTCTATATCATAAAACTAATACTCGTTTTATTGAAATGAAAAAAATACTCTTACTACATCATGAAAATAATATACTCATTTTGTTGAAATAAAAAAAAATATTCTATCTACAATATGAAAAGAAAGTACTCTTTATAATAGTTTTATTTAGGGTGGGTGGTGGGCGAGGTTGGGATGGGTGGGGTGTGGTCGGGGGTAGGAGGTAGGGGTGGGTTGGTGGACATGAGGAATAGTGTGGAGAAGGTTGAAAAAAAGTTTTGAAAAATATTTTTCCTCTTTTTGATATGAAAATCATTTAATTGGAGGAAAATGAGTTGATGAGAAAAATATTTTTCAAAATATTTAAGTCAACAAAACATAAAAAAATTGAAACCATTTTCCGAAAAATATTTTCTACCAAACACACCCACGGTGCTTCATTGTTTGGGGTTAATCTAAGACAAAGATAGACAATAAGGTCACAAGCCAACGTGGAAAGGTCAAAGTACTTTGAATTTCGTCGTACATAAGGTTAAGAGGCAGAAATTGGTGTTCGTGGGAGCTGAAACTTTTATCCTCTTAGGTTTGATCCCACCAACAAGATTTAGTGTACAGAAGAAAGATCATCTTTTTGTGTTAAATACATCTATTCCTAACTGGATTTTTCAACTTTTTGCTATATTAGTTTTTAGAACAATCAGAAAAAGTGGATATTATTCTGCCAGCCTACACAATCTACAAGGATTTTCTTTAATAAAATAAATAGATGGGATGATTTTATTCGACAAAGAATTATAAACAAAAATGTATAAGGATCTTCGGATGTACTTAAAAATCTTCTCTGTCAGAAAATATAATTCCTGTTTTTCTATTTGCAGTCAGTATTGCAATGTTATAATTTAGAATAAGAAGACATAAAAACCCTCCTAAACTTGGCCTATAGTTGATGTTACATTATTTTCTGCGAGAGTCCTACGACCTTCCTCAAGTATATTAAAGTGAAATTATTTACCCCTTAAGTGCTTTCTTCTTTGGGAAAAGGTATAAGTATTCCCTTGAACTATAATCGGATTTTTAGTATAACGATCCGATCGGTCGTTTTGAGCAATTGTACTTCGCTCGGTAGTTTGAGGGCATGAGTAGCTTCGTATGATGTATTATGACTTGTGTGAATCACCGGTTTTGATTTTCAGGTGATTTGGAAGGATGAATCTCATGTTTGAACCTTTAAATTGGAAGAGTTGACCAAGTTTGACTTTTATGTGTTTGACCTCAGAACGGAGTTTTGATGGTTCCGTTAAGTCCGGATGGTGATTTTGGACTTGGGCGTATGCCCGGATTTTCATTTGAATATTTCTAGAAAGATTCGGCGCTAATTGACGAAAGTTAAAAATTTGAAGGTTTGGAAAGTTCATAAGTTTGACCGGGAGTTGAATTTGATGATATCGAGTTCGGATTGTGGTTCCGAGAATTGGAATAGCTTAGTTATGTCATTTGGGACTTGTGTACAAAATTTGAGTTCATTCCGGGTTGATTTGATATGTTTCGGCGCGAGTTTGGAAGTTGGAAGTTGGAAGTTCAAAATTCATTCAAGTTTGAATTGAGGTGCGATTCATCATTTCGATATTGTTATGTGTGATTTGAGGCATCGAGTAGGTCCGTATTATGTTATGGGACTTGTTGGTATATTCAGGCGGGGTCCTGAGTGGTTCGGAAGAGTTCCGGATGAGGTTCGGATCATTTGGATCAATTTTGGCTAAGGCTGCTGGTGGCAGGATCAAGTGTGATCGCACCTGCAGCTGGTTTTGCGCAGGTGCGATGGTCGTAAAAGCGACAAAGGAGTCGCAGAAGCGAGGTGAGAGCTGGGTGAGGAAGATTGTAGAAGCGGAGATTTAGACACAGGTGCGGATGCACATGTGCGATAGGCTGGAGCGCAGAAGCGAGGTCTTGCGTAGGAGCGGATGGTGGCTCGCACCTGCAATGTCGCAGAAGCGAATATTTTGTCCGCAGGTGCGAGGGTTGAGTTTTAAGCTGGTTCTGCAAAAGCGGATGTACTGTCGCTTCAGAAGGGTTCGCAAATGCAAACGACGCTGGGCAGAAGCTATATTATCGAGGGTTGGTTGTTTTATTCTTACTTTTGAGACTTGGAGCTCGGTTTTGGTCTACTTTGGAGAGTAATTTCACCACACGAATTGGTGTAAGCATTCTTAACTCGGTTTTGAATATATTTCATGAATCTATCCTCATTTTTGGCATTCGGTTGATGATTTCACAAGAGAAATTGGGGATTTTTGTCTAAAGTTTCATAGAATGAATTTTTGAGTTTTGAACATCGATTCGAAGTCGGATTTGAGTAAAACTAGTATGGTTGGACTCGTAATTAAATGAGTTATCGGATTTTATGAGTTTTGTCGGGTTCCGAGGTGCGAGCCCAGGTTTGACTTTTGGCTGACTTCGGGCTTTATAGTAAAGATTCGACCTTTATCATTTGGAATTATTTTCTTAAGCTTTATTTGATGTTATTGAGTTGCTTTTAGCTAGTTTTCGAGCAGTTCGGAGGTCGGTATCCTTGAGATGGCATTTTCGGAGTATCGTTTGGCTTGCTCAATAATGGATTCGGCTGGTTCGAGGTAAGTAACACTTTTAAACTTGGTGTTGAGGGTATGGACTCCGAATATACATGTTGTGTGCTTAGTGTTAAGGTGACGCACATGGTAGGTGACGGGCGTGCGGGTGTGCACTGTGTGAATTATGACTCGGTTATTTTTGTGATACTATATAGTTACCTAATCTTGTTTATATCCATGAAATTTCCACGTGTTAGAGAAATTAAGGTGTGAATCATGTTAGAAATCATGTTTAGGCTATATGCTTATTCGGTTGGGACCTACTGAGGTCATCTATGCTGTGAGTTATTTGCTTAAAATGCATCTACATACTTAGTCATGTTCATTCATTTACATATCATATCTCAGTCTCGGTAATTATTTGTTGTCACATCATATTATTGTCATTATTTGTGTTGATTGGCATGAGATTTGTGAGCCTGAGAGACTGCAGAGATTGATGATTGAGTTGGGGCCTGAGGGCCGGATTGTGAGTGATATTTATGTGGATCGGGTTGCATGCCGCAACAAGGCTTATGGCTATATATATATGTGGATCGGGTTGCACGCCACAATAAGACTTATGGCTATATATATGTGGATCGGGTTGCACGCCGCAACAAGCCTTATGGCTATATATATGTGTATCAGGTTGCACGCCACAACAAGCCTTATGGCTATATATATGTGATCGGGTTGTGCGCCGCAACAAGCCTTATGGCTATATATATATGGATCGGGTTGCACGCCGTAACATGCCTTATGGCTATATATATGTGGATCGGGCTGCACGCCGCAGCAGGTACCGTATAGCGCCGAGAGTTTGAGTGTGCTAAGTGATTGAGCGTGATGAGTGGGAGTGTGAGACAGTGATATTGAGTATTCTGAGAGTGTGAGTACATGAGTTCATTGCTGTGATGCATTGCATTGACAGGTATATTCGACATACAGGCATAGAGATACATTTCCTTATGCTACACGGTACTGTAACATTTATGACTTCACATGTATATTGACATGTAGGCATATGGATGTACTTTCCTCATGCTATCTGAGATTTAAATATTTTACATGTTGTTGAAAGTCTTTGGGAAAAATCATAGTTTTCTAATATACTCATATTTTGGAGATTTCGGTGAAAGATTTGAGTTTTACTGTTATACTTAAAAAGCATGCCTATTTTTTTCATAACTGTAAATGAGCTGAGCATTATATCTTTGAGTTGTTTCTTGTACTACTTTATTATATCGTTATGAGTTGATGTTGGCTATTGGTGTTGGACTCTGAACATTGTTCAAGCTCGTCACTACTTTCAACCTAAGGTTAGGTTTGTTACTTATTGAGTACATGGAGTCAGTTGTACTCATACTACACTTCTGCACCTTGCGTGCAGATGTTGGATGCTGATGTTGTTGTGTACGGCGGGAGCTGGATTTGAAGATTTACCTGCATTCCAGTTGTGGCTATCACTTGTCCTTGGTAGCATTAGATTTGAATTCTGCTAATTTACATTTCAAACAGATGTTGTAATTATTTCAGTTCAGCCTTGTAAAAATCTAAATCTTAAAAGATCATGATTTGTATTACCAGTTCGTGAGAAATTCTTTATGTAAAAGCAGTTCTATTATCACTTCTTCTCTTAATAAATCTCATTGAATTTGTTAATTGTTAACTGGCTTACCTAGCGGGTTGGGTTAGGTGTCATCACGACTAGTTGGATATTGGGCCGTGACAAGTTGGTATCAGAGCTCTAGGTTCATAGGCTCTACAAGTCATGAGCAAGTGTCCAGTAGAGTTGCGGATCGGTATGATGATGTCCATACCTATCTTCGAGAGGCTACATGCCATTTAGGATAAATTTTCCATCTTTCTTTCCTTAACGTGCGACATTGATTTAGCTTGAAGCGTAACTCTTTGAATTCCTTCCACGCATTCGTATGCACATGTGAGCTCTCGGTATCAGTTGTACATTGACGGCTTGTGATTCCATGGATGAGGTGCGAGATGTGATTTTTGTGTACTGATGATGGGCCGGTCTGGAGGACTTGAGGCCGAGTTTTGACTGTAGCTTGAGCACGGGGATTTCGGTTGTATGAGCACGTGCTTTTGGACTTATAAGTCCGGCAGTGTCCCTATTAGTGAAATTTGTGGCCCGATGAGTGGTTGGATGGCTATGTGATGAGTAAGATGTGGCCGCGGGATATGTTCAAATGGTTTCAGTATGACGGGAAGGGTTTGCTTGAGATGTAAAAAGGACTGTTAGGTGCTTGAATTCTGTCTTGATGTGATGTATAGTCTCGAGTTATGAGTGTATTGGGATCTTTTATGTTGTTTAACTGCGGAGCGAATTAGACTCTCGTGTATTGTTGATGAGTTCAGACTCAGGAAGATTAAGTGAGTGCGTAGTAGTTGTGGCTGTGAAAGGGTATAGAGAGATGTCAGTTTGAGGCTAAGCAGATGGGTTATAACCTGCGGGGTAATCTACAGATGTGTGATCCTCATGATGTTCTGTGGAGGCTTTCTTTCCATTGTAATAGTTGACCTGACCATCACGAGGATGAATGCGAGATTTGCTGATGATTTGGGGTATTAGATGGTTTGTGTTACATGAGCTTGTGAAGGATTTAGTTGAATCTCACTATGGTATTATGATAGTAATAGGGTGGGGTTATTGTAAGTTATCAAATGTTTTATTCCATGGCTTCGAGCCAAGTGGGGGAGGTTGCTATTGGCAATTTGATTGCATGGCTGCATGTTGTACTAGTTTCGGCTTGAGGCATACTTGTGAATCGGTTCTGACTTGCAGGGTCTGGTTTTGAGGATGACTTCAGCAAGGAAACTTCTGGATGCACGATGTATTATACTTTAGGGGTATATGGAAACCGTGAAATGATTTGAGTTTGTTATTCGTGATGGATGTAGTGTGCATGGAGTGGGGGTTCACTCAATTGTTTAGAGGTGTGGGTTACTTCTTTGGGTATTGTCGTGCTAATGGGACACATATCATTTGGCCCGGTTGGGGGGTGCGATGCAGATTTGAGTAGAGTAGATGACTCTCGAGAAGGTTCTAATGGATTCAAAATTTATATGTAGCAATTGAGAATTTTACGTATTTGTATTTGGCTAGAATCTGATATTTAAGTTGTATGGTGTCGAGACTTGTGGCATTTCTATATCATTATGGATTCTACATTTCAGCATTAGGGAGGTGAAGGAAACGACTTTGGATTCACAGAAGGTCTCTTCAGAGTGGGTGTCCCGGTTGTGGTACTTTTGGGGTGCTTAAGAGGGGATACAACGGCTTATGGGCCTTAGGGCGGTGTGGTTTTATGCTAGGATCTCTAGTGGGGAGCTTTGGGTAAGGATCGTGGTGTTCTGGCAAGGAGAAATGTCAAATTGAAGTTAATTCGGAAGGAACTCAGAGAAATATGATAGTTTGATAGTAGGTGGGATCAGCACGGTAATGGATATGATCGATTCTTTGGGAACTTATGATATGGTGAGGCTCTAGAGATGTTTTGTTGGCAGTACTCTTGGGTTTGGTGACCTGTGTTGCTTGGTCGAGTTAGAAGAATTTAGTTCTGACAACTTGATTATGTGCAAATGGGTTTCAAAGTGTTCTTAATGGTTTCTACCACGATTTGAGATGGATATTTCCTACCGACGTGACGAGCATGCTAAGTATGGTGATTTTCTACTGGATGGGATCATGTGAAAGGTTCCTGGCTAATTGAGTATATAGTCTGCTTGTGACTTAGAGTTGATTATGAGATTATCGTACTTTTCATAGGATAGCCTAATAGAGGCGGCGCGTGGTGTGAGATTGGGATTTTCATGTGCAAGTATATGATTCAATTTTAAAAGGAAGGTCATAAGTTTATGGAGCGCATATGATTTCAGATATTGGCGCTAGTGGTATTACCTGAGAAGAGTGTATATTCAGAAGGCACACTGTGTTTTGACTTACAGATATTTCGTTGGTATTGCAGTACTCGCATGGTTGACCGACTGCTGATATTCAGATTTTTGCTATATGGCATGGAAGGATTATAGAAGTATTTATCGTAGGGATGATTGTGTATGATAGATGGGCTAGCCATTCGAGTAGCGGAGTTAGAATCGGCTATAGCGATTCATATGTTCTATGGAATTGGAGGCTGGAAGTTCTCAGAAGCAGATCATTTCATGGTTTTTGTCACGCCCTGACCTCGGAGAGCACGACCGGCGCTTAACCGAGATACCCTGGCCGAGCAAGTTTGTATAATACTTTCTACCCAACTCACCCATGAATAAAGAGGAGATACATTTATATCATTAATTAATAATCAAGAGGTCATGTGAATAACACCGGTTCACTTCCATTAGTTACGTCTTTAACAAGTCTCCAAAACATTACAATGTACAATCATAGTTAAAGTGGAATAAATGATACAATTACAACATTTTTAGTTTAACCTTCCCAAAAACAGATACAATCCACACTATGTCTACGGAGCCTCTAACAGAATCAAAAGAGTGCTACGACAGTACCGAGAACAAGGCTCGGGCTATCAAAACACTATGTACATGGAACAAGAGATACAAGACCTCAGAATGAAATGGGGCTCACCAAGTCAGTTGAGGAGAGAACGTGCTGCTATTACTGATCAATACCGCCTGCTATGGAACCACCTGCATCCATTAAAGATTTAGCGCCCCCGGTAAAAGGGACATTAGTACATATCGAATAGTATTAGTATGAAAACCAAACACATATGCAAGGACTTGGAAATACAACATGAATATGATAAATCATGGTAACAATAAAAGACTTAGTTAGCCGTTAAAGCCATAGCAAATTTATTAAGAGCTTTCAATAACATTTATAAATTCATAAGTCGGGGATCCTCTACAACTACCTTTACACAAAGTGTCCCTGCCACCTCACTCCAATGTATACGGGTGGGGGTGCAATCCCAATACCAGAAACTCTACATAAAATGGCCCTGCCACCTCACCCTAATGTATGCGGGTAGAGGTGTATTCACAATGCCACAAACTCTACACAAAGCAGCCCTGCCGCCTCACCCCGATATATGCGGGTGGAGGTGTATTCGCAGTACTACAACTCTACACAAAGCGACCCCGCCACCTCATCCCAATGTATGCGGGTGGAGGTGAAATCACAATGCCATATTTTCGGATTCCCAACACAATAATAGTTTGTACAAAAGAGTTCTCTTTTAAATCAACAATTTGGAACCTTTGGTCTTAGCAAGAGTAGGCTCATAAGGTTTCATCTTATGAGAAATAAGTGTTTAATCACATTGATTTCATACAAGATCTTCTTCCCCAAAGGATATAGCATAATTAAGTCAAAATAGAGAATCATTAACACACGAGGGTTCTAACACGTTATGCCAATCGGGAATCAATTTTACTAGTTGAATACCCCACATCAATAGTGTTTCAAGTTCGACTACACATGATAGAACTTTACAAGGATTCGGGAATTTCGATACTAGAAGAAGAGTTTAGCCTTCATACCTCGCTTTGAGCTTTTCTTAAATTACTACAATATTCTGAAAATTCTAGCAACTTCAATCTATTTTGAGACATAAAAAAATTGAACACAAATTAGGAAGATATTTATGGTTTCAGCTCATTTGAGCATTTTGTCAAATACTATATGTGCAAATTTGATTAGAAGGTTCTATCACAAGATTTCCTTCACTCCACAACCTAATTTTTACCTATTTGAGCTCAACAATCTTTTTTACAAACCTTATTGGTACATGCATGTATAAATAATACTCTCACATCCAAGAATCACACTCCCCTTTTACCCATCTTAAACCCAAATTCGAAATTGGAGAATTGTGGGAAGAAATTCTTACCTTTTAGAAACCCTAAAAAGTTCCCCTTGATGAAATTCCAAGGCTTGATCCATGAGTAGTGAAATCCTTGAATCCTCCCCTTTCTCTCTCTAGGATATCTCTCTCCTCTCTCTAAAATATTAGATAACCCCTAAAAAATGACCCCTATGGCTAGGTAAAACGAAATAGGGTCGGGTTATTAAATTAGAAAAATGAAGCCCCGACACAGATCTACGGTCGCATATGTGACTGCATAACGCTTTTGCGGTCCACAAAATGGGCTGCATAATGGCCCTCAGGAACTGGGCACCCCTGCCTCACTCTACGACCAATCTGCAGTCCGCAGACCTATTCTGCGGTTGCATAATGTGCCGCAGAACTGCCATCCGAAAATATTTTGTGCTGGGTCTGCAATGGGTTATGCAGCTTACAAAATGGTTATGCGGCCGCATAATAGTCCAAAATAATAGCCCAGATTTCTGCCACAATCTGCGGCAGATCTGCGATTCGCAGATCAGTTTTACGACCGCAGAATGGGCCGTAGAAAATGCCCTGCACTTCCAGAAATTTTCTTCAATTCCCCAACGCACTGTTCAACCCAAAAAGTCTGAACATCGCCAACACATAAGTCTACTTCGGCAGTACAAAACCCCGAGTTTTCGGTAAGCGTTTACAGGGCCTTATAGTTGTGGACAATGTAAAAATGGCCAAGGTTAGCCAACTGGTATTATGTGTTATAGTTAGGTCATTATGGATTTTTGGAGGGTTATGTATCTATTTTTGGATTACCAGGGTTTAATTGGGGGCCCATTGGTAGGCCCGAGGATGATATGTATTCTACACTGAGTCAGATTCATTGACTCGGCACAGTTATTGCTGAAGGGTGTGTCATTCAATTAGAATAGAGCTTGTTCATGTTCGGATATGTCTATATGCTACTCCTCTTTGTTATGAGGGGTTGTGATTTGTTGGTTATATGCACACATTATGTGGTTCTGTTTGGGCCTTGTAGAAGAATTTGAGTGAGATGGTTATTGGGGTGTTGAATGGTTGATTGCACATTGGTTATGTTCTCTTTAGACTGTGGTATAATATGTTATTTGCTTATCCATGGTTATCGCCATGTACTTCGTGCACTTGATGTTGAATTGCGTGTGGTTGTTGATTTTGAGCATTGTGGCTTGAGGTATTTTATATGGACCGGTGTTTGGATGGGGTCACGTAATTACAGCTGGGTTATGATAGGATATGATCCTTTGTGTTAGATTCGGGTATTTTGGTTCTACTGTGTGTGATGGATACTTATCATTGTGTTGTGGTGGTACTTATTGAGCTTACGGGACAGTTCTCTCATTTGAGTTATTTTCCATTTTTGGGTACATTTGAATTGTTGCTTATTGGTGCACAGATTACACAGGATGTGATTCTAAGTTGTATTGGTGTGGCATGTCAGTAGGGCAACTGTATTTGATAAGATGCGGTCGTCGGACCTAGAATGAGTGTTATCGGATCTGATTGTGGTATATATAGGAGGATAATATCAGATATCAGCTTAGAAATTGGCTATAGTTCTGGTCGAAGGAGGGAGAGTTCCATGACTTGTTGATCTGATAAGTGGTTACGAGTTTTTACGTGTTTCTTTTATCATCGGCAATGTAGGAAGGTCTTAGAATGAGATTTTAGTTGATATGAGGTTTGTTACCGATGTCGAGTTGGTTGTCGAGCAGCTATTGCGGTTAGAAGTTATTGCTATGAGTATTTGAGTTATGTGGTATATCATGTTATTGTATCTTGGGTTATGGTTATGGCTTGATGCAGCTTGTTCAGACTTATACTATGTGTGAATGCGAAATTCGGGTCTTATAGGTAATTCCGGATGTTAGAAATTAGATCCCAAGGTTTATGGGCTAAGATTGAATTAAAGATCTTCTGTTAGGTTGTGTCGTCCGGCTTATACGGATTATGGTGACATTGGATCACCCCCGGATATGTGCATGGTAAGGTTACATAGTGATTGACGGCTTTAGAACAACTCTTGGTACGTTCGAGGACGAACGTATGTTTAAGTGGGGGAGAATGTAACGACCTGACTGATCGTTTTGAGCAATTGCACTTTGCTCGGTAGTTTGAGGGCATGCGTAGTTCCGTATGATGTATTATAACTTGTGTGAATCATCAGTTTTGGTTTTCAGGTTATTCGGAAGTGATTTCGAAGGATGAATCTCATGTTTGAAGCTTTAATTTGGAAGAGTTGACCAAGTTTGACTTTTGTGTGTTTGACCGTGAATTGGAGTTTTGATGGTTCCGTTAGGTCCGGATGGTGATTTTGGACTTTGGCGTATGCCCGAATTTGCATTTGAATATTTCTAGAAGGATTCAGCGCTAATTGGCGAAAGTTAGAAATTTGAAGGTTTAGAAAGTTCATAAATTTGATTGGGAGTTGACTTTGATGATATCGAGTTCAGATTGTGGTTCCGAGAATTGGAATAGCTTCGTTATCTCATTTGGGACTTTTGTGCAAAATTTGGGTTCATTCTGGGTTGATTTGATATGTTTCGGCGCGAGTTTTGGAAGTTGGAAGTTCAAAGTTCATTCAAGTTTGAATTGAGGTACAGTTCATCATTTTGATGTTGTTATGTGTGATTTGAGGCCTCGAGTAAGTCCATATTATATTATGGGACTTGTTGGTATATTCGGACGGGGTCCCGAGTGGCTCAGAAGAGTTTCGGACGAAGTTCAGATCGTGTGGTTCAATTTTGGCTAAGGCTGTTGGTGGCAGGATCTGGTGTGATCGCACCTGTGGCTGGTTTTGCGCAGGTACGATGGTCGCAGAAGTGACAAAGGAGTCGCAGAAGGGAGGTGAGAGCTGGGTGAGGAAGATCGAAGAAGCAGAGATTTGGGCGCTGGTGCGGATGCGCATGTGCGATGGGCTGGAGCGCAGAAGCGGGGTCTTGCGCATGAGCGGATGGTGGCTCGCACCTGCGATGTCGCAGAAGCAAATATTTTGTCCGCAGGTGCGAGGGTTGAGTTTTTAACTGTTTCCATAGAAGCGGATGTATTGTCGCAAAAGCGACGCCGCAGAAGCGGCTAATTGGTTCGCAAATGCGAACGACGCTGGGCAGAAGCTATATTATCGAGGTTTGGTTGTTTTATTCTTATTTTTGAGACTTTGAGCTCGGTTTTGGGTGACTTTGGGGAGGAACTTCACCACACGAATTTGGGTAAGCATTCTTAACTCGGTTTTGAATATATTTCATGAATGTATCCTTGTCTTTGGCATTTGGTTGATGATTTTAAAAGAGAAATTGGGGGGTTTTGTCTAAAGTTTCATAGAGTGAATTGTTGTGTTTTGAACATCGATACGGAGTCGGATTTGAGTGAAACTAGTATGGTTGAACTCGTAATTGAATGAGTTATCAGATTTTATGAGTTTTGTCGGGTTCCTAGGTACGGGCTCGGGTTTGACCTTTTGGTTGACTTCGGGCTTTTGAGTAAAGATTCGACCTTTATCATTTGGAATTATTTTCTTAGGCTTTATTTGATGTTATTGAGTTGCTTTTGGCTAGTTTTCGAGCCGTTCGGAGGTCGGTACGCGCGAGATGGCATTTTTGGAGTATCGTTTGGCTTGCTCGGTATTGGATTTGACTGGTTTGATGTCATGCCCCGACCTCGGGGAGCGCAACCGACGCTCAACCGAGATACCCCGGTCAAGCAAGCCTTCACAATAACTTCTACCTAACTCACCCATGAATAAAGAGAAGAATACATTTCATTAATAAGTCAATAAGAAGTCATGTGAACAATACCAGTTCATTCCCATTGGTTACGTCGTTAATAAGTCTTCAGAACAGTACATTGTACAATCATAGTTAAGTGGAATAGATGATACCATTACAACATTTTTAGTTTAACTTTCCCAAAAACAGATACAACCCACACTATGTCTACAGAGCCTCTAACAGGAACAAAAGAATGCTATGACAGTGCCGGCAACAAGGCCCCAATTATACCTCAAAACGCTATTAACAAAGGATAGAAGATACAGGACCCCGAAATGAAGTGGGGCTCACCAAATCAGCTGAGGAGAGGGTATGCTGCTATCACTGATAAGTACCACCTACTATGGAACCACCTGCATCCATTAAAAGATGCAGCGCCCCCGACAAAAGGGACGTTAGTACATATTGAATAGTACTAGTATGTAAAACTAAACACCATCTCAATAGAACGAGCAACAGTAAACGAAGACTAAAACATGAAATCAATAAAAGACTCAAACAGTATCAAGGTGTCAAGTTAGGGGAAAGGTAAAGTTCAAATAGGTTTCGGTAATTCAAGTTGAGAGATCGTTAGCACCGATACACCACCGTGTTTTAGCACGGAGTCCGATCTCAGCCCGACCGGCTAAGCCGTCTCACCCCGAGATGTACACTCACAATACCACCATATGTACGGCATGATATCCGATCTCAGCCCGATCGGTTAATCCGTCTCACCACAATGCCGTGTGGGTCAACATCACATCACATCTAGCTAGCAATAATCTTATCCCATTTAAGGGAAAAATATCTCAACACACCAATCTCATCCCATATAAGGGGAAACAGTCTCATCACATTAACACGGGGATTTACCCCTCAATAACTCCTACACCTGCACGTTTTGGTTCGTGGTTAGGTTATTCCGATCTACCCTTCCTCGGTGGCTAACCGATACTCCCAAAGCATTTATTATTAAAAGTATTTACCACTCAATTCATATTCTTTTACATGTGATTCATTTTATTGGCATCATTGACCATAACGCAATATCATTTTTGGCATGTTGGCCACATTTCTAAATTCATGCTCACTATTTCACTTTCAATCATTATCGTGGATAATCAACAACAAGGCCTTTCAAATTAAGACTATAAACACATACTTGAGCAAATTAGGGTATTAGGAACATATGATCTCTTATACAATTTGATGTGATCCTTTCATTTGGACTTAACTTGAAGTCACAACATTTTAATACATACTCATACTTCAATTACTCTCTCGAAGATAGCACAATATGATAGCACATTACGGAATACATTTTGTACATATTCATACATATACACTATCCGACGCCAAACTTATTCAGAAAAGTCAATTCATAATGGACAACTCGGGATTTACAAGATCATCGTGGGAATTCAATTCTAAGAGAGGAGTTTAGCCAACATACCTTGCCTCGTGCTTTTTAATTTACTATAACGTTCCAGAGATCCTAGCCACTTCGATCTATTTAGAGATATAGCAAAAATGAATACAAATTAGGAAGGAGTTCATAATTCTAGCTCATTTGAGCATTTTAACAAACACTAGGCATGCATTAAGGTTTTAAGGTCCTCCTACGGTAGATTCTTTTACCCCACTACCCAAATCTCACCCAAAAGAGCTCAAAAATCTTCCCATTACCCTAGATGGCACATGCATGTAAAATAAAAAAACTCCCACACCCAAGAATTACCTTACTAATTACCCATTTTAGTTAAATTCTGAAATTAAGGATTAGGGTGTAGAATCTTACCTTTTGGTTGAAGACCTTGTGAGTTACCCTAAAGAAATCTTCAAGGTTTGAACAAAGATTGGCAATATATATGTGGATTGGATTGCGTGCCACAATAAGCCTTATGGCTATATATATGTGGATTGGGTTGCGCGTCGCATCAGGTGCCGTACAGTGCTGGGAGGCTGAGTGTGTTGAGTGATTGAGCACGATGAGTGGGAGTGTGAGATAGTGATATTGTGTACTCTGAGAGTGTGAGTACATGAGTTCATCGTTGTGATACATTGCATTGACATGTATATTCAACATTCGGGCATAGAGATGCATTTCCTCATGCTACACGGTATTATGACATTTATGACTTCACATGCACATTGACATATAGGCATAGAGATGTACTTTCCTCATGCTATCTGAGATTTAAATATTTTACAAGTTGTTGAAAGTCTTTGGGAAAAATCATAGTTTTCTGATATACTCATATTTTGAAGATTTCGGTGAAAGATTTGGGTTTTAATATTATACTTGAAAAGCATGCCTATTATTTCCATAAATGTGTACGAGCTGAGCATTATATCTTTGAGTTGTTTCTTGTACTACTTTATTATATCGTTATGAGTTGATGTTGGCTATTGGTGTTGGACTCTGACCGCTGTCCAAGCTCGTCATTGCTTTCAACCTAAGGTTAGGTTTGTTACTTATTGAGTACATGGGGTCGGTTGTACTCGTACTACACTTCTGCACCTTGCGTGCAGATGTTGGATGCTGATGTTGCTGCGTACGGCGGGAGCTGGATTTGAAGATGTACCTGCATTCCAGTTGTGGCTATCACTTGTCCTTGGTAGCGTTATATTTGAATTCTGCTCATTTACATTTCAAACAGATGTTGTAATTATTTCAGTTCAGCCTTGTAAAAATCTAAATCTTAGAAACTCATGATTTGTACTACTAGTCATTGAAAAATTCTTTGTATAAAATCAGTTGTATTATCAGTTCTTCTCTTAATAAATCTCATTGAATTGGTTAGTTGTTAACTGGCTTACCTAGCGGGTTGGATTATGTGCCATTTCAACTAGTTCGATTTTGGGTCGTGACATTTAGTGATACACTTTATCTTTGTGATAGTCCTATTACCCGTGAACTACTTTAAAATAGAATAAATATACCCTTAGGTACTGAGGTGGCATAGAAAGTGTGCACACTCTCTTGAGCGCATGTGCAAAATCTTATTAATATGAGATGTGTTTAGTATGAAGGAAAATATTTTCCCTATCAAAAGGAGGAAAAAATATTTTTCAAAACTCTATTTCAACCTTCTCCACCATATTCCCCATTTCCACCAACCCCCACTACCCCACCCTACCCATCTCATCCACCCCCCAAACCACCCACCCCCACCAACCTCTACCCCTACTACACCCTCACGCCCCGCCCCAGTCCTGAAAAGTGAAAACGTTGGGTATTTGTGGGGGGG
The DNA here is from genome assembly GCF_000390325.3 of Nicotiana tomentosiformis. NCBI lineage: Eukaryota > Viridiplantae > Streptophyta > Magnoliopsida > Solanales > Solanaceae > Nicotiana > Nicotiana tomentosiformis. Next base: position 56,414,093 of record NC_090814.1, read on the forward strand.
GAGGGAGGGAGGGGGGGGGGGAGGGAGGAGCACAGGAGACATGAGGATTTAGGGGAAGGGGGTGGGGAGAGTAGCATAGAAAATTATTTTCCTAAAAAATATTTTCACTCTCTAACCAAACACTAAAAAATATTTTACGAAAAAAGTTTTTCACTCACCAACCAAATATGAAAAAATAAATGATAAAATCACTCATTTTCCTGGAAAATATTTTCCTTCGTACCAAACACACCCATGGATTGTTATTTTTTAATTAGACACTTTACACTTAATAATTAGTACGCATAATTAATTAATATTTATAGCTTAAGCTGATATATGTTTAATTATTTTTTCCTTTCTTTCTTGTAAAATAGAGTTAAAAAATCTTTTTTTTAGAAATACAATGTTCCGATGAAAATTCATCGACAACCACAGGAAAAATCATAAAAACACCACTATGATCCTTCATAATACTATTTCCTCTCCACCCTTCCATTACCTTCTTTACAATCCACTATGAAAAACCATCATAAAAACTATTGAAACACCTTCTCTAGTCAATTCACACAGCGGCTTGGTTTTCTTCTTTCGCCATCGTTGAACCTGTCGCTGCTATTGTTTGTCCGCCCCAAAAGCCGACACCACTCTCCATCAGTGGTGGCGCCGGTGGTGTAAAAACTGAAATAGATTTCTATTCACACTAGGTCAATATAACAATACATAATATATATATATATAAATCTTGAGAGAACTAAGATTCAAAATTAAATCTAAATAGATGTAAGCACGAAGGTGCTAAGCAAAATGTTGTTCGTTTTTTTACCTTTTCAAGTAGAGTTTATATTGGACAAAATAATAATTTAATTATTTATTTAATATTTAAAATTACAAAATCAACTAAAATTTAAAATTTTCTTTGTGTAAGATTTGACTTATATAAATTCTTTCCATATTTGACTGGTGTACAACTTCTTCCCCCAAGATTTGAACATTTAAATTTCCTTTTTTTCTCGACAAAGGAAATCCTCAAACTCGTCTACTTTATTTTATTTCTTTAGGTACATATTCCACATGCAAAGTATGATGGGAACTTTAAAAATAGGTAAATTCAATAACTTTTCGTAAATTATTAAATCAATGAAGTGACTATATTTTTCAGTAATTTTTGTTTGTCTTATTAAATTTTAATGTTTTGGAAATGCTTTTTTTGCCCACACGCGTTTCAAAAAGGTCATGTAAATGATACATTAATTCATTCTTATTTTAGTAGCTAAAACATAAAATTGAGAAAACATAAGATTCAAATTTTTATTTGTATTATTTGGCAGATATTTGAAGAATCGTAATAAAAATATAACTAATCATGTTTGTGTTTTCTCAATTCAGAATATACTTTACCCTCCTCAGACCCTACTAGTAGAATTCTACTTGGTTGTTGTTGTTGTTGTTGTATTATATCTCTAAGGGCTATGTATTATTGCTGAACTAAAAGGGAAGCATAATAACTTGTGAAATTAAAATGATAAATTATAAAAGTATAACAAATTTTAGCTGAATATATTAAATGATGGTTGAGAACTTCGATGAGACAATGTTTTTTCCTTTCCTCAGTTTCAGGAGTTTACACTTTTATTCTATAATTCAAACATAAATTTTTTAATTAATATTTAAAATATAATTTTTTTTAAAAGGGATACACGCCCAATGCGTGTACACTAAAACTAGTTTTCCTTAAATACCACAACTAACACAATAGTAAACTCCAAGGATAATTATCCATACATAGTTTACAAGGCTTCTTTCACTTTTAGCCCGCGCCGAAACTAACATAATAGTAAACTCCAAGGGACTGCCATCTTTGCTAAGTATTTTCAACTTCAAAATCTTCATAAAAATGGTTAGTAAAACATAGCAGATTAATAATGTGAATAGTACATGATTAATGAATAGAGAATTAGTTACTACCTAATATTTTTTTTAATCCTATGTTCTTTAAGGCTTGCCTAAGTTATTTATGTAATTCAAAAGGAAAAATAAAATACTAAATCAAATATGACGAGAGCAATGATATATACATGTAAAAGAATATAAGTAACAAAATATTAATGAAGCAGTAAAGGATGAAAAGTGACTATGGATTGGGCCTGAAAGAGGTAGGCCCAATAATCAGCTGGAATGGACAGGAGCAGGCTCCAGATTTCAGATGCATGGCGCGGAGTTTGGGCTTGATTTCCTTGAGAACTCAACAGGCCCAATGGTTGTACATGTTCAAAAGAAAGAGAGAAAGTCATCAGAAATAATATTCTATACATACAATCACACATGAAATATGTGAGTAAATGACTTGAACAAAATATAGCAACTAAGAGTACTTAAATATTATGAAAAGTTATACTAATATAGAGGTTATATATGGTAAATGATTTACATTGAAAATATTTTGTTGTCAATAAACACTAAACCCAAAAGGAGTAATGAATATCAATGGATTAGAAGATAAGGGTAGAGTTCCACTCAAGGTCAAAGACCCCTTTAAACCCCCCGACACTTCAAAGTTCCTGAGGGTCTCTAGGGCCCAGGGCAATGCTTGTGCCGGGAAGAGCAGCCCAACCAAGGGTTAAACCCTACTTCCAAATACCCCTAACCATTAATGACTTGCTCTTCCCTATATGTTTAAGTGCCAATGAGGTACTTTCAATGTAAATCAATCACCATAACAAATACCACAAAAGTGTACACCTCTCTTATGAGGGCCAAACATAATACTATAACGGCACAAGGCAGTTTATCTACACCATCATAACCATTTATAAAACTAAATAGATGAATAACACATTAAACAGTTCCAAAGAAGATAATCTTCAAACATACTTATCATGCTGCTGTTAAGTGATGAGACATTTTATACCAAACATCTTAAAGAAAGAAAGGATGTAGTTTCAGTGTGTAATAACTCATAAGTATAGGTGTATTTGTCTTAATAGCACTCAGTTACACTAATCACGGGTTAATTAAGCCTTGATCCTTAAGTATGTATGAGTTAACAATACTGATTGAAACTTCTAAGAGATGTTAATAGAGGTGCAGACCAACAATTGTAACTAAACATTTGAGGGAATTAGGATACGGTAGGTTAACAATTATAAATCGAAATCCTGAAAGGGTTAACCACATTGTAGGTTCATTACTATAGTTAATGCTTTCCAAAGAGTGCTAATGCATGTACAGTTTAAGCAACTTCAATGATAAGTACAGATCAATAACCTTAATCATAGGGCACAAGCTAACAATTTTGAATAGAGCATTCAAAGAATATTGGCGGAAGTTAAAAACAGTAACCACAATTAGAACTTCTACTGATACTGACATAGATTATCACACTACAACCAGGATTGACAAGATCACAAACTAGCAATAACTATAATTAGAACTTATAAGTACATCAACAAAATCACATATTCACAAATCTAATTAGAGCTCCTAAGAGTGTTTAACAAGGTTTCAAATCATCAATGACATATCTACCTCTTTTGAAAGTTTTAACTTTAAATTAATCCTATTAAAATGGAGCAGACAGTCATGCTCAAGCAGTATTAATAAAACTTCCTTTAGAGTTAAGACTTGTGTACTTGAGAGAACTCAATGAAGTTTTCAAAACAGCATGGGCATACATGTAGTTACGAAAGTCAATAGAGATGCTGGATAACATAGCTGAACACAAGATCATATACATACACAAAGGGACTTAGTAGGGATCATGTCATGGAAGTATTACTAACAGTGTCATCATATGAGGCCCAAGAAAAGATAAAGATATCATCACATAAAAGAAAACATACTAAGTGTGTTTGGGATTAGGCTTCAGGTACAAAGGAAACTTAGCAACAACACTCCAAGTGGACAAAGGTATTATCATAACTTGAATATACTTCAACAGCTTTCATAATTTAGGTTCAATATAAAGCAGCCTCAAAATCATACATAAATGCAATATGAAGAACCACTTAACTCAATTTATGCCTATATGAATAGTCATGAGTCCCATCAAGTAACTGACAGAATCACAGAGATACATTAAAGGGATGAGAGTAGATTAAAGGTCATAGCTAATACACCAGTACCATAATGCAATCTGATTTTTAATCCAAAACAGAATTATACTCTATTGGATTAGATGAACCAATATAAGTGATGAATGACGTTCAATACATATTAGCATAATAGTCATGGAAATATTAACAGAACACATAAGAGAGATAGAGAGATTTAGAACTATGCATTAAAACAGTCAAGAAATCATTTCCGAGTTAACAATAAACATGAAGCAATATATGCATATTAGCTTTCACATATTTTTTAAAGAATTGAGGGTTGCACAATCTATTCATCAGTCATTAACAAACACATAAAATAACTAAAAAGCATGAATACATTTATCAATAAGATCAATTGACAGATATAGTAAAGCACTTCATGTTTAGGGACTTAAATTTGTTAAAAAAAGATTAGGGTTGAAGTTTACTAACCTTCTCTGGGGCAACAAACTAAACAAATATTCAGATTAGCCTTTAGGAAGCAAGAGCTCAAACTCTCAATCAGTGACACACTCAAAATCAGAGAAGAGCAAAAAATTGACTAAGAACTTAGCTTAGTCGGAATCTCCCTAAACACTGTTGCGCATTAACTTTTTAAGAATATTAGGTATAGCTAGTAGATATATCTTGTTGCGTGTTAGGTGAGGGCATTCAAAGCCCCAATTTATAGTAGATGTGAAGCCCTAGGATTTCAGATTCAAAATCAATAGTGAAAGATGCCGAAGAATAGATGATAATAGTAGAGAGGGTAAAATCAGAGTTAAATCAGAGTGAATCTGAGAGAAAAATAAGTGAGACTCTTATCTGAGTGCACGATAGTTGTTACAAGTGAAAAACCCATCGGACAAAGACCGGAGGTGCAGAGGTCATTGCCTTTGATCTCTGGCTCAGAATAATCATCATAAGGGCATCATGCATGCTCTAATTTCGTCACAGCATCAGAAGATTTGAAAACTTGAAGTTTCATATTTGTGTTTGGGTCAGAAGACTCGATATTTTGAATCTCTATGATGAAACGGGAAAGCGACAGCGAGAACCGCGGATAGGGACACATAAGGAATTATTCTGGGTCAAGATTTGTGACCTTGCACTAGGTCTGTGGTTGATTCGTTCTTGGCAGGTCGAGAGAGTTTAGAGAGGAAAAGGAAAGTGAGGCGGCAGAGTCAGGGAATGATTCTAGGGTTTTTGGGAGGAGCTGATTGTCTCTAGGGATAATTATGAGAGATTGGACGGTAGCCGTTGGATCATTTGATTAACGGCTCTGATTACTTTGAGAGTTGGGTATTTTAAAAATGATTTATAGATGAAATTTAACGGCCGGTGGATTTGGACGATGAGGATTAGATCTAGAGGTGTATTAAAAATAAGGAAAATAGAGTTAAAATTGTGGGCCATTGATCTGTGGAATGGACGGCCCAGAAGTTATGTGTTTCTTTTGTGAGTGGTTGGGATGGGTGACGTGGCGAGGTCCGATTGGTCTAATGGGAGTGGCATGGTTTGCCAAAGTGTAGAAGGAGGGGTTATTGGACGGGATATTTTCCGGATTTGAGCTTGTCATTTGGGCCAAATAAATTTAAGAGATGGCCATTTGGTTTTTAATAGAGAATTGCAATTATAGCCTTTAGCCATTTTAATCTCTTTTGAAATTAAATTATATAAACTTAATTATTTCGATAAAATATAACAAAATTATAATCATCATATATATTACTAACTATTGTAATTAATTATTTATAAATACCTCATTTTTTCGGATTATAGCAATAATTTCAAATTATTAACATAGTAACTCAATTAATTAGAATTTAAGAAATAATTCATCAATCAAATATAAAGCCTATGCTATGTTTTATAAAATTAATTAATTATCTAAAAATAACAAGCATAGTATAATTATATCATTAAATTATTAATTTCAAAACTACTAATACCAAATTAGTATTGTCAAAAATAATTGTTATTGCTTGAAAACATTTTCAAAATATTTATCGTAAACTATTAAGTATAAATAAATCAATTTTAAAAGGGAGGATCAAAATTGGCCGTCAACATATAACATACATAATGTATATATATACAAAAAATATATATTTTTCGACTATTATTTTGACAACGGTTATACAATATCATTTTACTTAATTTACATACACTAGGAGTCTAGAAAAGGCTATTTGTTACACTTCCCTGCAATTTCAACAGGGGAAGAAGACACTATCAACTTATCCCTTAAAATGCTGAAGTCGTGCTTTTGGTTGGGCTTTGTTGAGAGTATTGGCAGCCTGGTCATATGAGTCTAAGATAACGAACAACCAAGGATTTATCCTTCACCTTTTCTCGGTCAAAATAAAAGTCAATTTTCATGTGTTTGGTGCATGAATGGAAGATATGATTAGCCGTTAAATAGGTAGCGCTCTGGTAATCTCACTAAAGCATGGGAGCAAATAGCTTCAAAACGCCCAATCTCACAAAGCAAAAATTCCACCCAAGAGAGCTCGGACGCAGCAGTAGCAAGTGCACGATACTCTGCCTCAGTACTATGTGCAACTCCTCTCTGCTTCTTGGAAGCCCAAGATATTAAATGAGAACCAAGAAAGATAGCAAAACCAACAGTGGACTTATGATCACCCACCAAACATCCCAGTCCGCATTACCGTACCCATTTAAAAAATTTGTATTTTGACGAGTAAAGAAGAAACCATGTGAGGGGGTGGACTTCACATACCCTAAAATATGTTTTACATCAACCCAGTCAGACTCTATTAGACAATGTATGAACTGTGAAACCATATTCACTGCAAAGGATATATCTGGATAAGTAAATGTCAAATTTTAAAAGGCCTTTACACTGCTACGATACAATATTTGATCATGGAAAGGGGATCCTTTAGACGTACAAATTTTATAAGAAGGAGCTACAGTAGGTATTGAACTATTATTGCAGCCATCCATTTGTGCTCTTTGCAGCAAAACAGTTGCATATATTGTATACCCGTAAAACGGTATAGTTAAATTTGTTACGTGGATTATAGACAAGCTGTCACGACCCAAAATCTGACTAGTCGTGATAGCACCTAACACAACCCGCTAAGTAAGTCAATTAACTACTAACCATTTTCAATAACAATTTATAAAGGAATTAAGTAATGAAATATCTTAATCTTATACATTCCCCAAGAACTGGTAGTACAAATCATGAGCTTCTAAAAATAGAGTTTATAAAGCGGAAATGAAATAAATACATAGTCTATTTGAATAGTACATAAACAGAGTTTTATAGATCTAAAGCTACCATGAACAAGAGGCAGTTACAGCCGGGACGCAGGTACATCTTCAATCCAGCTCCCATCGAACACAGCAATATCAGCAACCATCATCTGCACGCAAGGTGCAGAAGTGTAGTGTCAGTACAACCGACCCCATGTATTGAGTAAGTAACAAACTTAACCTTAGGTTGAAAGTAGTGATTACCTAACAGAAGGTCGGGTCCAATACCAATATCCCACAACAGCTCATAACATCATAATACAAGTAATAAAAGATGTATCTCAGAAGTAAAATGATCAGCTCGTTCACAGTTCCAGAAAATAGTCATGCATTTCAAGTATCTTAGTGAAAACCTAAATCTTTTACCAAAAATGCCAAAAATATGAGTAAGTTTGAAAACTGTAATTTTTTCAAATATCATTTCCACAATAAATAAGATGTTTCATTTTCTTTCCAGATAGCAAGTGTGAAATACCTTTCTATGCCCACATATCAATATGGGTAAAAAGTCATGAATGACGTAATATCGTACAACATGAGGCAAAATACATCTCTATGCCTATATGTCATGTGTGCATTCCAACGCCATGTATCTCAGAGATAAATCATGTATTCACACTCTCAAAGTACTCAATCTCACTGTCTCACACTTTTCACTCATCATGCTCAACCACTCGGTACTGTATATGGCCTAGGGAAGTTCCATCCTGGAATATATACATCACTGACCATCCGTCACTCAGTACCGAAAAAGGTCAATCCGGCCCCATGGAGAAGATCCATCTCCAGGTATATAAATGCTTCGGACAAGATCCATGTCCGTGGAAGATCCATCCCTCAATATAATCAACCGCGCTTACTGTGGTGTGTACAGACTCCGGAGGGGCTCCTACAGCCCAAGCGCTATCATAAGCCAGATCCAGGCATAAATTAATATAGCATGTTGCAGTGTGCAGCCCGATCCCATAACTGTCACTCATAATCAGGCTCTTGGCCTCACTCAGTCATCAATCTCTCCAGTCTCACTCACAGGCTCACAATATCTTGAAACTAGCCCGACAACAATGATATGATGTATCAATAAATAACAAATGAGACTGAGATATGATATGAATGCATGAATATGACTGAGAATGAAATATCATTGAAATCAATGAGATGACAGCAAGAAACGACCATTATGAGTCCCAACAGTATCGGCATAAAGCCTAAACATGATATCTAGCATGATTGACAACTCAATTACTTTAACACATGATGAAAACACGGATATCAACAAAATAGGGCAACTATACAGTGCCATGGAAACAACAGAGTCCCAATTCACATGGTGCATGCCCACATGCCCGTCACCTAGCATGTGTGTCACCCCAACACAAATCACATAACACGTATTTCGGGGTTTCATACCCTCAGCTCCAAGATTAGAAGAGTTATTTACCTCGAACAAGCCAATTCCAATACCAAGCAAGCTAAGCGATGCTCCAAAATGTCACTGCATGCGTTCCGACTGCCGAACGGCTCAAAACTAACCAAAAACAACTCAAGTACATCAAACAATGCTAAAGGAACTAATCCCAATCGAAAAAGATCAAATCTTGAATCAAAAGCCCAAAACCGGCCAAAAGCCCAACCGGTCCCGCACCTTGGAACTCAACAAAATTTACAAAATACAATAACACATTCAATTACGAGTCCAACTATACTAGTTTCACTCAAATCCGACTCCAATTCGATGTTCAAAACTCAAAAATTCATATTATAAAACTTTAGGCCAAAACCTCCAATTTCTCGTAAACATTCCCCGACCAATTGCCAAAAATAAAGATAGATTCATGAAATGTAATAAACGCTAAGTAGAGAACACTTACCCCAATCCTTGTGATGAAATTTGCTTCAAAAAGCGCCTTAATCAGAGTCCCACATCTCAAACTATGAAGAAAGAACAAAACCCTCGATTTTTATAACTTCTACCCAGCACATTCCGCATTTGCGAACAAATAGTCGCATCCGCAACCACCGCATATGCGATAAAACTTCGCTTCTGCAAAAATAGTCTTGCCCCAAAATCCCTGCACCTGCGGATGTCAAATTCCACTTCTGCGAAGCCTTACGCACCTACAATCCAAATCCTGTATCTACGCGCACGCAGGTGCGCTACAAAAATCCGCTTCTGTGTTCTCCCTCACCCATCCTCTTCTCGCTTCTGCGACCATCGCATCTGCGCAAACCAGCCTCAGGTGCGGTCATACTAGAACCAGTAGAACACAACAGTGCAAAATGAAGGAAAAATAGACCGCAATCAATCTGAAACACGCCCGAGCCCATCGAGACCCCGTCCAAATATACCAACAAGTCCCATAACATAACACGGACCTACTCGAGGCCTCAAAACACACAAAATAACATCGGAATGACGAATCACACCTCAATTCAAAATCAATGAACTTCGAAACTTTAACTTCCATAACCGATGCCGAAACCTATCAAATCACGTTTGATTGACCTCAAATTTTACACACAAGTCACATTCGACATTACGGGCCTGCTCTAACTTCCAAAATCAGAATCCGACTACGATATCAAAAAGTCCACTCCTGGTCAAACTTTACAAAATTTTAACTTTTGCCATTTCGAGCCAAATTCAACCACGGACCTCCAAATCACAATCCGGACGCGTTCCTAAGTCCAAAATCTTCCAACGGAGCTAACAGAACCATCAAAATTCCAATTCAAGGTCAAATGCTAAAAATTCAAACTTGGTCGACTCTTTCAAATTTAAAGCTTCTAGCTGAGAATCATTCTTTCAAATCAATTATGAAAAAACTGAAAACCAAAGCCGACGATTCACATAATTCATATTACATCATACAGAGCTACTCATGCCCTCAAACAACCGAGCGAAGTGTAAATGCTCAAAACGACCGGTCAGGTCATTACACAAGCGAACTGATTTAATCCAAAAATGATAAAGAAATAAGATTAAAAATGAGACTTAACAATTGAAATTGAAGAAGATGACAAGGCAGGCTCCAAGTGTAATATATCTGAGAAAAAAAGTGAAAGCAATGATAAAAACAAGTAAAGTTATTTGATTGAGAGCAAAAGTAAAATACAGTGTGTGTTTGCCAAGAATATCTTACAATGGCTACTGAGCCTACTATTTATAACTTTATCTAGGGAAACAAGATCCTAGGATCAAGCTCCTCTTAAATGGTAATAGGAGTCTCATTGACGAATATGTAACGGCAGGCCATGAATGCAAATATTCTCTGTAACGGTTGCTCATTTAATGTTAGAGAGTATTATCTAATTGAATACTATCCAATGCCAAATACTCTATCTACTTTCGATGACTACGCTCCCTTCGAGCTTTACCCGATGTCATTTGCAATTTTTGTATCCAGTACTGGTTGTTGCTTGACTTGCCTTTTCCCTATCTTCGGTTCCACGTGTCCTTCTACCATTCGGCCATTTATTATAAATTAATTTTACCCCATATAGATAGTCCCCCTGCTTTTCGGTGACATATCTTTGTGTTACCAGGAAATTGGTGAAGATCCCTTTCTTGGCAGGAAAGTACCTGAACAGTCTCTAACGCTTGAAAGGACGCACGTCTTCTCGCATTCAATACCCCGAACACATGTTGCCCCACGACTCAGCAAATATTTTCTCTGGTTTTCGAGGTAATCATGACCACGATTTTTGCCATCTATAACTTTCCTTATACTCATTGTTTCACCTTTTTACTTCCAAAATTATCATAAGTCTTTCTTCTTCTCCGCACTCACTATGCATTTGCTTAAAAGAATTTCCATCTTCTCAAACCCTCTTAGCAAAAGGTTCCTTTACATGGTTTCTTTCACCGCACTCTTCAAAAATTTTGGTCTTCTTCTCGGTGGAGGCCTAAAGAGAAACAAGGACAAAAAAGCTGATATCGATTCTGAACCTCCCACTGTAAGCACCATCATACCAAAAAATCACAGTACTACTCATGACTTCCAAGAGAAGGCCTCTTCTGCATCTTCACGGACTTGGGTTGTAGGTAGGTATCCCTCCTCCATTCATCCTTCTAGTATCCCCACTGTGAAGGAGGACTGCAACTACCCTAATCTTACAATCCTTGCCCAGACATGATAGAACGGGTTACCTTTACCTAGAAGGGTTTCATGTATGTCTATATGTATCCTTTTACCTTAGGTCCATTCTCCCTGGGATCGAATGAAGGGGTCGACCCCATTATTTTGGAGTTTTGCTACCGATACCAGGTCTGCATAGCACAAGTAGGACCATCGGTATAGCAAATAGTGGCTTGCCTTCGGCAACTGTGCACGGAGACCGGGAAAACCCTAACCCTTGCACACATGATGAATCTTTACTCTCCCAAAATTTTTCGTTGGGGAGTAATCAACTTCAGCAAACGTGGCCACCACGCTCTTCTCACCAGCGTAGATGATGAAAATGAATGCGAGAGGATGGAGCAATTCATCATAATCGCTACCAGGGACATCATCCTAGCCACAACTCCGTCTTTTCCTAAGTCGTGGAATCATTTTTGTAAGTTCTTGATTCATTTCCCTTCTTTGTGAAAAGATTGTTTTCCGTTGTTGATGATATTCTTGTTTCTTTTGTTCCAACTACCCGATGAGAGCCACCACGAGTTCAAGGTTTGGACTAGTGGTTCCAAAATATTCTAGAAATCACAACACCAGAATCCCGTCGGTGGAAGGAGATGGCCCTAAAATACGGGCGGAAGGCCAAAAATTATGGTAATCCTAGTCCTTCTTCCTTTTATTTTTATATGAACACATGTAAATTCATTAAAAAGTTGCTAACTCAATTTTTTTATTCAGAACTTCTGCAAGGCTCTGTCACCTGCTCCGAGGTCGACGCCTTAGTTGACCTCGAAGAGGCCAGGAGGGTGCTGCAAAGTGCCCTTGCTTGAATCAGTGCCCGCGGATATGCTTCCGGTGAGGGTGCCTCTTCTCAGAGTCCCCAGCCCGAGAACAAGCAACCAAAAAGATGACACTCTTCCTCAGCTGGAGCTCAAAGGAAAAAGATAAAGGAAATAACGATCAAGCCAGCCACAATCATGGTGGTCCTCAATGATAAAGGAGAATCTAGTGATGGGGAGGCTTCCCTTCAAAGAAAGAAAAGATATTCATCATCTCAACAAGACGCTCAGCCGGGAGAGCTTGAAAACCCGTCCGCAGGAGAAACCCAAGCACTTTGGGGCGAGATGGACTTGGTGGATAATGTCGATTCTTGCTTTCCAATCCCTATTGTTGCCTCTAATCTAAGGAGTTCGGACCCTAGGCTTCTTCTGCCTTCGTCCATAAAGCAAACAACATTCAACAGTGCCCCTACCGTAGCTGCTTCTCATCCTTCCACACCAACAACTTCACGCCCCTCAACATCAGTTATACCTTCGCCACCAGCACCAATTATATCTCCTCCACCAACAACAGATGTTCGAGAAAGGGGTACTTCTCCTTCTCGTTCTCTCGACCATGGGAATTTGGGGCATAACTATTCACACCTTCCCTAGATCCTCGAGGGAGGAGAAGTGTTACTCTTTCTATTTCGAAGGAGTGCCATCTGTTTTCCAAACCGGTGGAGCTTGCGAACTACCTGAAGACACTGGCTTCAGAAAAAGATTAGAAGAAAATGTGCTCCCTTTCGGGAGAATGCTTGTTAAACAATGCCATGCACAGCGCGACAGTGGTACCGTACTTGTTTTCTTATAACTTCTTTTCTATTTACCTATTGTAATGGAAATCCTAACCTTGATATTCTATTTTACAAGGCAATTTTCTCCCTTCTGAAGGCCTGCAGAGATTGATCCTCGATAAGCAAGGACTCGCCTCCGAGCGGGATCAACTATTGGTCGAAAGGAGCCAACTTGCCTCCGATGTTGGAGGCAAAAGCTACTGAGATGATCGAGCTTGAGGCCCGGATGCAACAAAGTAAACAAGATAAAATGTCCCACAGCCAAGAAGCTACTCAGTTACATGAAAAACTTCAAGAGGCTAAGGCTAAGTAGGTCGAGATCTATGACGTTGTGCTTGCTGCTGCCGAGTGCGGGTCTGCCTTCGAGGAGAAAATAAATAATTTAAAGGCAGACTTAAGCTCCAATACCGAGGAGGCCAATGCTGCCGAGGAAAAGAGGGAGGATAGTCTCAAGAGAGCCATGGTTCAGAACCGGATTCACTCAACTACAAATGTTGAGCTCGATTCTCGCCTTAGTGCCCTAAGATCCGAAAGGGGCAGCCTTCAAGCCGGAATTGTTAGGCTTCAAGCAAACTCCAGAACCAAGAGGATTCCCTCATATTTGATAAGACTTATGCTATATATTATGAGTAGTAAAACCTTGGAAGAGGCCAAAGTGGGCATCACTAATATAGATGATTGTATTGCCCACACCCGAGAACTGGAGTTGTGTGCTCGTAAATGTTTTCCCGCTCGACCCGCTGCAACTGACTCCTCGAGTACAGGTTCTGAGTATTCGAGAACTGAAGGGGAGATTGAGGAAGAAGAAGATGAAGGCCAAGAACCGGCAGATGATCCTCCTTCCTCCACCGGGGGAAACACAGATCCCTCTCTCCCTTCGGGCTCCAGTGGCAATGATGCTTAGTTTCTTTTTTCTCTTTTATTTTTATAATTTGTAATTATGCCAAAATTTTCACCGAGATTGGCACTTTGATTAATAATTTTTTTTTGCTTAAGTGTTGTGCAAAATATATTCCTATTGTGTTGAATTGATTAAAGCTTCGGGTGTATCTTCATCTGATAGCTTTTAATGTCGGGTACAAATTCTTCCGAAATCAACCCTTTACTATGAGGGTTTCATAATAGAGGGCCATCTTATATTTACGGTGTTGTTGAAGAGGATGTCTTCTATTCATTTTGATACAAGCATTTGAAGTTTTTGTTAACTTTCAAATGATAAAATTAACTCATCATTCAGACAAGAAAATAAGATAAAAATAAAATGATTTTATTTTATTCCTTCTATCTCTAAAAGTACATAAGCATTCATTTGCTAAAAAACTACCAATACATGTGGCTAATTTGTACAACTTATTTCTACGGGGCTGATCATGCAGTCCATGTTCCTGATGAGACATTATTGTTCTCGGTTCTAGCAGTCCCCGATTTTTGTGGCATTCTTGTTGCCGTATCTTATACTATTCCCCCTCCAGTGTTCGAATGTGAAGTATGAGAAATGGAACACTGAAAGTCTTGCTTCACCGGTGGAAATGACTTATGAATGGTTAAATAATCCTTTCTTAGTGATGGAAGCAAAGCTTTCCATCAAACCAAATATTATTTAACAATCCATATATCCGTTTGACGTCGATGTGAAAATTTTGGTACCTTAGTGTTTAAAGGTCTTTTCTTTTGCCGACGACGCTCCCTTTGTAGTATACTTTCTAGTGCTTCCTCATTAAAAACCTTGCTAGAAAAACCCAATTGGGACAAAAACTGATCGAAGGAAAAAAGAGTGCAGTACATACTTTCAGTATCGGCAGTATCCATCAACAATAATACCTTTTGAGGTGAGTCACGTTCCAATTGATGGGCAACTTGACTCCATCTTGATTCTCCAACTCGTACGACCCTTTACTGGTGATAGCTGAAACCCGGTAAGGACCTTCCTATATTGGACCCAGCTTCCCGGCATTGACTTCCCGAGTGCTCTGAGTCCCTTTTTTCAAAACAGAGTCTCCTACTTTGAAATAGTGGAGATTAGCCCTCCTCCGTGAAGGTGATATCATCTTACGCAACTTCTCGGAGTCTTGTTGTGAGTCACCGATATCTTTGTTTTCTTAGTTGTCGAGAAGGTTATACTGTTGATTTCATTCCCTCCGAAAATCATGCTGATAGTCAATCGGGAGGAGTCTTATGCCGCCTTCGAAGGCTTTATATTATCCCGGCCTCTGTCGTAGTTATTTTTGGCTCGATCACTTAAAAATTCCTAAGATGGCAATTCTTTAATAATGTCGCCACCTCTTCACATAGATGCCAACAGTCCCCAGTTCTATGATCACGAGTCCCATGATATTCACACCATAAGTTAGGATCCCTCTGTCTAGGATTAGATCTGATTGGCTTTGGGAATCGTGCTTCTTTGATATTTCTCATCGACGATACTAATTCAGCTAAATTAATGTTGAAGTTGTAATCCGATAATCTGGGATATGTGGAGTCCCGACCCCCTGGTACCTATTTTTCTTGTAATGCCATGTTGTTCCGGCCACGGTTGGTTCTTCTATTGGGAGCGAACCTATCCGAGGACCGAAACCCTTTGCTGTTGCGACCCTCGGTTCTTTCATACGGCAGGAAACGACCTTTAGAAGACCGCCGATCCTCATCGAAGTCACTTTTAAACTTGTCCTGATTCTTATCTCGGTCCCATTACTTGGTTGATGTGGGGAACCCGAGCTGGTATCCTCTATCCCTATTTTTTGGCTCATAACGGTTATGGACATCCGCACATGTGGTTGCTTGAAATTCGAGCATGCTTTTCTTTAATTTCTGAGAGGTTTCGGAGCTCCGTGGATTCAAACCCTTTGTTAACACCTCCGCTACCCACTCATCCGGTACAATCGGTAGGAACATCCTCTCTTTCTGGAACCAAATCATGAATTCTCGCGGTAAATCAGACTCACCTTGCGCAATCCTGAATATGTCCACCTTCCTGGCTTGGACCTTCCTTTCCCCAGCATGGGCCTTAATGAATCAATCTGCAAGCATCTCAAAAGAGTCAATTGAATGCTTGGTTAAGAGTGAATACCATGCCAGGGCCCCTTTTGTGAGGGTTTTGCCAAACGTCTTCAGCAAGACCGACTCAATCGCATGTTGAGCCAAATCTTTCCCTTTCATAGTCATGGTGTAGGTTGTGATGTGCTCCAGTAGATTCGAGGTGCCATCGTACTTTGGTATGTCCAGCATTTTGAACCTCTTCAAAACTAACTCTGGTCTGCTTAAATGGCAATTGCGTGTATTTTTTTGAATCCGGGCCCTTTAGAACTGATGGTGGGCCTGGAATCTGACCCATTCGAGCATGAAACTCCTTCGTATTTTGATCCATTCATTCATTCATTTTCCTCATAAATCTCATGAGCTCGGTTTTGAAGGGGTCATTGCCGTTATCATTCCCAAATTCGCTACCGATTCCCCGGCACCATCAAAACCGACTTCACCCCTTGGGGTGTTGTTGTCAACCCTTTTAGCCGTTTGATTTGTAGGATTGCTGGGAGGAATCGGGATCCTTCCATTTGCATTATTGGAAGTACCTGACAACGCTTGTTTTTACTCTGTCATTACCCGTTCCTCCATTGAGAAGTGACTCATGGTTGCTTTCTGCTATTCTCTTAAGATTTTCACTATTTCCACGACATGTTCCTCTTATACATCATCGGGATATTGCCCTTCACGAACCGGGGTTGCTTTGTCCCTTTCGTTACGGGTGTCTCAGATTGAGTCATCATGTTTAGGCAAATCTTCGTGTCCCTCAACCTGTTGTGTGATGTTGACATCATTAGCTGCCATATCTGATTTCTTACTAAGGATAAAATCAAACAAGTTAGTGACAAACGTAAGGACCAAAGCAATTATGTAATTATCTAAGCCACACGGTGGGCGCCAAACTGTTTACCCGTAAAACGGTACAGTTAAATTTGTTGCGTGATTTATAGACAAGCGAACTAATTTGATCCAAATATGATAAACAAATAAGATTAAAAATGAGACTTAGCAATTGAAATTGAAGAAGATGACAAGCCTGACTGTGAGAGCAATGCCTCTGAGTACTAAAGTGAAAGAAATGATAAAGAACAAGTAAAGTTATTTAATTGAGAGCAAAAGTAAAATACAATGTGTGTTTGCCAAGAATTTTGTGTCTTACAATGGCTACTGAGCCTACTGATTATAGCTCTATCTAGGGAAATAAGATCCTAGGATCAATTTCCTCTTAAATGATAATAAAAGTGGCATTGATGAATATGTAATGGCAGGCCATGAATGAAATTATTCTCTATAACGGTTGCTCATTTAATGTTAGAGAATATTCTCTCATTGAATGCTATCCGATGGTAAATACTCGATTTGCTTTTGTTGACTATGCTCCCTTTAGGCTTTACCCGATGTCATTTGCAATTGTTGTATTCAGTACTGATTGTTACTTAAGTTTCCTGTTGCTTATTTTTGGTTCCATGTGTCATGTTATCATTTGACCATTTATTATAAATTAATTTTACCCTATACATATACATATATGTTGGGACAGTTGCAAACCAGCAGGGGTCCATGAAGCTTAAATCCCCAAAAAGTAAGAAAGGCGACCAAGGTCCCTCACGCTGATCTGTGACTTCAAACGAGCAACAAGAGAATTGACAAGAGATGAGATCCTAAATCAAGAATGGCAGACATACAGTAAACAAAATAATTTACCAGTGCTGAATGAGAAATAATATTATAAGCAATTTGTTTTTGAGCCAGTAAATCCATAAGAAAGCAGGACATATGTTAAATATTTGTTCCACATACGACGGGCTTATTGAAGACCAATAAAAAGAACGCTTGATTAAGCAAACATGCCGAGGTCGATCTGGATCAATAAAATCAGAAGGTTGAGATATGTACACCTCTTCATCAAAATTACTGTGAAGAAAGGCATTAGAGATATCCAACTAAGTAATATGCCAGTTATTCGAGATAGCCAAAGAGAGAAGAAGGCAAATGATGGCTGCTTTCACTACTAAACTAAAAGTATTAACATAATCCACTCCAGGTTATTGATGATATCCTTTAGCAACAAGTCGTGTCTTGTAACAATCAATGGATCCACTAAGCTTCACTGTCACGATCCATAATTCCCACCCTCGGGACCGTGATAACGCCTAACATTTCACTTGCTAGACAAGCCTTAGATATAGTTATTAACCATTTTTAACAATTCAATTCAAGTGAAAAACAATAAGCTGAATAAACTTGAATATAGTAAATAAACTAATAAACAGAGATATCCAAATACAATCCCAGAACTGGTTTCACGAATACATGAGCGTCTAGAGTACTACAAATAATAGTCTGAATAAAAACATAACTGTCTGAATCGAAATAAACAACTAAGGTGATGTAGAAGGGGACTTCAGGGTTGCGGACGCTGTGTAGCCATACCTCAAGTCTCTATCAAGCATTGGATCCGAGCAAGTCTACTAACACCGCTAGGACCCACTTCGAAATCTGCACAAGAAGTGTAGAGTGTAGTATGAGTACAACCGACCCCATGTACTCTTTAAGTGCCGAGCCTAACCTCGACGAAGTAGTGACGAGGCTAAGGCGTCCACTTACAATAACCTGTACGCAGTAATAATAATAATAATAATAATAATAATAATAATAATAATAATAATAATAATATAATAATAATAATAATAATAATAATAATAATAATAATAATAATAATAATAATAATAATAACAGGGAAAGAAAATAGGAATAAAAGTAAAGCAGTTAATTTATGAAAATGAACTCAACCTTACAATCAAATAACCCAAAATAACAAACCTCGTAACTTCATATAAATATGTTGAAAACTAAAAAATAACAACAACGAGTACAACACACATAATCCGTTGCGGCGCGTAACCCGATCCCACCGCACACACAAAACCCTCCCTTTTTTCACCCTAGCATCATTTATCAATATCAAGAATCACGTATACAATCTGTTGCGGTACGCAGTCCGACCCCACCATATCATCATAATCAATGTCATAATTTTCCCTTATTATACCATATTATCATTTATCAATATCAAGTATTACATATACAACTGTTGTGGCGCGCAACCTGATCTGACCATATCATCCTTTATTCCACCATATCACAACCGTTGCGGCATGCAATCCGATCTATAAACAATTTCAGTAAACGTAATCAAGCCATTGACCTATCGGGTCATCACATTCTCCACCTCTAAAACAAGCGTTCGTCCTCGAACGGACATAGAAAAGTACCTGGACTGGTGATAAGGTGTGGGTATCTACTCTGCATGTCATACTCAGACTCCCATGTGGCCGCCTCGATCGGCTGACCTCTCCACTACACTCGAACTGAAGGGCAATTCTTAGACCTCAACTTCCGGACTTGCCGGGATAGAATGGCCACCAGCTCCTCCTCATAAGTCAAATACTTGTCCAATTGGACTGAGCTGAAATCTAGCACATAGGACAGATCACTACGATACTTTCGAGCATGGAGACATGGAACACTGGATGAACTATTGATAACCTAGGTATCAATGCAAGATTGTAGGCCATATTCCCCCTTTATCAAGAATCTCAAAGGGTTCGATATACCTAGGGCTCAACTTGCCCTTCTATCCGAACCTCATCACACCCTTTATGAGTAAAACCCGGAGCAATGCCCTCTCTCCAACCACGAATGAAACATCATTAACTCTATGATCAGCATAACTCTTCTGCCTAGACTGAACTGTGCGAAGTCAATCCTGAATCATCTTGATCTTTTCCAAGACATCCTGAACCCAATTGGTACCCAACAATCGAGCCTCTCCCGGCTCAAACCAACTAACTGTCAAACGACATCGTCTCCCGTATAATACCTCATAGGAAGCAATCTGAATACTCGATTGGTAGATGTTGTTGTAGGCAAACTCCGGAAGTGGCAAGAACTAATCCTAAGAACCCCCGAAATCCATAATGCAAGCGCGAAGCATATCCTCTAATATTTGAATGGTGCGCTCGGACTGTCCGTCTGTTTGGGATGAAATGTTGTACTCAACTCAACCCGTGAGCCTAACTCACGATGTACGGCCCTCTAAAAGAGCGAGGTGAACTACGTACCTCGGTCAGAAATGATGGACACGGGCACACCGTGAAGACGGACGATCTCGCAGATATAGATCTCAGACAACCGCTCTGAAGAATAGATAGCTACCACTGGAATGAAATGTGCTGACTTGGTCAACATGTCTACAATGAACCATACTGTGTCAAATTTCTTCGAAGTCCGGGGGAGACCAACAACAAAATCCATGGTAATACACTCCCACTTCCACTCAGGAATCTCAAGCTTCTGGAGAAAACCGCCAAGACTCTGATGCTCGTACTTTACTTGCTGACAATTCAGACACCGAGCCACATATGCAACTATATCTTTCTTCATTCTCCTCCACCAATAATGTTTTCGCAAGTCCTGATACATCTTGGCGGCACCCGGATGAATGGAATACCGGGAACTATGGGCCTCCTCAAGAATCAACTCACGAAGCCCATCCACATAAATCCGAACTTGCATCTGCAACACCCCATCATCTCCAATAGTAACCTGCTTGAAACCACCATGCCGCACCGTGTCCTTAAGGACAAGAAAATGGGGGTCATCATACTAACGCTCTCTGATGCGCTCATACAAAGAAGACCGAAAGAGTGTGCAAGCTAGAACGGGACTAGGCTCCAAAACATCTAACCTCACGAACTGATTGGATAATGCCTGAACATCTGATGCAAGCGGTCTCTCACCAATCGGAATATATGCAAGGCTACCCATACTCATAGCCTTTCTACTCAAGGCATCGGCTACCACATTGGCCTTTCCTGGATGATACAAAATAGTGATATCATAGTCTTTCAACAGCTCCAACCGCCTTCTCAGCCTCAAGTTGAGATCCTTTTGCTTGAACAAGTATTGTAGACTCCAATGATCTGTGAACACCTCGCACGACACGCCGTAGAGATAGTGCCTCAAAATCTTCAGTGCATGAACAATGGCTGCCAACTTTAGGTCATGAATAGGGTAATTCTTCTTATGGACCTTCAACTGCCGCGATGCATATGCAATTCCCCTGCCATTCTGCATCAATACTGCACCGAGCCCAATACAAGATGCATCATAATTCATAGTGTAGGATCCTGAACTTGTGGGCAACACCAATACTAGCATCGTAGTCAAAGTAGTCTTGGGCTTCTGGAAGCTCAGCTCACTCATCGGACCACCTGAACGGAGTAACCTTCTGGGTCAATCTAGTTAATGGGGCTACTAGGGATGAAAACCCCTCCACGAACCGACGATAATAACTCGCAAAACCTAGGAAACTCTAAATTTCTGTAGCTGAAGTAGGTCTAGGCCAGTTCTGAACCGCCTCAATCTTCTTAGGATCCCCTTTAATTCCCTCGGCCAATACAACATGCCCCAAAAAGGAAACTGAGTCCAACCAAAACTCACACTTTGAGAACTTGGCATATAACTGACTATCTCTTAAAGTCTGAAGTACAATCTGAAGATGTTGGCCATGCTCCTCTCGACTGCTGGAGTATATCAAGATATCATTAATGAATACGATCGAATCCAAATAGGGCTTGAATACCTGGTTCATCAAATCAATAAATGTTGCTGGGGCATTTGTCAACCAAAATGACATCACTAGGAACTCATAATGCCCATATCGAGTCCGAAAAGTTGTCTTAGGGACATCTGATGCCCTAGTCTTCAACTGATGGTAGCCATACCTCAAATCAATCTTCGAAAATACCTTGGCACCCTGAAGCTGATCAAATAAGTCATCAATGCTCGGAAATAGATACTTGTTCTTGATAATGACTTTGTTCAACTGCTGATAGTCTATACACATCCTCATCGAACCATCTTTCTTCTATACGAACAACACGGGTGCACCCTAGGGAGAGACACTAGATCCAATGAATCAATTATCAAGTAAATCTTGCAACTGCTCCTTCAGTTCCTTCAACTCTGGCGGGGCCATACGATATGATGGAATAGAATTAGGCTGAGTGCCATGAGCCAAATCAATATAGAAGTCAATATCTCTGTCGAGTGGAATCCCCCGCAGATCTGCAGGAAATACTCTGGAAACTCACGCACAACAGGTACTAAATCCATGGAAGGAACCTCCGCAGTAGAATCGCGAATATAGGCCAAATAAGCTAGACATCCCTTCTCGACTATACGCCGAGCCTTCACCTAAGAAATAGCATTGCTGGTAGAATGGTTAGGAGTCCCTCTCCACTCTAATCGAGGCAACCCCGGCATGGCTAAGGTCACCGTCTTGGCGTGACAATCCAATATAGCATGATAAAGTGACAGCCAATACATGCCCGAAATAAAATCAAAGTTTACCACATCAAGAAGTAGTAAATCTACACTAGTCTCAAGACTCCCAATGGTAATCACACACGAGCGATACACATGGTCTACAACTATAGAATCTCCCACCGGCGTGGACATATATACAGGAGCATTCAAAGAATCATGAGGCACAACCATATATGAAGCAAAATAGGATGACACATAGGAATAAGTGGAGCCCGGATCAAATAAAACTGAAGCATCTCTATGGAAAACTGGAACAATACCTGTGATAATAGAGTCAGATGACTCGACCTCAAGTCTAGCCGGGAATTCATAAAATCGGGGTTGGGCCTCACCATCCTAACCTTTATTTCTCAGACGGCCTCTAGCTGGCTGGCATCCACCTCTAGTGGCCTGACCTCAACCTCTGGCAGTCTGACCCCTGCTTCTAGCTAGCTAAGCGGGCGGTGGAGAAATCGGGTGCCTAAACCATGGTACGAGAGCTCTACTGTGGCATGTTGCTCAACAATCTCGGGTAGTACCTCCTGATGTGACTAGTAACCCCATATTCGAAACACCCATCCTGCTATTGTGGTTGCTGAAGCTGAAACTGACCCGAACGGGCCAGATAACCATGGTGGTAGCTCTGGATCGGAGGCGCACTGTAGGCTGGCTGCCCAATATGAGATACATAAGGACCACGACTCCCCGAAGCACTGTGAGATGACTAAAGCGTTGACTGAAATGCCCTAGGAGGATGGCCTCTACCAAGAGTACCCCTGCCACCAGACGAGGCACCACTAAAACTACCAGAATGACGAGGCCTCTTATCAAACACCAGCCCCCTCTCCTGACCACGAACCATCTCGATCTGTCTAGAAATATCTATGGCCCTCTGGAAAGCAATATCATCTTCAGTCTCCTTGGCCATCTGTAGCCTGATACTAAAAGTGAGCCTATCAATGAATCTCCTCACTCTCTCCCTCTCAGTAGGAAGTAAAACAATGGCATGGAAAGATAGGTCCATAAATCGAGTCTCATATTGGGTAACAATCATACTATCCTGCTGAAGACACTCAAACTGCCTGCGGTAATCATCGCTCAAAGTGAAAGGAATGAACTTCTCTAGAAATAGCTGTAAAAACTGATCCTAGGTAAGTGCAGGTGAACCAACTGGTATAGTAAACACATAATACCTCCATCATCTCTTGGTAGAACCGGTCATCTGTAACACCACAAAATCGACCCCATTGGTCTCAACTATACCCATGTTGCGCAACACCTCGTGAAAAAGGTCCAAGTAATCCTGTGGGTCCTCAGAAGGTGCACCACTAAAACAAATAGGAAAGAATTTGGTAAACTTATCCAGCCTCTACAATGCCTCAGAAGACATAGCGGGCCTATCCCCGGTATGTGCCGCAATAACCAGCTGAACTACCCAACTGGCTAGGCTACTGGAGTCTGATATAGGAGAGCCACCTGCTTCGGGGTGTGAGTAGCAGAAGTCTATGCTCCTCCCCTAGCCCGAGAGACAAATGGTGCCACCAGAAATGCACCGGTCTGGGCCACACTCTCCATAAGGCCCACCAAATAGACTAGAGCATCCTGAAGCAAGGGAGTGGCTATGAACCCCTACGGGACCTGAGCTGGTCTGACGGGTATGGTCTGATGGTACCTCCTCCTCATAATCCACCTGAGGCTCCACTGTGGGTGTTGCTGCCGAGCTCTAGGCTGAGCTATGCCTCTAGCTCGACCTCGGCCTTGGCCTCTGCCCCTGGTAGTAGCTTCCATAGAGGTCTCCGGCTCTTGCCCGGCTGCAGATGTTGTGCGTGTTCTCTCCATCTGCGAGAGGACAAGAATAGAATGGTTCAATCATCAATGACATAATAAAATCGTACGATAGAGAAGGAAAGAAGTGGAATTTTTCTTAAACTCCATAGCCTCTGGAAGATAAGTACAGACGTCTCTATACCGATCCTTTAGACTCTATTAAGCTTGCTCATGACTCGTTAGACCTAGGCAACCTAGTGCTCTGATACCAACTTGTCACGACCCGAATTCTCAGCCTCGGGACCGTGATAGCGCCTAACATTTCACTTGCTAGGCAAGCCAATGTTAGATATAGTTATTAACTATTTTTAACAATTCAATTCAAGTGAAAAATACTAAGCTGAATAAACTGAAATACAGTAAATAAACTAATAAACAACGATATCTAAATACAATCCCAGAACTGGTGTCACGAATACACGAGCGTCTAGAGCACTACAAATAATAGTCTGAATAAAAGCATAATTGTCTGAATCAAAATAAACAGGTAAGGTGATGTAGAAGGGGACTTCAGGGCTGCGAACACTGTGCAGTTGTACCTCAAGTCTCCGTCAAGTACTAGATCCGAGCAAGTTTATTGAACATCGTTGGGACCCACTCCGAAATCTGCACAAGAAATGCAGAGTGTAGTATGAGTACAACCGACCTCATGTACCCTGTAAGTGTCGAGCTTAATCTCGACGAAGTAGTGACGAGGCTAAGGCGGTCACTTACAATAACCTATACGCAGTAGTAGTAGTAGTAGTAATAATAATAATAATAATAATAATAATAATAATAATAATAATAATAATAATAATAATAATAATAATAATAATAATAATAATAATAATAATAATAATAATAATAATAATAATAATAATAATAATAATAATAATAATAATAATAATAATAATAATAATAATAATAATAATAATAATAATAATAATAATAATAATAATAATAATAATAATAATAATAATAATAATAATAATAATAATAATAATAATAATAATAATAATAATAATAATAATAATAATAATAATAATAATAATAATAATAATAATAATAATAATAATAATAATAATAATAATAATAATAATAATAATAATAATAATAATAATAATAATAATAATAATAATAATAATAATAATAATAATAATAATAATAATAATAATAATAATAATAATAATAATAATAATAATAATAATAATAATAATAATAATAATAATAATAATAATAATAATAATAATAATAATAATAATAATAATAATAATAATAATAATAATAATAATAATAATAATAATAATAATAATAATAATAATAATAATAATAATAATAATAATAATAATAATAATAATAATAATAATAATAATAATAATAATAATAATAATAATAATAATAATAATAATAATAATAATAATAATAATAATAATAATAATAATAATAATAATAATAATAATAATAATAATAATAATAATAATAATAATAATAATAATAATAATAATAATAATAATAATAATAATAATAATAATAATAATAATAATAATAATAATAATAATAATAATAATAATAATAATAATAATAATAATAATAATAATAATAATAATAATAATAATAATAATAATAATAATAATAATAATAATAATAATAATAATAATAATAATAATAATAATAATAATAATAATAATAATAATAATAATAATAATAATAATAATAGAGAAAGAAACCAGGAATAAAAGTAAAGCAGTTAATTTATAAAAATGAACTCAACCTTAAAATCAAAGAACCCAGAATAACAGACCTCGTAACTTCATATAAAAATGCTGAAAACTAAACAATAACAACAACGAGTACAATACACACAATCCGTTGGGGCGCGCAATCTGATCCCATCGTATACACACAATTCTCCCTTATTTTACCTTAGCATCATTTATAAATATCAAGAATCACGTATACAATCCATTGATGTGTGCAACCCGATCCCACCATATCATCATAATTAATGTCATAATTTTCCCTTATTACACCATATTATCATTTATCAATATCAAGTATTACATACACAACTGTTGCGGTGCGCAACCCGATCCCACCATATCATCAGAATCAATGTCTTAATCCTCTCTTATTCCACCATATCACAACTGTTGCAGCATGCAATCCGATCCACAAATAATTTCAATAAACATAATCAATCCAATAGCTCAATTTACAAGAATCTCTACAATCAAATGATATGAAAGCAAGGCAATAAAGGAACCACGTACTAATCAAAGGAATGCTACAAATAATACAAAAGCAACAAGACAAGTCAAGTATGTGACAATTAAAGTGTGCAAGTAAGACAATTAAGGCAAGTAGCAATTAATCACGGAGTCATGGAACGGACGAACAATTCAATACAAGAATAATTAATGACATGTAACAAATCACGGCATAGAGATCAATTAAAGCATGTAACATTTAAGGCATGGAATGAGATAATTCATGAAATACGAGAAGACATGAAAATAATTATTTTGACGGCATATATATACTCGTCACCTCGCATATACGTCGTTACACACGTAATTTACATAACATATAGTTCAGGGGTTCCTAATTCCCACAAATCAAGGTTAGACCCATCACTTACCTTGCTCCGCAATCAAATCAAAGCTCAACCGGGGCCTTTCCTTTAAAATTTACCTCCAAACCAATCGAATCTAACCAAATATAGTTCAAAGTTCAAACAATTCAAAATAAGCTTCAGAAACTACCCACGAGTGAAAAATATTCCATCTTTAATGATTTTGGAAAAAGTCAACTCCTGGCTTGCTTGGTCAAAATTCGAGATTCGGACCAATACCCAATTACTCATTCACCCCCGAGCCCGATTATGTTATTAGTTTCGAAATCCGACCTCAATTTGAGGTCTAAATCTCAATTTCTCAAAATTTCTAAATTCTACCGAAATCACTAATTTCTACCATGAACAAGCATAGATTAAAGGTTAGAAATCAATGGGTGTTGATGAAAATGTAAGAAAACGAGTTAAAATCTACTAACATATGAAGTGGGGATGAAATTCCTCTTCCAAATCGCCTCTAGGCCGAGCTCAAATGTGAAAATGGTAAAAAATGAAGAAAATCCAGACTTTGGGATATTTAATTGACCGAGCGTCGGGCCTTCTTCGCGTTCGCGAAGGGCCTGACGCGATCACGAAGAGCATCGGCCAAAATGGCCTTCGCGTTCGCGAGGGACCTCACGCGTTTGTGATGGTCTATCCCCCATGACCACCGCGTTCGCGAAGATCTGCCCCCCCTGACCATCGCATTCACGAGCCTGGGCTCACGTTCGCGTAGAGCAAGTCCCAGCCTTCCCCCAGAACCCCTTACTCATCGCGTTCGCGAGTGTAGAGCTTTGTTCGCGAAGGGTGATCCCTTCAATGCTTCGTGTTCGCGAGCCCTTCTCCATGTTCGTGAAGAAGAAAACCTCCCCATTCCCCAGTTACCCTTCGCGATCGCGAAGAACAACGCACCAGACATCAGAAATAGTGAAAATCCAGTATTCCTTCTAAGTCTGAAATTGTCTGTAGCCTATCCAAAACTCACCCGAGTCCCTCGGACTCCAAACCAAATATGCACACCAGTGTATAACATCATACGAACTCGCTTGCGCGATCAAAATACCAAAATAATACCTAAAACTACGAATCGGATATCAAAATATATGAAATTTTCAAAGAAGCTTAAGAACTTTCAAATTTACATCCGGACGTCCGAATCATGTCAAATCAACTCCGTTTCGCACCAAATTTTGCAAAAAAATAATAAATAATAAAATGAACCTATTCCGAGTTCCGGAACAGAAATTCGAACCCGGTAGCAACAAATTCAACCTATGCTCAAACTTAAGAATTCTTTAAGGCTTCAAATTATTAATTTTCAACAAATCACGTTAAATCAAGTTAGGGACTTCCGAATTCGATTCCGGGCAGACGCCTAACTCCCAAATCACGATACGGACCCACCGAGACCGTCAAAATACTAATCCGGGTTCGTTTACATAAAATGTTGACCGTAGTCAACTCATATCAATTTTAAGGCAAAATTTCATATTTTCTTCAATTTTTCAAAATAAGACATATATTGTGCACGTAAATCGAGGAACACTAAACGGAGCTAGTCAAAATCTCAGAACACAGAAATAAAAGCTAAAACTCAAAATGACATACGGGTCATCACACGATACGGACCCACCGAGACCGTCAAAACACTAATCCGGGTTCGTTTACATAAAATGTTGACCGTAGTCAACTCATATCAGTTTTAAGGCAAAATTTCATATTTTCTTTAATTTTTCAAAACAAGACACATATTATGCACGTAAATCGAGGAACACTAAACGGAGCTAGTCGAAATCTCAGAACACAGAAATAAAAGCTAAAACTCAAAATGACATATGGGTCATCACATTCACCTTAGTTTTAAAAACCTATTTACTCATGATAACATTCTAAGATGAAGGCTTAATAGAATTAGCGGATATCTCATAGTAAGAGGTGGGTTGCTTTGGTTTTAAGGATATAGTTTGTGATCTAATAACCATTGGATGAGACTTATATGTGGAAGAGCTTGACAATCTGGTAGGCGGTTGGTCATTGCTCAAGGGATAATATTATTCAACATCAACCACTATGTTCTCTTCTTCCTTGAGTAGCAAGTTAAACGAGATCTCACGCGGAACTAGAATTTGATAGATACGGGTGTCATTATTTTAATACAAACCGACCATTAGTGAAGAAAATTAAATTAGGGCGTACATTTTGAATTAATTTGGTTTTGGACTAATTTGGTTCGATTCGGTTCGATTCGATCCATTTTGAATTTATTTAATCTAATTTAAAAGATCTTTTTATGCATAAAGAATATGTGATACGCCCTTTTATTCTACATTTAGCTGATTAATATTATATTATGTCTTTGATACATTACTCTAAAAGTTTTATAAAATTATAAAATAACATTAGATGGATAAAAAGAGAAAATGATTAAAATTACATCCAAACAAAATTTGAAGATCCAGAAAAAGACAAAGCTGGAAAAAAATATATAATAAAAATAAAAATAGAATTGTACAAAAAAAAGTGAATAACAAATTAGATGAAGAAAATAAGAGAAATTAACAAAAGGAGCATAAAGAAAAGAAAGAAAGGGAAAAAGATAACAAAGGAACAACTAGGACATCGATAGAGTCTCGACCTTGGTACCTTCAATTATTTTGTGACTTGGAATGCCACTCGTTATTTATGTAGGAATATTTGAGAAAAATACTAGTACATGTAAAAGATTTTATTCGAGCGACCGGTGGCGTGCCATCTCCAATTCCATACATAAATCCACCATGGGATCTCAGAAGGCTGGGAAGAACCAACTGTATGCGTAACAAGTAGTTGTAGAGGTGGTCAGAATGCTGATGTAGGGCATTATTCATAGATTTGCAAAATAAAAATTAGCGATAAAGTACTTAATGAGATAGTAGTGTCTTCCATATGAGATGAATTGGTACGAAGGGATATAGACAGTAAGCAGGGGAGCATTGGTTCATGTAGCAGACACCACAGCTTTACCCAGAGCAGCAAAAAATTGTTTCGTCAAAATAACATGACGAGTGACAAAAATAATTAGAGGAAATAATATCAAAACACGATAATACGACCTTAGTTCAAAGGTATTTATGTCCTTTCCCTAAAAATGCATATCAATATCTTACAATACAAATTTTAAAAGTAAAAAACAAAAACTCCGACTATCTTGACTGTATCTCTTGAGAGCCATGTTTTAAAGTGAAAGTTGAGACTTGTTCGGATCTCGCTCAAAAGCCAAGACGAGTCAGTCTTTACACGCCCGGGACGATCATGGAAATATAACGTGTCATGTTTTGACACAACAACAACAACCCAGTATAATTATATTAGTGGGGTTTGGAGAGGGTAGTTTGTACACAGACCTTATCCTTACCCTAGGGTAGAGAGGCTGTTTCCGATAGACCCCCGGCTCCCTCCCTCCAAGAACTCCCCACCTTGCTCTTGGGGTGACTCGAACTCACAACCTCTTGGTTGGAAGTAGAGGGTGCTCACCACTAGAGCAACCCACTCTTGTCACAAATCTCTTAATAAATTAGCAAGAAATTACTAATGAATTAGACACCAATAAAAAATTTCGAAAATTTACCCATGGGTTACTAATGGATTAGCCACAGACATCTTACCAACCAATAAAAATAAGGGATCATTACATTGTTGGGTCGGCCTAAAAAATAAGGGCTAATATATATGTTTTGTATAATTATTATAAATATATATATATATATATATATATATATATATATATATATATATATATATATATATAATAAACGTATTATATACATAATCAATGTATATATTTTAATTATATTTGGACTAGCGCCCGTAAAAATCCCTAAAAGTAAATATCCCAAAAAAATAGAATGGAATTTAGTAACGGTTGATTACCAATCAATTAGGTATGTACATGACAACAAATGATTTTAGTTTTGTTAGAGCCCAATCTGGTAGTCCTTCTACTTAAGAGGCCTAATAGACAATTGTTTAGGACCCAATTAATTGTTATTTTGCCCATTACACATTTATTGCTGTAAATATATATACTCATTAATGAAATAAAGAAAAACAGATGATCATTTCTCTTTTATACTTTCTCTTTGTCTATCTCTTCTTCTCGACCCTTCTAGAGTTTTCTCACTCACTCTTCCTCTATAGCTCGTCTGAGGTTCATCCTAACATGGTATCAAAGCGAAAATTCTGATTCTCCGCATCATGACCTTCATTCTTAATGGAGATTTGCTCAGAGATTCCATCAAAATTGATTTCTGGTTAAAATTGAGGATTCCGTTGGGGTTTTCATCTGTGGTCGGAAAAGTTTATATTTTTAGCTCAAATCAACCCCTACTACACTCATATTGATGAGAAGTTACAGTTTTGCGAAAGATTCAACAGAAATTTTGAATCGATTCAAGCTAGGGTGTCTGTGGTACTTGTAAGACCTTACTTCTTCTGGTTTTTAAGAGGAAGGCTAGTAATATCACTGTAATCTACATACTTCAGGACTATTTTGATATATCTTAGGGTTTAAATTGTGTGAGTTCCGTCTTTGCATGTCGTTATCTTTTTTGAGTTGTTCTCCGATCGTATGAATAAGGATTTTTTGTTAGCTATCTCTAATTAGTCTACGTTATGGGTAGTACTGGTGATAGTTCAGTTTCTACACCTGAGGGATTTTCACTTTTTACACTCGATCCTTCTTATCTCTTCTATGCCCATCCCTCTGATGGTCCTGGTAGCCAATTGGTACCTGTGCCATTTGATGGTCATGGTTTTGTGCTTTGGAGGAGCAGTATGCTCACTTCTCTCTCAGCCAAAAATAAATTAGGGCTTTTAGATGGTAGAATCAATCAACCTAGCCCTAATTCACTGTAATATCCTTACTGGGAGAGATGCAATGATATGGTAAAAGCCTTGATCACCAATTCTGTATCGCGAGATATTGCTACCAGTATTATGTGCTTTAGAACTGCCAAGGAAGTTTGGACTAATATCAATGAGAGGTTTGGACAATCCAATGGATCCAAATATCTCCAGATTCAGAGAGAAATAAGTGATACTGTTTAGGGGTCTTCAGATATTGCAACATACTTCACCAAATTTAGAAGCCTTTGGGATGAGTTAAACCCCTCATATGTAGGGGCCATATGTTCTTGTGGAGCCCTTCCCAACTTCATAGAAGATCAACAACTTTTCCAATTATTAAATAGGCTCAATGACTCCTACTCAATTGTGAAAAGTGCAATAATGATCATGAATCCCTTGCCACCTATCAGCAAGGCTTACTCTCTCCTACAACAGGATGAAAGTCAAAGGGAAACTCCATCTAGTACTCCAAACATCTCAAATAATTCTGCTTCTTTCTCTGTTTCTTCAACTCATAACACTACAAATAGAACTTTCACACAAAAGGTCAACTTTTACTCTAGGAAGAATATGTCTTTTGTTTCTTGCAAGTATTGCAAGAAACCTGGTCATACAGTGGACAAGTGCTACAGGTTACATGGGTTTCCTGCAGACTTCAAGTTTACTAAGAACAAGAAGTCAGCCTCATGTGTTCAAACTGACATTCCTCATAGTC
The DNA here is from genome assembly GCF_000390325.3 of Nicotiana tomentosiformis. Lineage (NCBI taxonomy): Eukaryota > Viridiplantae > Streptophyta > Magnoliopsida > Solanales > Solanaceae > Nicotiana > Nicotiana tomentosiformis. Next base: position 56,446,575 of record NC_090814.1, read on the forward strand.
TGCCAAGTACTCTTACATCTCAATCTTCTGACAGTTCTCCTCATGGGTTCACAAAGGAATAATATCAACACCTGATGACTTTATTCCAACAAGTTCAAATATCTCCCGGTACTAGTTCTGAGACCTTTCCTGCTGAGAACTCTGGTTTTGCACACTTTGCAGGTTTGTTTACTGCTTATGTTGTTGATTCTGATAATTCTCATTTATGTGCAACTTCTTAGCTAGGAATAAATCCTTGGATATTAAACTAAGGGGCAACAAATCACATGACTCCACATAAACATTTGCTTCACAATCTTGTACCCTTACCTAAACCTTTTTCTGATTACCTTATCTAATGGATATAAAGTTAAGGTAATGTCAACTGGTTCTCTACACCTTAGACATGATATACCCTTACTTAATGTCCTTATTGTACCATCTTTCCACTTTAACCTAAATTCTATACATCAGTTGATTTCTCAATTGGATTATATAGATATTCGTACCAAGTTCAATTGTTCTTTACAAGGCCCTTCTTTGAAGAGGCCACTGGTAATTGGTAAGGCTGCTGGAAGGTTGTACTATCTTCATCCTGATGCTGATTTATTTCCTAATCCAGACCTATTTTCCTTTTCTAGTTAGGTGTCATGTAATAAGTCTGAGTCCACCATTTCCTTTGTAAATACTATTCCATATGATCAGACACATATTGTAAATAAAATGGATCTGTTTTGGAAGCAAAGATTGGGTCATATGCCTTTTCATAGAATGAAGTCTATTCCTTTCATATCTGATAAAGTTTCTTCTAAGCAATCTTTTATTTGTTCAATATGCCCAATGGCAAGGCAACAAAGGTTGCCTTTCCCTGATAGTCAAATTCATTCAGCTGTCTCATTTCAACTAGTACATATTGATGTTTGGGGGCTTTATAACTATAAAACTTTCAATGGTTTCAGATATTTTTTAACTTTGTTGATGATTACAGTAGAGCCACCTGGACTCATCTATTATCTTGTAAAAGAAATGCACTTCTAATCCTTAAAGCTTTAACTTCCATGGTTAAAGTCAATTTTCATTCTTCAATTCAAACCTTCAGATCTGATAATGCTTATGAACTTGGCAACAATCATGAAGTTGTTTCTTTCTTTGCTAACCAAGGGATTTTGCATCAAACCACCATTCCTCACACTTGACAACAGAATGGGATTGTGGAGAGGAAACATAAAAATCTCTTAGAAGTATCTAGGGATCTTTTTCAATCTAAACTACCTCTCAAATTTTGGGGAGATTGTGTCTTGACTACCACCTACCTCATTAATAGAATACCTTTAGCTATTTTAAACAACATTTCTCCTTTTGAAAAATTACATGGTCACCAACCTCCTTATGCTCACTTAAGGTCTTTTGGATGCTTGTGCTTTGCCACTTCTCCCAGAATTGGCTGAGACAAATTCCAATCTATGGCCATTCCTAGTCTCTTCCTAGGTTACCCTTGTGGTAAAAAGGGTTACAAACTTCTATATCTTTCTATTTCTTCTATTTTTTACTCTAGGGGTGTTGTGTTCCATGAATATGTATTCCCCATTCACTCTTCCAACCATACTATTACTGTTTCTCCTCCACAACCTTTTGTGGACCTTCCTTCTGCATCTACATCTGCATCTTCTCCTCCACCTTCTACCAATCTTCCCACTTCTCCCCTAACACATGTTCCACACCTTCCCCCAGTCCTCTCTTACCTACTGTACTTGTTCAAGCTGTCAGAAAATCCACTAGGGTTGTCACTCTGCCCTATTATCTCAAAGATTACATTTGTACTTCTGTTTTACCCCATGTTCTTGTCCCTGACCTTTCTAAGGTGTCCCAGACTGAGTTGCATATGCATGAGCCTCAGTTCTACCAGCAGGCAGCTTCACGTCCTGTTTGGTAAGAGACCGTGCTAAAGGAATTTCAAGCTCTTGAGTCCAACAAGACTTGGGACATTGTTCCACTCCCTCCATACAAGAAGGCTATTCCTTGTAAGTGGGTTTACAAGATTAAACAGAGGGCATATGGTTCCATTGAGAGGTACAAGGCAAGGTTGGCCATCAGGGGTGATAATCAAAAGGAGGGTATTGATTTCACTGAAACCTTTTCCCTTGTTGTTAAATTGACCACCATCAAGTATCTCCTTACCTTGGCTGTTAAAATAGGTTGGACTGTTTATCAGTTAGATGTCAATAATACTTTTCTGCATGGTGACCTTCATAAAAAGGTTTATATGAAGATTCCTCCTGGTCTGGATATCTCTTCTACTTCTGCCTCCCCTCATTTGGCTTGTAGACTCATGAAATATTTATATTGCCTTAGGCAAGCTTCCAGACAGTAGTTTTCTAAACTGTCTAAAGAACTGCACTCTAGGGGCTACATTTCTAGTCTCAATGACTATTCTTTGTTCACCAAGTCATCTTCTGGTTCTCTTGTTGTGGTGGATGTCTATGTTGATGATATATTGCTAGTTGGGGGATGATGTTGCTGAGTTAGACTCCTTGAAGTTATTTCTAGACAACCAGTTTAAAATCAAGGACTTGGGCACAGTTCATTACTTCCTTAGGTTAGAGATATCCTCTAATCCTCAGGACTATCTTATGACTTAGTCCAAGTACACCACTGATCTTCATAGGTGAGTTCAACTGCCAGCATTTTCTCCTGTTTCCACACCTCTGGATCCTTCTATCAAACTTTATTTGGATATAGGGGCACTTGTCTCTCATCTAGTCTGTATAGAAGGCTGATTGGGAAGTTGAACTTTCTACAACACATAAGTCCTAACATCTCTTTCTCTGTTTAACATCTCAGTAAATTTCTTCAACATCCTCAGGTTCCACACATGTTAGCTGCACTTCATGTTTTAAGGTATCTCATGAATGACCCTACAGGTATCTTGCTTTCCAATTTTGCTAACATGTCTCTTATGGGGTTCTCTGATTTTGATTGGGATTCTTGTACTATTTCTCGAAAGTCTGTCAGTGGTTATTATATCACTCTTGGTGGCAGTCCTGTTTCATGAAAGAACAAGAAACAATCTACTATATCCTTGTACTCAGCAGAAGCTGAATAATCAGACTCCTTGGTGACCTTGGCTTACCTATTCTAATCATGTTCCTATGTATTGTGATAGTGAGGTTGCTCTGCATAATGCCAAGAATCCTGTCTTCCACGACCGAACAAAGCATATAGAGATTGATTGTCATTATGTTCGTGAATGTCTACATGCTGGACTTATTTCCTTACACTTTGTTTCCAGTGAAGATCAGTTGATTGATATCATCACCAAGGCTTTGTCTACTCAACTTCATTATGGTATTCTTGGCAAGCTTGGGGGGGGGGGGAGAAGGTGTTAGAGCCCAATTTGTTAGTCCTTCTACATTAGAGGCCCAATAGACAATTGTTTAGGACCCGGTCCCAATTACTTGTTATTTACACACACATTATATATATATATATATATATATATATATATATATATATATATATATATATATATATATATATATATACACACACACACACACTCATTAATGAAATAAAGAAAAACATATGGTCATTTCTCTTTTATACTTTCTCTCTGTCTCTCTCTTCTTCTCGACCCTTCTAGGGTTTTCTCACTCACTCTTCCTCCATAGCTCGTCTGAGCTTCATCCTAACACGTTATTCCCTATGGTTAATTGTTACTCCTGATCCTCAACAATAAAAAAAATTCACGAGGCGCCCTATTTAGTAGTCTTATTTAACTTGTACCCACTTTTTAAAAAAGTTTAACTAATACTGAAATTATAGATTACTTCAGACCTTCTTTTTAATAGATATGAAAACAAAGGCGATAGTGAATTTACATGGTGTTTGTGAGCAGGTTTTAAGGTGGTTTATGGTGTTTTACAGTTGTGAGCTGTTATGACGCTCTTTTCTTTGCAACTGCTTAGGGTTTCTTCTTCTTCTTCTTCTTCTTAATTGCAAAATGAGTTTGTTAGATTTGTTGTTGTTTTGAGAAATTGATGATTATGGTTTGTTCTTATGATATTTAGAGGTTATGTTTCAAATCTGAGCTCATTTGGAGTTGATTTAGGCGTTAAATCATGTGTTGGATTTAGGCGTTAAACCATTCCTAGTCTCTTCCTGGGTTACCCTTGTGGTAAAAAGGGTTACACACTTCTAAATCTTTCTACTTCTTCTGTTTTTACTCTAGGGATGTTGTGTTCCATGAACATGTATTCCCCTTTCACTCTTCCAACCATACTATTCTTGCTTCTCCTCCCCAACCTTTTATGGACCTTCCTTCTACATATGCATCTTCTCCTCCACCTTCTGCCAATCTTCCCACTTCTCCCCCTGACAAATGTTCCACACCTTCCCTAGTCCTCTCTTACCTACTGTACCTGTTCAAGCTATCAGGAAATCCACTAGGGTTGTCACTCAGCCCTATTATCTCAAAGATTATAATGTACTTCTATTTTACCCTATGTTCCTGTCCCTGACCTTTATAAGGTGTCCCAGACTGAGTTGCATATGCATAAGCCTCAGTTCTACCAACATACAGCTTCATATCCTGCTTGGCAAGAGATCATGCTAAAGGAATTTCAAGCTCCTGAGTCCAACCAGACTTGGGACATTGTTCCACTCCCTCCACACAAGAAGGTTATTCCTTGTAAGTGGGTTTACAAGATTTAACAGAGGGCAGATGGTTCCATTTAGAGGTACAAGGCAAGGTACGTCATCAGGGGTGATAATCAAAAAGAGGTTATTGATTTCACTGAAACCTTTTTCCTTGTTGTTAAATTGACCACCATCAAGTGTCTCCTTACCTTGGCTGTTAAAAAAGGTTGGACTGTTTATCAGTTAGATGTCAATAATGGTTTTCTGCATGGTGACCTTCATGAATAGGTTTATATGAAGATTCCTCCTGGTCTGGATGTGTCTTCTACTATAAGAAACAACTTACTATATCCTTGTATTCAACAGAAGTTGAATATAGAGCTCTGAGGAAAGCTGCTGCTAAAATAGCTTGGCTGATCAGACTCCTTGGTGACCTTGGCTTGCCTGTTCTAATCATGTTCCTATGTATTGTGATAGTGAGGTTGCTCTGCATATTGCCAAGAATCCTGTCTTCTACAACCGAACAAAGCATATTGAAATTGATTGTCATTATGTTCGTGAATGTCTACATGCTGGACTTATTTCTTTACACTTTGTTTCCAGTGAAGATCAGTTGGTTGATATCATGACCAAGGCTTTGTCTACTCAACGTCATTATGGTATTCTTGGCAAGCTTGGTGTTTCTTCACCCTCAGGCTTGAGGGGGGTGTTAGAGCCCAATCTGGTAGTCCTTCTATATTAGAGGCCCAATAGACAATTGTTTAGGACCCGGGCCCAATTACTTATTATTTTTCCCATTACACATTTATTGCTATAAATATATATACTCATTAATGAAATAAAGAAAAACAGATGGTCATTTCTCTTTTATACATTCTCTCTGTCTCTCTCTTCTTCTCGACCCTTCTATGGTTTTTTGACTCACTCTTCCTCCATAGCTCGTCTGAGCTTCATCCTAACACATTTTTCCCTATGGTTAATTGTTACTCCCGATCCTCAACAATAAAAATTTCATGAGCCACCCTATTTGGTAGTCCTATTTAACTTGTACCCACTTTTAAAAAAAGTTTAACTAATACTGAAATTACAGATAACTTCAGACCTTCTTCTTAATTGCTATGAAAACAAAGGTGATGGTGAATTTACATGGTGTTTGTGAGCAGGTTTTAAGGTGGTTTATGGTATTTTACAGTTGTGAGTTGTTGTGACGCTCCTTTCTTTACAACTGCTTAGGGTTTTTTTTTTCCTTCTTCTTCTTCTTAATTGCAAAATGAGTTTGTTAGATTTGTTGTTATTGTGAGAAATTGATGATTGTGGTTTGTTCTTATGATATTTGGAGGTTATGTTTCAAATTTGAGCTCATTTGGAGTTCACTTAGGCGTTAAATCATGTGTTAGATTGTTGAAATTCTAAAAATAATTCCTGAGTAATTTGCACTGCAGGCCTATTTGACCTTAAGTGCATGAAAACACTAGTTGCACTTCAGAGCTATTTGGCCTTAAGTGCATCTCAAGTGCAATTTTTCACTTCATACCTATTTGGTTTTAAGTGCATGAAAATATTTGTTACACTTCACACATATTTGGCATTAAATACATCTTAAGTGCGATTTTTGCACTTTAGACATAATTGACCCGAGTGCATTACACCTCAAACTAATTTTTGTTTCAAATTCAGACCCAATAAATCTGAAGTTGATCATAAATTAGATAAACTTGTAAATATTTAGAAATAATACATAATTACCCCTTAAAATTAAATCAATTTTCCAGATGCACCATTTATCTTTGAGGGGATCCTATGACCCCCTTATTAAGTTTGAAGTGAAATAAATACCATCTTCGATGCTGATCGGCATAGAGAGTGCATTTCCCGACCCAACAGGCGTGAGGAACAATATAAACAAGACAAAAAGGTTTGGATGGACCCACCATCTTCATTTTGACTCCATATACATTCATCTTCTTCATTTTCTTCTTCCTTCCCCTCTAATAGCCATTGAAGGCAAAACTCAAACTTTCTCATTCCGATTTCATCAAACTTTCCTCTTTATCTCACATCTACCTTCCATCTCTAATATCACTTTCCACCATTTTTGGAGCCATAAGAAAACACACACACACAAAAAAAAAAAAAAAAAAGTTTTTGAATTTCCGCAATTAAATCCACCAAAATTTAAAAAGAATGTTAATTTGTAATAAAAGAACCTTCCAAACGTTGTTCTACTATCACAACCCATCCCAGTTCTTCATTCTTCATCTGAAAATTCCCCTTATCACTCACTGTTATTTGCAGAAAAAATTGCAAATAATTAATAGTAAGAGAGCAACGGCAAAATACATTCTTTCTATACCCGCTTACATCTTAAAATTTATTAGAAGTAACCAAAAATCATTTGAATATAGCAGCAAGAAATTTTGATGGCTGAGATTTGAAAAAGTGGGCCAAAACTATTTTTCTGGCTAATTTTAGTTGATCCTCTTTCGACGGGTCTACCATATTAATGGAGGATCTCACCATTTATGCACACATATTCTTCTTACATAACCATAAACCCAGTGATATAAGATTTGGTTAATAAAAAAAGAAAAGGAAAGAAAAAAAATATTTGGAAAGAATTTTGGGAAGGTCACTTTCTGGGTAGAAGGAAACAGGAGGAAGATAAAGGAAAGAGATGAGAGAGATAAAGGAAAGAAAAAGAAAAAATATTAAAATAAAAGAAACAAGGGAAAGAATATGAAAAATGAATATTTTTATTAAATGTACACGTGTTAGGTGCGTGTGCTTCACCGGTCAACACAAATGTGATTAAAAGGTGCATCTGAAAAAGTGAATCAACCATAAAGGTTAATTATGTATTATCTCAATTATTTATTCAAAATTAGTATAACTTCAATGGTGAAATCAAAACTGGGTATAGATGCAAGTATGAAAGTCCCTCCTCAACATCTATTGATAAATTGAATTCCATCGGTAATTTACCAACGAATTCGAGTTCCTTTCATAAGTTACCAATAGATTTGGAATTGTGATAATATATCTATGAATTTCAATTCTGTTGGAAAACTTAGATCCGTTGGAAAATTTACCCACTAACTCATTTTTTAATTGGTAAATTATCAATAGATTTTCTTTCTGTTGGTATTTTTGATATCATATACTTCATATGATTTAGATGACAAATTTATCTTATTAGTTCGTTTCAAAAAGAATGACAAATTGTTATAATTAAAAATAATTTAACTTTAAACTCTTCATTTTATTCATTTTATCCTTATTGAGAAACTTTTATAACCACACAAATGTCATGGCCCCACAAAATTTTACCACTTAAGCTTTTAGGACCATAAGTTTTAAAATTCTTTATTTTTTTCTTAAACTCCGTACCGAATGAAACTACCTCATCTAAATTGAAAAGAAGGCCGAGTAATAAGGTTAATATATGTAAAACATCAAAATTTGGACAATTACTCCATATAGTATAAGCTACATAATGTTCAAAATCTACGATATTTCTAGATAGAAGAGAATATTTGCATAGGAATTTTATATAATTTGTACATATATTTTCTATTGTTCTTTTATATTGTAATACATCTTATGCTTGTAAGCATCTAATTTTTGACTATATTTGAATTTTTATCACCTTCTACTATATAAATATTTTCAAAATTTTAATATATATTTTTTATCTTTGTTACTTTTTTTTATATATAGGGTAAAAATTAATAATAATTTAATAGGTTAATTATTACTATTAGTATTATTTTTATTTTTATATTTATCTTTATCTTTATTTTAAAATAAAATAAATTCAAAAACAGAAAAGATTTTAAATATTTTTTTAAAAATAATAATTTCAGATGGGAATAAAAAAATAGGAAAAGTAGAAATATAGAATTAAAAAAATAAAAGTAAAAGTAGGTGTAAATTATTTAATAAAAAGTAAAAGAAAGCAAAAAATTAAAGTAAAAGAATGTGAAAATTTAAAAAAAATGAAAAGTAAAGGAAAGTTGGAATTAAAAAATAAAAGTAAAGGTAGCTGAAATTCTTTTTAAAAAAAAAGTAAAAGTAAGTGGAAATTAAAAAAAAAAAGTAAAAAAAGTGAGAATTTAAATATAATAAAAGTAAAAAATGAGAAATTAAAAAATAAAAGTAAAGGAAAGTGGGGAATTATTTTTAAAAAAAAATAAAAATGGCAAATGAGAATTCTTTTTAATTAAAAAATAATTAAGAAAAAAAAATCTGAAAATTTCCGAAATTTTTTCTATAAATAGAAGAGAAATGTGAGGAGAAAAAAGGGAGAGAAGAAAGGAAAAAAGAGAGGCGAGGGATTTGGAGAGAAATGTTTTTGCTTGTTCTACGCTAAGGAAAATTATATTCGTGTCATTCTTTCTTCGTCTTTCTTTCGAAAAGAACCAGCAGCTTCACCACCCCAAAGCCACCAGTCCTTGACCACTTTTGAGCCATCATTAACCTCCCAAAAAATAAAACTCCAAAAATAGCCACTAAATCGTCGGTTTTGCAAAGTCGATTGAGATTGCAAGTTGAGATTTTGCATTCGAGTTTTCCGTGGTCCGAAGGGTCCAGTTGAGAGCTATCCGATCATTGAGTGGTTGTAATTTAAATCCACAATCATCAATACAAGGGGTCACTTCTCTTTCTATTTTGTTCTCTCATTAATGTTATGGGTCACTCTGTTTTAATTTAACTTTGAGTATGATATGGTCGAGTTTGCATCTGAGTGTGCTAAGATTAATTTATTCTCATGTTGAGTATTTATTAAGATTAATTTATTTTCTTTTTTGGTAGTTCATATGGTTAATTTTATTGATGGATATGTATTAATTGGTTACTTTTCTTGTTTATTCAATGAAGTAATGACTTTCCATTTTAGCATGCTTTAGTTTTATTTTGATCTCCTATCTTAGTGACTAAATTGGTTCTACCCGTATCTATCTATTCCTGCCATAAATTTAGTCTAGTTTCAAATATTGGTTAGCAGTAAAATTATAAGAGATTAGGTTGGGCCATGATTGGTGTAAGACTTTAATTGGACTTCCCTAGTGTATTTATGGGCTAATTATTGCACAAGACCAAAAACAAATAAACGTTCACAAGCTAGCCAACTTTTTCATAATTAATTTACTTCATTTCCTCCACAACAATATCCATACCTCATGACCTTACAATAATCTCAAAATTAGTAATTGAATAATATTCGAACATCGTAGCTTGCTTTAGGCGCGATTAATAATAAATCATCGTGACTATGGGTACGATTCTCGTGGCATAGTCATGATACGTAAACCCCAATTCAAGTGCGTGTTTCACACGACTTGACCATAACTTCAAATAATAATAAAAATAAATATGTTGTAAATCACGGGTACGTTTCACGTGGCGCGGTTTGCAATGTGTACCAAAATAACAAGTGTACTACATCGTAGCTTGTTCAAATAAATTTCATAAATACTAAAAGCGGTTAAGAAAATAATTTAAAATGGTCAAAAGGTAAAATGCACAATAGGTTTAAAACATGTAATAAGTCAGATAATTAGGCTAATTATTAATTTTTAAGCGACCGTGCTAAAACCACAGAACTCGGGAATGCCTAACACCTTCTCCCGGGTTAACATAATTTCTTACTCGGTCTTTTGTGTTCGCAGACCAAAAATAGAGTCAAATTTCTTCGATTTGGGATTTAAAATAAACTGGTGACTTGGGACACCATAACAAATATTCCAAGTGGCGAATCCAATTAAATAAATAATCTCATTTTGAATAATGTCACTTAAATTGAAAAAACTCCCCTATCCCAACTCCCCTATCTCCCGGGAAAAAGGAGGTGTGACAGCTCTGGCAACTTTGCTGGGGACACGAACCCAGAACTTCTGGTTGAGGGTTCAGAATTCGAGCTTAGATGAATTTTATACTTGGCTTTTATTTATTATCTGTTTTTTACGTGTTTGAGCCTAATGTGTTAATTGCCGCTCTTTACCGCTTTGATATTGCCGTGAACTATATATAAACTGTTACGAAAACCCTTCTTCTCTTTGAGTCTTCTAAATCTTTTTGGAAGCGTGCGCTTCACGTGGCTTTTTTCTGTTAGAGTCATACCCTAATTTTAGATCGAGGATCGGACAAGTTGCAAAGCCGGTGAAGCTTCTGTATTCCCGGTACGCTGCCCTCCCCCCCTCCCCCCCCCGCCCCCGCCTCGAGTTGTCCACTCCGGTAAGTCAGGTCTAGAACAATACAATCAGGATTTAAACTTAGAATGACATAACAACATGCCGGATCCCTAGTAGGTACGTTTGTTTGCATCACGTGCATTTGACTTTGGGGACTCAAAACAGGGGTTGGGTCCGTTTAGGACAGGTGTACCCAAATCAAAAAACCATCCTGATGCATTATTATGTGCTACTTGTACATTTATTTATTTCGGCTTTCATGTTGACCGACTTCTAGAATAGGGAAAGAAAATCAAGAAAAAATAAGAATGAGGCGAAAGAGAGAAATTTACCCGATTTCTGAAAATCTAGGTATTTGAAAATCCCAAAACTATGCCGATATTTTGAAAAAGAAAATTCAAAATACGCCAAATATTTTCAAAAAAAAGGTCATGCTTTTCTGACCGAACTACGCGGGTCTGATTCTCACCGGATGTGAGATACGTAGGTAAACCTCATCGGTTCCGGCCCCAATTTTCAAAAATAAAATTCAAAAATATTTTTCCCTTTCCTTAGTTCCATCTTTAGAATTCTTTCCTTAGAAAATCCAAATAAAAAAAACTAAATCCAAAAATAATTTCCTTCTTTTCCGAAATCTTTCATTCGATAAAAAAAAGAAAAAAAAATTCAAATCAAAATCCAAAATATTTTCTTCCTTATTTAGAGTTCCTTCTTTTAAAAAAAAAATTCAAAATTTCATAAAAAGAAAAAACTCAAAAAATTTTTTTATTTAAAAGTCTTTATTAAAAAAATAATAGGTCGGTCTATTCCCGATCTTCTCGAACTACGCAAGATCTGATTCATGCGGCGTCATGATACATAGGTAATCCACATCGGATTCGATCATAGCCATTAAATAAACTGAGTGACAAAAAAGAAAAGAAAAGAGTGACAAAAAAAATAACAAAGAACATAAAATAAAGAAAAAAAGAAAAAAAAAGCAAGAGTGAAAAATCCAAAAGAGAACTTTGTGTCCAGAAAATCGCGGAATATTTTTGTGAATATGCTGTCAAATAGCGCAAGCAAGCCGCCATGGTAAGGCCTCAAATGGACGAAGCATAAATGGCTAAGGTTTTCCTACAGGCCCAAGAGGCGGACTACTTCCAGAACATGATGTCTGCTATGGGTAGACCGTTCGCCGAGGCTATCAAAATTGGGAAAATGGTCGAAAATGGTTTAAAAAACGGGCTGAATCTTGAGTCATGCTGCCTTTAAGGCCACATCACACGCCGTTCAAAGTGGTTCAGAGCGTTTGATGAGCAGAAATTGGAGAAATGAGGAGATCCGACACTGAAGGTCATTGCAGTCATTGCCGAGGCAGAAGAAAAGCCGAAAAACGGTCGCCAAGCCTGAAAGTTCCCCATCAGACGGGAGTTTCAGTAGCCAATCTTGCTATCCTTTCTATGTCTGGATTATCTCAGGGTGTGATCTGGATGTTTTACTTTATTGTCTTACTTTCCGATGTAATCCCTTCTATCTTTAAAATTCAAAAAAAAATAATCAAAAAGAAATCAAATGAAATTAATATTTCATTGTCCAAGAATGTCTCTTTTCTTAATTTTGTCACTTTTTCTTATTCTCTTTTCAGTGTTGTTAATGTAGATTTTAATAACATGACATGCTTGCGAACTTCATTCCCAGATCCTAAAACGCTGTCGGACATCGAAATAATGAATCAAGAAGCGGAATGTTTTGAAGACAAGGCTTATAAGAAAATAAATAGAAAATTAGAACGAAGTTGAGATTCCATCTCTTCGGATCATTCTTGAAGTCGAGATTGAGGATAAAGATTGGGTCAAGAACCGATTTGAATAATTGACACTGATTGATGAAAAATGATTGGTCGCAGTTTGCCACGGGCAGTTGTACCAACAAAGAATGGCTCGTGTCTACAACAAGAAAGTGCGGCCCAAAAAATTTGAAAAAGGACAACTCTTCTAAGATGTATCCCCCCACCTCATGAAAAAGCTAAAGGAAAATTGGCTCCAAATTGGAAAGGTCCATACATTGTAACGAGACTACTGCAAAAGGGAGCGTTGTACCTGGGAAGAATCGAAGGAAATGACCCCGAGACAACTGTCAATGCAGACGCGGTCAAAAGGTATTATGTTTGACCCCTTTACACAACTTTAATGCTCTCTAATTGGGATGATGAAGGCTTTCATTCTTGATACCCAAACACTATAAACCCTTTTGCAAACCCTTTGAGCCGGTTACCTTTTCTTTGATTACCCTCTTTGGAACATGAAAGCGAAAAAAAAAGAGAAAAAGAAAATGAAATGAAAAATGAGGAAAAAGGAAAGGAAAAAGAAAGAGAAGAAACCAAAATAGAAAAGAAAACCAAAACAAAAGAGAATAAAAAATAAAGTTCTCGTCCTTGAACTACGTTTGACTTGATTCCGAAAGGATACGTAGGAAGCCTCTCTCTGGGGTTCAGTCACACCAAAATAAAAATCCACATTTTCCCCAAAAGTTGAAACTGGGACAGAAGTTATAATGGTTCGGCAATGGTTTCGCCCGAAAGATTTCAAAGTTGTAATTCAATCCAAATCCTTTTTATCCAAATCCTTTCAAGTCCATCCGATCAATCGGCAAGAATATTCAAAAATTAAAGGATACAACCGCTTGGATCTGTTACAATCAAAATGAGAGAAATAAAATGAGAGAGTCTTATTGGTGAAAACCCTCACGGGCATCGTATGTCGACGGTAAACAGAGAAATTAAAAATGAGAGTCTTGTTAGTGAAAACTCGCAAAGAGTACTATACGGTGATGGTGAGAAGAGAAGAGAGGTTAAGCTAGCGAAATCCCGCAAAGGGTGCCACTGATCGAAAAAAGGATCCTCACAGTCACTGTCATCAACGCAGTCCTAGGCAAGGTTCTCGGTTTCGAGGCAAAAATTGTGATTAATTTCTGAGAGTCGAACGGTCTACACAGATCTAGCATCCAGTCCAAAAGGCATGTCATATTCATTGAAGTCCGCATGTACTCCAGATAAGTCCTTCTTTCCTTTCCCCGAAAGGGATACCTCTTGTCTAAATTCATTTGTCCATTCCATTGTTTGTTTTTCTTTGAATCCCTTTCGGTCTAACTCTGTTCAAAAACTAAGGCAAAGAAGGGATGGCAAGACTGATTTACAGGGCCTTCGTTTGATACAAGCTAATATATGCAAAAGGCACCCAGCCTCGGCAAGGGAATCAAGTTGACCCCGACTGGCCATAGTAGCCGATGCTTCGAAATCAAAAAGCTCTCAAAAGAAGAAAATCAAATTAAAGTGCCTATGAGGGCGAAATGAAATTGAAAAAGTGTAGTCCCACGTGGCTAACCGTCATGGAAAAGTGTGAAAAAGCCAAAGGTTTCCCAACGTTTTGAAATTGAAAGCTTTGGAATAAAGAATGTCAAATGCCCATAAAGTCAAAACAAAGATTGAAAAGGTTAGGTCCCACGTGACCAACCGTTATGACAAGGTTTTGAAATGCCAAAGGTTCTTCGGGGCCAGAATTGCAATCGATATTCAGAAAATAACCAATTGCAAATGAAAAATATCATCAAAGAAGTCAACCAAGATCAAGTGACTGAAACACTCAAGCCCGCAAAATCAACCACCGTTTGAAACTAACAATTATTCTTTGTTTGAAAAATAACAGGAAACGGGTGCAATCCAAAAGCAACCTTACAAGAAATAGGTGCAACCCCCAAAAAAAGGAAGAAGACGAAATCGTGCAGGAGCTAGAAACAGCTCTGCAGCAACAACAACTCTAAAAGGGAAGTCTTCTCCAAACTATTTCCCGTATTTTACTTATTCTCTTTAAAAATATTTAAAAAAATGAAAATAAAAAGAAAGAAAAGAAAGAAAATTCAAAATCATGGTAGTATAGGGTCTCCAATCCCTAGCTGCATTTTCTAACATAGGGTCTCCACTCCCTAGTTGATTTTATTTTAGACATAGGGTCTCCACTCCCTAGTCGCTTTTCCAACATAGGGTCTCCACTCCCTAGTTGATTTTATTTTAGACATAGGGTCTCCACTCCCTAGTCTGCTTTTCCAACATAGGGGCTCTATTCCCTAGTTGATTTTATTTTAGATACAGGGTCTCCACTCCTTAGTCGCTTTTCCAACATAGGGTCTCCACTCCCTAGTTGATGATGTTTTTAGACATAGGGTCTTCACTCCCTAGTCTGCTTTTCCAACATAGGGCCTCCACTCCCTAGTTGATGTTTTTAGACATAGGGTCTCCACTCCCTAGTCCGCTTTTCCAACATAGGGTCTCCACTCCCTAGTTAATGTTTTTAGATATAGGGTCTCCACTCCCTAGTCCGTTTTTCCAACATAGGGTCTCCACTCCCTAGTTCGTTTTTCCAACATAGGGTCTACACTCCCTAGTTGATGATATTTTAGACATAGGGTCTCCACTCCCTAGTCTCTTTTCTAACATAGGGTCTCCACTCTCTAGATGATGATATTTTAGACATAGGGTCTCCACTCTCTAGTCTCTTTTCCAACATAGGGTCTCCACTCCCTAATAGATGATATTTTAGACATAGGGTCTCCACTCCCTAATCGCTTTACCAACATAGGGTCTCCACTCCCTAGTTGATGATATTTTAGACATAGGGTCTCCACTTCCTAGTCATTTTTCCAACATAGAGTCTCCATTCCCTAGTTGATTTTGTTTTAGACATAGGGTCTCCACTCCCTAGTCGTTTTTCCAATATAGGGTCTCCACTCCCTAGTTGATTTTATTTTAGACATAGGGTCTCCACTCCTTAGTCTGCTTTTCCAACATAGGGTCTCCACTCCCTAGTTGATAATATTTTAGACATAGGGTCTCCACTTCCTAGTCTCTTTTTTAACATAGGGTCTCCACTCCATATTTGATTTTATTTTAAGACATAGGGTCTCCACTCCCTAGTTGATTTTATTTTACGACATAGGGTCTCCACTCCCTAGTCGCTTTTCCAACATAGGGTCTCCACTCCCCAGTTGATTTTATATTAGACATAGGGTCTCCACTCTCTAGCCGCTTTTCCAACATAGGGTCTCCACTCCCTAGTTGATTCTTTTAGACATAGGGTCTACATTCCCTAGACGCTTTTCCAATATAGGGTCTCCACTCCCTAGTTGACTTTATTTTAGACATAGGGTCTCCACTCCCTAGTCGCCTTTCCAACATAGGGTCTTCACTCCCTAGTTGATTTAGTTTTAGACATAGGATCTCCACTCCCTAGTCACTTTTCCAACATAGAGTCTCCACTCCCTAGTTGAAGTTATTTTAGACATAGGGTCTCCACTCCCTAGTCTTTTTTCCAACATAGGGTCTCCACTCCCTAGTTGATTTTATTTTAGACATAGGGTCTCCACTCCTTAGTCGCTTTTCCAACATAGGGTCTCCACTCCCTAGTTGATTTTATTTCAGACGCAGGATCTCCACTCTCTAGTCTCCTTTTCAATATAGGGTATCCACTTCCTAGTTGATTTGATCTTAAATGAAGGGTACACCACTCCCTGATATCTTTGCCAATATAGGGTATCTCATTCCCTGGCTATATTTTTCCAATATAAGGTACACCAATCCTTAGTTGAGACATCCTTTTGACAATAAAGGAACACCATCCAAAAAACAAATAGCATGACTTTTTCATAGTACACCACTCCCGACCTTTTATTGCTTTCAATAAAGAAGTAGTTTAGAATTTTTTTTACAATAACTCACGAAATTTTTCTAGTGTAAACTGGGGCAAAACAATTTCGTTCGTTTGTTTGTTTTGGTATCTGAGTAGGTTTTACCTCGAGGCACAGGGTTCGATATGACCAAAAGAAGAAGTCTCAATTTAGAATAAAAGAAAAGAAAAAATAAGTAAATCCAAAATGCAAAAGCATTTGAAAAGATGTGGAATGCTGAAGACATGACTGAAGCCACGAGCATTGGAGTCCCGTTTTGATTAGAAGAAGCTATAGAACAATGAACTAGAACCTACAGCTAGCGAGCATCAAGGTTTAGGTCAGGGTTTGCATGAAGAACCAGTCAAGACTCAAGATCAAATTTCAGAAGACTCATAGATAGGAATCTTGTAACTCATAACTGATAGGCTTGTTTAGTTTCTTTTTTATTTTGATATAATAGCAGGATAGCGGACCCGGAGCCTCGACGGAACCTCACCCGACTCCTCAACTCATCATTCCACCATTCTCCTTGAACTACACGCGACCTAATTCCCCTATAACCTGGGATATGTAGGCTGTCCAAAATCAGGACTCGGTTGCACCCTATCTTGTATTTCTTTTCCTTCTGAATAATGGTTTGGTCAAAAATTAGTCACATGGCTCACCTAGTCTTTGCTTGAAATCTCTTCATGTTTTCAAGCAAAGAGGGGCAGCTGTGAGCACCTAATTTTTGACTATATTTGAATTTTTATCACCTTCTACTATGTAAATATTTTCAAAAATTTAATATATATTTTTTTAGCTTTGTTACACTTTTTTTAAATATAGGGTAAAAATTAATAATAATTTAAAAGGTCAATTATTATTATTAGTATTATTTTTATTTTTATTTTAAAATAAAATGAATTTAAAAACCGAAACAAAAAATAAAAAAACAAGTTAAATATTTTTAAAAAAAAACAAATTCGGATGGGAATTAAAAAATAGGAAAATTATAAATAGATAATTAAAAAGTAAAAGTAAAAGTAGGTGAAAATTGTTTAATAAAAAAGTAAAAGAAAGTGGAAAATTTAAAAAATAAAAGTAAAAGTATGTAAGAAAGTGGAAATTAAAAAACAAATAAGTGGAAAATAAATAAATAAAAAAGTTAAAAAAAGTGGGACTTTAAATATAATAAAAGTAAAAAAGTGAGAAATTAAAAAATAAAAAATAAAAGTAAAGGAAAGTGGGAAATTATTTTTTTAAAAAAATAAGAAAAATGGGAAGTGGGAATTCTTTTTAATTAAAAAATAATAAAATAATAATAATACAAAATCTGAAAAAATTTCGAAATTTTTTCTATAAATAGAAGAGAAACGTGAGGAGAAAAAAAAAGAGGAGAAGGAGAAAAAAATAGGGAGGAGGGAATTGAGAGAAATATTTTTGCTTATTCTACGCTAAGGGAATTTCTATTCGTGTCATTCTTTCTTCGGCTTTCTTTCAAAGAAATCCAGCAATCCATCACCAAACTCTAACCCCGAAACCAACTGGAAACCAAGCTAAAAAATACGACAAAATGAGCTGAAAACCCAGCAAAACAGTCCCCTTTTGTACAGAAAACAACAGCTCAAAAGTTGAGTCGTCGAGTTCGAGCTCCGTTTGTCGATTTTGGTCGAGGCTGTATTTCAATCCTTGTCCAGTATCCGAGCTTCAAAACAGTCTTGTAAAGGTCCATTTCTCCCATCATTGTTTTGTTAAGATATTATACTTGAATATATAATTTGATCTTATTTAGCTTCATGAAGATTGAAATATTTCTTCTATATTAAATGTTAGGTCTCGTTAGCTTTGTTAAATTTTGTTACTTTCTTGTTTGATTAACATAATGATTGATGAAAACATGATTTTTGGGTACATAGTGAATGTTTAAACTTTGGGGATAAAATCCATGTCTGGTAGTTGAAATTGAAAAGTGAGGTTTGGACTTTTAAAAAAAAAAGATGATTGGGCCTGTTAGTTGGGCTTTGCTTAATGAAACATGTACTACTGCAATTGACTAATGGATATTGGAGTTGCTTGATGAACTAGTAACTAGGCATACTCATTAATTGGCTTTAAAAGGTCAATTGTGCTATGATCAATTTTAAGTTATGTGGGCCAGAATAATTAAGAGCAAAAGCTGATCCTTTTCCACAATTGATTTCATAGTTCATGGCCTCACTAATCTCAAATCTTAGGAGAATAAATAATATCCGAACCTCGTAGCTTACTTTAGGCGCGATTAATAATAAATCATCGAGGTTCCCGTGCCATAGTCATGATACATAATTCTAAACTCAAGTGCGCGTTTCACACGACTTGATCCCAACTTCAAATAATAAAAATCAACATGTTGTAGATCGCAGGTGCGTTTCACGTGACGCGATTCGCAATATGTACAAAAGCGAGCGAATGCGCGACATCGCGACTTGTTTAAATAAATTTTATAATTATTTAAAATAATTAAAAGCGGTATAGAAGCATTAACACATAAAAGGTTCTAAAATATGTAATAAATCAGATAATTAGGCCAATTATTAATAGTTAAGCGACCATGCTAAAATCACGGAATCCGGGAGTGCCTCACACCTTCTCCCAGGTTAACAAAATTCCTTACCCCGTCTTTTGGTTTTTGCGGACCTTAAACAGAGTCACATTTCTTCGATTTGGGATTTAAAATAAACCAGTGACTTGGGACACCATCAATTAGTCTAAGTGGCGACTCTGAATAAATTAAATAATTCAATTTCGATTAGTGTCACTTTAATTAAACCCCCCTACCCGGGAAAAAAAGAGGTGTGACAATGTTTTGTTTTTATTTTTCAAATACTGGAAATAAAAAACCGTGGAGCTAACGCTCGTCTTCACCTTTTAAAATACTATTTAAGATATGATCAATAATTCATCAGATCTGCATTCGGCATTTCATGAGCCTAAGAAAATGTCACACAAATATCAGGGGGATTTGCATCTATACTCAGTTTATGGGTCACATTTTAACTTATATCCGCTTCGCAAAAAAATTACAAGCGTACCCACTTTTCGGGTAATTTCAGGTATACGGGCCTTAAATAGCAAAAATTTATGTATGAAGTTTGAACTTCAGAATTTTAAACCTGAAGTGTAGCCTTATCAAAGCAAAATTTCAGATATTTTTGCCTGAAGTTTGGCCTGACTTGCAAAGGCAATCACATAAATTTCAGTTCATAGTGCAAGGGAAAACTTCAGTTTCCCCTCACTTTATAGTGCAAACATCAGACAAATTAGTCTGAAGTTCTTCAATTTGTAGTGCAAACTTCAGGAACTTCAGTTCATAGTGTAAGGGCAAACTTCAGTTTCCCCGCACTTCATAGTACAAACTTCAGACAAATTAATCTGAAGTTCTTCAATTTGTAGTGCAAACTTCAGGAACTTCAGTTCATAGTGCAAGGGCAAACTTTAGTTTCATCTCACTTCATAGTGCAAACTTCAGATAAATTATTCTGAAGTTCTTCAATTTGTGGTGCAAATTTCAGGACAAATTAACTTTTCAGTGTAATTAAGAGATGGTTTGGCATCACATCGGGCTTTACCTCATGGAGAATTCTTCATGTTCTTCATATTGGATTTGGAACTTCTGTATATTCTGTATGAGATAAACACATAACAAGATGAACTAAAGAGTATCTGTTGCGCTCTCGATGCATTTGGATTTGTATCTCGAGCTTGCAAAATAAAGAATTGTAAAATTTGCAGAAGCCCACGTTTTACCTTTTGTTGACAGAGTTTCTGAATTTAAATATAGAACAATAACAATACTCTGTTTTGTTATTTTATGACAGTATTTGATCAAATGTAGGTTAAGTTGTTAATTTGACTTCACATTTTATTAGTGAATATATTAAAGTAGTGGTTGAAAAGTTAATTTGATAGACAAGAAGAGGAGGAAGAAAGGAGCGCATAGGTCAGGAGGAAGAAGAGGAGGCGAAGTTGTTAAAATTAGGGTATACGTTAAATAATTTTAAAAATATGGGTATAGGTTAAATGGGGACTACCAAATAGGGTGCCCGTGCAATTTTTACCAAGTATCAGGTGTCATATAAACTAAAGAAAATTCACATGAATGGTAATCTACATCAGATCGACAGCAACTAATTGGTAAAATTTATTTTCTAGAAATAACGTCATATTGCTCTCTCTCTCTCTCTCTCATTTTATTTTTGTTTAGTTTATGTTGCAGGGGGGTGGGGAATAGAGGTGAAACAACTTTTGAAAAGCAAAATTATTGCAACATACCTTACAAATACGAATTTGAGGTGGAACGTTTTATTTTGTTCACCTTTGACGGTTTAATAACTTCTGAGAATGATTTGGAAAAGTAGAAAAATTGACACATTTACAAATTGCACAGATACAAATTTCAAATTTGACTTTCTGAAAACCATGCCTCATTTGCGACTCAGAGGATTAGAAACATTAGTTTGATACGTATATGGAAACTGCGTATGATGGTGGATTCCTGCAAGTGCATAGGTGATTGATTCGTTAGAACTCTTTTGATCTTTGATCGTTATAGTTATGTATAATATGGTCATATGAATTGAGATTTTTTTATTTAAAAAAGGAAAAATAAAAAGCTACCTATTATGTTAGTGATTACCTATTATTTTAGTGATTAAATCAACTATTTATGTGATGGTCAGAGGCGGATCTATACGTAAGAGATGGAGTGATACACCACCCGCAAGCTTTGGCCGAGACCATGCAATAGTATGTATGCATATTGTATAAACGGAAGGAATGTAAACAACTATTTTAAGTGACACCCTCGGTAACAAAATGACCCATGTTTCCACTAGCTGTGCACTATCATTCCATCCAGTCGAATCCGGCCTAGCACACTTTTCTTAGAGGTTTACTCCTTTGTTTCTTCTTTCTCTTTCTAAATTGCTCTTTTTTTATTTATTAGCAGTTCCTATTAAGTTTTTCTTTGTTTATTAGTTTATTTTGAATTTTTTTCCTCTTTTTTTTTCTTTAAACATAAAATATAAAAATCGTTTTCTTTCAAAAATCTATTCTTTCCTCGTAACCCCCCCCCCCCTCCCGTTGCGCTTTCTCAACTCCTCCAGATAAAAAAGAGCACAACTTCGGTAAATCTATTTATAGAAACCAAAAAATATATAGAAATCCTTGAAAGTTACTATTCTAATCAAGGATGAAAATTTATTTTATTGTCAGATTGTTCTAGAGTAGGACAATTGTATATAACATTGAGTGAGTTAATTTTCAAAAAAAAAAAGTAAATTGAAAAGTGTCCGTAAACTTGCTTCTGTTTTAATGTTTAGAGTGCTTATTAGTATAAATCTTTACCTTGAGTATCTAAATATAAATTGATAACGACCCTTTTTTTTCTTATACACAATGCATCATCCAGTTGAATTTTATACTTTTTTCTAAGTTATCATAAAAATTACGTAATAATTTTACTCGATCGATTTGTTTATATTAACTTTAAAGATGAATAACCCGAACCGAAACCCAAATATACCAAACAATTAAATTTATACCCTATTTAGACAATGTAAATTGTAGTATGTCTACGTTCAAAATTTTGTGACACCCAAAGTCTCTAAATCCTAAATCCGCCTCTGGTGATGGCAATCCAACCCTACTCTCGGGCTAGGTAAGAACGTAAAAGGATGTAAAAAAAAAAGGTGTAAATAAAACTAACCTTTGACCTTTTCTTCGATTTAATTTTGAGTGGAACTCAACATTTCACCCTTGCATGTTGTATACCCCTTAAAAAGTTCAGATGGAGAACTAACTTCATTTGTTTTGGCTCAAAGGGGACATGAGGCTCATGTCAAAAGAGGCTCCAACTTCCATTGGTACGGACCACTCTTTAGCTGAACATGACCTAAAACCAAATGAGTACGACTGTGGTTCTTTACCACATCTATGTTGGTAAGAACTTTTTTGTTTTTAATAACAATTCTGTCCAAACTAGCTTGCGTGCACCTATAATATTCCACTAGATATGTGATACTTCCTACCAACAAAGATAGCACGAGTAACTCTGCTTACTAAGGCTGAGATAATCTGGGTACGAACATTATTAGCATCAATCCCTCATGGACGTACATAAGGCGATCATTAGCTATGAGTCCAGGCATCCAAATATTACTTTGAAATGGCTACCTCAGGCACACCGCAAAAGATCCCTGATGCAGCACAAGATGAAATATTTAAACCAAAATAGAAAAAGAAAAAGATCAAGTAGTGAAGCTTGTAAGGTAACATCAGCTTTCCCCCTGAAACCATAATGAAAAGCAAGACAGATATTGTGTGAGAAACGGGGAGAAATCTGAAGCCCATACATGCAACTCGGTAGTGTGGTTTAACAACAGGAACAATTAGCGCAGGACAATCAATCAAATTGTTACACATGAATACTGGAATTTAATTACAAATATTTCTATTTACATCTCGTCACAACACGAAGCACAAATCTGGTTTTTTCTGTAGCTCTACTAAGGAAAGTAACAGGAATTTTTCCAAGTGGGAATGCAGCAATATGTATGCTAGAGTGCCATCTTAGCACGGGGAAACATGCATGGAGGCCTAGCTGATATTTCTACTATAGTCTCTCCAAGTATCATGATGGTACATTGAAGTGAAAGAGCCAGGATATCACAAATGCAAAAACCATGCAAGCAAGCAAGAAGTTTAGGAATCGATGACCCTGCCAGAAGTTTCTGGTCTCTACTGTGGGAGCTGGGATAGGTGCGGTGGCTGCTACAACTGCCGCGTCATTTGCTTCATTCCACTGCTCCACAAGCTCTGCTTCATTTGCACCTGCAACATTCCGTGCAATTGATCCACAGATCTCACAAGTTCTGCAGATTTGACGGTTCTGGCACAATCAGTTTATATCGCATGTAGCAGATAAATAAATAGGTCTTTGAGGGCTTTTGTAATTGCAACATAAGGTACATGCAAGTTATGTTAAGTGGAAGCAATGGGGGTATCTGATACGAGACAGATCAAGAAAACATATCCTTAATCACCAATTTCCAATTTTATATTCAGTACGTATATCTCATACTCCCAACATGTTTGGGATTGAGGTGTTGTTGTTGTTTTATGCATATCTCATATAATAGCAAATAATTTAGTACATTGTGCGAATTACATACATACACACAGTATAGACACATTTCACACATATACACACATAAAAAGCAAAAGCACAACCAACCCATGCTTCTTCACTATAGTTGTAATCAGCACATTATAGATGAATTACCAAATCTGATGCGTATCCCACATCCCCACCAATGCCCAAATCATGTCAGATAAACATGAATGCAACAGGGGTTTTGAAGTGTTTCATGTGTCATAACATGCAACCAGTGGTTCTTCAGATATGCATTTGGGTAGAAAAAGATGAAAGCTTCTACTGATGTTAAGTATCCATGCAGCATCAACATATATAATACGAGGTTTAAAAATATCTCCACTTTGTCTTCTTTACAAGTCAGAAAACTTGTGTATTAATCTTTTAAATGTTACAACATGGGACTGATAATGCCAGAGTCTGATTCTGGAGAAGCATAAAGGTAGAAGAACACCAACACAATTAAGTCAGCAGCTCAAAGTAAAACAGCACCGTCCAGATTATAGGAGGAAAATCTCTATATCATCATTATTTTGAACGTATAATACACTAGGCGATAAGCAAAAGGAAAAGAAAAATCAAAATCCCTTCATAAGTCTGAAGTGGAGTATATAGGAACATTACGAAATTGAAATAAAGAGAAAGATAATAATAATAAAGAACAAGGACATAGAGAACGAAATAGTTTACAAATTTTAGCAGACTATGCATATGAAGATGGCAATCAGCCAAAGACATTTTCCTGAAATCCAGAATGTACTTAATCCTCAAAAAGGTAGCAAATACAAGACATCACGACAAGATTCAGGGTGATCCAACAAAGTAAAGATGCTCTTATGGCATAAGGATTGAGTTGCGGATCTTTAAGATATTTCAGGCTGTAAAAAATCATAATCAACTATTGACAAGCATCTAATTTGTTGCATCACATTTGGAAGTGCAAAACTCATCGAGTCAAAATATATACGTTGAACATGAAAATATAGAAGGTCCATGTTCAGAAACTACAGATTCAAAATTTACTCAACACAGACAAACATGTCAAAATAAGAGTTCCCAAGCAAAAAGTCATGATTCAATAAGGAACTTAACAGATAGAATTGGTGAATGTTTGCAACCTATTACCCCTCCCCACCGCAAAAAAAAAACGACACAAAATTATTGTATCATATGACAACAATCTGAAGCAACAGAAAACATTGCCCAACTTTTAAGGATATATAGTCTAATTAGCCTCTGTGCTTGTTCATTTTCCACCAAAGATACACGAATGACAAAAGCGTCTAATAATCAAACAAGAGAAATAACCTAGGACACAGCCATTTACATCATTGTCCCCCCCCCCCCGAGTAAAAGGCATGATAATAACTTATGAAGTGCCTATCTTACATATCTTAGAACCAACCGATTTGCGTTTGATAGGATTTCCCAGTGGCTGCTCGTTAAATAATGAACGCCGCTGCAATTGGTAAGGAAAGAGCAAAGGGGCTAAGAAACAAGACAATTTTCACACACACTCACACTCTTCAGAATGGTCAAGAAAAGGAGCTAGGGTAGCAAGATCCCATCCTCGATCAGCAAAATGTCAGACTCTTCTTAAGATGTATCAACAAAGCTACTGTCAACATTAGCTTGTCAATGAGCACTCCATCCCCCCACCACCCATCAAGTAAAAAGTTAACATTCTCTGATAAACCAGAAGAAAGATGCCTTTTGCACAAGTAGCCAATTTGTGATAGTTTCATTTGAACTATTTGCTTCTAATCGCATTACGCCAGAGAGAATGAATCACTAAACTAACGTGAAACCAGGTTTCGTACATTAGTTTCTTTACATTTTCTTAATCCCAAAAAGACATAGCAAGCACACAACTTTGGCCTGTTTAACAACCCAGACCACTATGTGTTTGACTAAAGTATCTGAGAAGAGAGAATCTTCTTCACAATGTGTGAGAAAAGAGCATTTGAAGAAGATACAAAGAGAAGCAAAAGAGGGGAAAGTAGCTGCTAAAGTGCTTGTTGCAAAGGCTAGATGTGTGCTAGATCGTATTCCTCCATACAGAATGAAACCTCAAAAGGTTTAGCATTATGTTGAATGTCCTGCTCATCAATACAAGTAGGTCAACTGGAAAATTCGATAGGAAGGTACTTCACATTTGCGTTGCCATCATAAATAAAACAAAGTTCAGTCAGACGAACTTCTAACTTGGTGACAATTTACTGCTACCCAATGTCCATATTCAGGTTAACCAAAAAGATAAATACTAGGAATTTATACTCCATCAAATGATTAGACTAGAAATATACTGTTTTCAGTTTTACAGGGTCCACTAGACAAATTGGAGGCTGGTAATCAGTATCGAGTCGATCTCCAATTTCAAGAAAAAGAAATGGTATGAATGAAGTTGTGAACTCACATTGTAGAAAAATGAGAGGAGGATTCAGATCGGAGAAGTTAATATTTCGCAGTAAAAATCTAGTGTCGGTTGTTCCATTTTTTCCGTTAAACACAAGATGCTTATCCACTTTCATCTAGCTCTGTCTAAGACAGCATTGCTTTATACTCATTAAATAAATCTTACACTATAATCAGAAAACAAATTTTGCCACTATCTTAACGGGAATCTACTCTTTCGGCCGCATTTCCCTGAACAAAGAAAAATGCAGGGGTTTCCTAATCATAATTCTCTAAACCTGAAAATAAGCTCACCGATATAGACTATCCTGTACCAAAGAAATAAAGAACGAAGAAGAAAGTAGTTTCCAAAAATCATACTAAAATTAGAATAAGACAGCTGATTTATTATAACAAAATGTGGATTACTAGTCAAAATACTTACTTGTTTCCCTTAATTTTAAACCACGCCTCAGCACACTGCTTGTGAGCAGCAGCCAAATCATCTTTACAAGAACAACCCAATTCAATGGGGACCTCAGATTCTGGATTCGAAGCATCAAAACTCAACTGGCAAATCCTACAATCCCTCTTTATAACCTTAGGCAAATGTGCCTTAGTAGTATCCTGTTCCTCAGCTTCCAGATCCACTTCCACTGAACATTCTGATACAGAAGAAGACCTCTTCTTTTCCACAATTTCAGCAGTACCAGCTTCCAAATCAACATGGGACTTGTCTAAAGTTGACATTTTTAGAGATACCCAGTTCAAGAATCTTCATGTAAATGCAGGCTGTGATGGAGATCATCAATGCCCAACAAAAGTTGAAGCTTTCTGACAAACTTTCAACCTAAGGGAAAACGAAAAGAAATAGTAATGTCTAATCAACTGTACTCCTTTCTTTATCTCGTGTTTGGGTAGTAGCTGAGCTCTCTCCCTCTCTTCTGTTAGTAAGTTTTTGGAGGGCACTACAAAGAAAGTGAAAAAGTTCCACGGGATGTAAGAGGGAGAGGAGAACTACAAGAACTAGCTTTGGAAGTAGATTTTATCTATTTTACTGGAAGTCTAGTAGTATATTACTAATTATATACTGCTTTGCTGATTGTTTCTTTCTAAGAACCAGCTTCTGGTCACGATAGTGTATTTTTTGTAAGAAGAAAAGAGAAAAGAGGAGAGAGAGATGTTTAATTTCCACTGCGCAATCTGAGTTTTGAGTAGTTTTTTTATATTATACACAGTTCTCCTAACATGATTTAAAATGGAAATGATAAAATACACAACAACAAATCAGCATGTTTCCGATAAACCCTCCCCTTGCCGATAAAATGAAGAGAAGTAGTGACAACAAATGATAATAACAATAAGGTATTAAGAAAATTAAAACTAAAGAATGTAATCAAAAAGTAGACAGTACCATCAATCTAAGAGAAAGAGTAAAGAGATATCATGTCAATACTACTGTTACCAACGAGAACATACATACGCAGTTGCCTACTAACCGTCCACCCTAATTCTCGATCTGCATATCCTTGACCTTTAGTAAGTTCCAGTTGTGTCATGTCCCGCCTAATCACTTCTCCTCAATACTTCTTTGGCCTACCTCTACCCCTCACATACCCATCAAGGCCAACCTCTCACACCTCATAACTAGGACATATGTGCTTCTCCTCTTCACATACCAAAACCATCCCGGCCTCGTCTTCCGCATCTTATCCTCCACGGGGGCACTCCCACCTTTTCACGAATAAGTTTATTCCTAATCTTATCTAACCTGGTATGCCCACACATCCATCTTAACATTCTCATTTCAGCTACTTTCATCTTCTGAACATGAGAATTTTTGACTGTCCAATACTCTGCCCCATATAACAATTTCGGTCTAACCACCACTTTGTAGAACTTACCTTTAAGTTTTAGTGGCGCATTCTTATTACACAAAACTCCGTAAGCAAGCCTCCATTTTATCCATCTTGTTCTAATACAATGTGTGACATACTCATTAATCTCCTTAGTATTATTAGTATTATAGACCCAAGGTACTTGAAACTATCTCTCTTGGAGATGACCTGAGCCTCCAGCCTCATACTCATGTCCGCTACCTGGGTTACGTCGCTGAACTTACATTCAAGTATTGTGTTTTGATCCTTCTCAACCTGAAACCTTTAGATTCAAGATTCTGTCGACAAACCTCCAGGCTCTCATTAACACCACCTCGCGTCTCGTCAATTAGAACGGTGTCATCTGTAAATAACATACACCATAGCACCTCATGTTGAATGTAACATGTCAGTGCGTCCATCACCAAGAAAAACAAAAACGGACTAAGGGTCCTGGTGCAACCAATCACAAGTTTCACTCATTTTGTGTGATGCAGTGATATGAAAAATCGAAGAGGAAAAAAAGAATTCTTGTCAAAAACAAACACATAACTGATAAAGCACTTTCAGGGCCACTTTTCATTAACGTATATGCAACACCCGATCAGTCAAAGAAGTTCAAGCTAAACAGAATGTAATCGAGTTATACTGTAGGCTACCAAAGCAACCAAGCAAATCGAGTTATACATCCTTGATGAGAATTTGTTGCTCCAGTGGAAAGCATCCTTCATTTCCAATCAAGAGGTTTTGAGTTCGAGTTACCCAAGAGCAACGTGGGGAGTTCTTGGAGGGAGGGAGCGAGGGTCTATTGGAAACAGCCTCTCTCTATCTCAGAGTAAAGGTAAGGTATGTGTACAAACTACCCTCTCAAAACCCTACTAATAAAATTATACTGGTATGTTATTGTTGTTGTATCGTTTTGGACGGAACTTAGAGGAGGAAGCTAGTATCAAGATGTATATTGTAGTTTTCCTCCTATTTCCACCAAAAGCTGAAGAAGCCCCTTTCACCGACCAACAAATCACTGAGAAGTTGGTACATCTGAATTGCCCTACTCACCAGATAATATGGCATGAAACAGATTTAGAAGTCCTGACATAAACCACGTTTAGTTTAGAAGTAATGAATAAGATTAATAGTTATTTGGCCAAATTTTTAAAATTCATTTTATTTGAAAAATATTTTTTTTAAAAGTCTTTTTAAAAAAAGTACTTTTTGTGAGGAGCAATATGCGTTTAGCTAATTAATTTGAAAAATACTTTTGAATAACAATTAGTATTTGACCAAACTTTTAAAAAGTAATCATAGGAGTCTCAATGGATATTTAAAAATCAACCAAACCGACCGAACTGTACCGCACCGAACCGACTTTTAGGTTTTTATTAATAAAATCGTAGGTTTTTATATAAATTTACAACTGTACCGATAATTAGGGTAGGTTTTTTATTTTATGAAAATAAACCAAAAAAATACTGAACCGTACCGAATAAATTTACATGTGAAAAATATATATGTTAAGTTTAAAAATAATAATTAAATTTTTTCTTAGGTCTAGAAATTATAAAAATTGTTACAAGCCAACAAGTAATTAAAATCAAAATCTTAATTCCCAAACCTAATATGCTACTCTTACTGAAACTAAATTATTTCTAACATATTCACTAGCAAGAAACAAAATATTCTAGCGGTTATGAGTAGCAAACTACAATGTATTGAATATGTTTCATTTCGTATAATTTAGATTTATCTTTTTGAATATTTAATCTTCTATAGACTTTATTCATGAGTCCCAGCTTAGTTAATATTTTTCTACTCATGTGATTTATCTTTTCTTTGTCTTTGCTTAATTTCTTTTACACTATTGTAAAGTAGTTGATGGATCTATACTCTGGCCATCTTTCATGTTTTCTTAATTCATCATCATTTAAACAGTAAAATTATCTAGAGAGTGTTGCTAAGTCCTATAAAAATATATATGTTATGACATTCTACTTTTACTAGTGATTTTTACATGATATTTTTAAAAATACCGAAAATTAACCGAACCGTACCGATACCGAAGAGAAACCGACATGATTGGGAATATTTCGAAAAGTCTAGTTTTGGTTATACATAATAGAATAACCGAAAAATTGGTATGATACAAATTTTATAAAATAAACCGACCGAACCGAACCATTGACACCCCTAATACTAGGTGTATTCTCAAAAATGTTTTTCCTTCTATTCAAAAATATATCTTTTCTTTCTAAAAGCTTGGTCAAACACCTTAACTTTGAAAAAATAAAATCACAAAAAAAAAAAAAAAAAATTGGCAATAAGACAAACAAATGAGATCTATGGATATAAATTTTAAAATATAAAGAAAAACTTATGATATGTTAGGTATGTATAAAATACTAAAATTATTATTTTAATTGAGCAACGAGAGTTAAATAATCTTTTTTATCTCTTCTTATAAAAGAATGAACTTTTACATCAAATGGATCACAAAAAGTCATGTTTTTAAAGGTGCCATCAAACTATAAGATTTAATATAGCTTTAAAGAAAAAAGATTTTATGCTTTTGAAACAAATTGAAAAAGAATGTGTTACATAAAATTGGACATATCGAATACTAACCGTTTACTGCTTTGTACGAAGAGCAATGTATAAGCTAATCTTTTTATAAGTTTGATCTTGGATTACAATTGTAATTTTCATACTCATTTGTTTTTTTAATTTATAATCTTCCGAATATTGAACGAATAAAAGTAAGTAACAACGAAGTTTATTCAAATAATAACTTTTGTGATACCTTTTATGTCGGATTGGTTTATCATATCACGTTTGATCAGTATAATATATTTTTGGAAGAAAACAAAAAGAGAAAAAGGAACGAGATATTGTTTGCACTGCAGAATCTGAGTTTACGTATAATTGTCAGAATCTTATTTTAGACAAAGAGTCACACTTTGTCATGATTAAAAACGGGAAAACATCACAGTACTAAATGCGTACACCTAATTGTGCATGTGGCTGCATATGCTAATTCTCAAGTCTGTTATTAAGTTAAATTTTAGGGAAAATGTGTAAAGGCTTCACTTTCACAGTCGGCCAATGTTACTTCAGCCAGACATATGCTGGGTTTTTTGTCTCGTTCCTCCCCTTAATTATTCTCATTTTTAATATATAATTGCAACTTAGGAAGTCAATAGTTCTTTGAAATAATATTTTATAATAAATTATTAATTTATTATATTTTTATAGCATTTTTAACTGTTACGAGTATGTATATAATGAAAGTGCAAGGGGGCGAATTGAAATTTTTCTTTTCTTTTGCGAGGTAGTCGACTAACTTGAGTTCTAGTCGATTGAGTTTTTTAAAACTAAATATAAAAAAGTAAATTGCAGAAAGTAAATGACACAGAATATTTTATACTGGTTCGGATTCAGAGTGAATCCTACGTCCAATCCCCTTGGGTTGTAAGGGTAATCTCTTTCAAATATGAAGTGGCTTAGTACAGATGAGTTGATGTTGTTATACACCAACAGCTTTTGGTCACTTTGTTCTTCTCTCTTATAATTGATACAATGTCTCACCAGTGTTCTTTTTTCTCTCTTCTCTTCTTAGTTACACAAAAAATCTATGACAGACTACAGTGCTTGTTTGAAGTAGAACAAAGAGATTGAAATTGGTTTGATCAAAATATGTCAATCCTTGGCATCTTTTGTAGAATATATATGGCGAGTTGGTCTCCATTCTTCACGACGTGATAGTGTAATGATTGAGCAGCAATCCAAGGGAGTTGAATATCAGAATCAATCAAGATAATTTCATTCCAGAAATAGAATGGACTTTTCCTTTCGTTGCTTCCTTGATTTCCTTTTCCTTGCGCGTCGTTGAGGAGAATATTCTCAGAGGATCTTCTGTGTAGATGATTGATCTTCTACACTTATTGATTGATGGCTTCCGTAAATGGTTGATTCGAATATCCACATGATTGATCTTTTATACTGATTGATTGATCATCTTATGTTGATTGATTTATGCCTTCCGTAAATGGTTGATTCGAATGTCCAGTTTCCATAGAACGCGCGGTTACAGCTTGATTCTTGCCTCCTTGATTTGTGCTTCCAGATCTTCTGTTAGAATCTTTTTCATTCTCATGACATCCTTTGGGATTGATTTTCTGCAAGTAGAATTAAGTTATTGTCTATCATTAAAATTCAAATCCAACAATCTCCCCCTTTTTGATGATGACAAAAAAACTTAATTCATTTTACTTCCCTGTTCTAATCAGCTCCCCCTCAACTTGGTGTGAGGTAAATTGAGTACTTGGAGTTGACTCCCCCTCATTCAGATGTACTTTGAATTGACTCCCCCTTATTCAGATGCCAGTAGTTGTCTTTACTCAGTCGACTAAGCTGTATCCTGCAAGTTAGTATACTATTTGATTGTTGCTCAATCAATCAACTATATATCCTGCATCCTGCAAAGTTAGTGAAATGTATTCTACTTCTCCCCCTTTGGCATCAATCAAAAATAGGGCTAAGCAAGATTAACTACTAGCAGATAAGATTAGCAGACAATATACCTAATTACAGTCATCCATAGAGTATCCAAAAAACATGCAAAAGAAAATTATCCACAGAGACTAAAAGAAATTGTCTAAACAGCCAACACAGATTAACGACGGAGGAAATAGGTAAAGGTATTGTAGATAGCTTCTTTGAAGCGATCAAAGCTAGCATTCAATGTGACTGAGACTCCATCCACTCGATCATGCACCTCCTTGAAAGATTTCACTGCCTTTTTTGTGATTTTCAGCACCATAACTCTTAACTTGGACACGTCAGAACCTATTTTCTTTGCAATGGCATAGATATCTCCAACTGAGCTCTGAGTGGCTAGCAGTAGTTCTTTGACGGCAGTCAGCTTGTCATCAAGTGCAGTTATCTTTTCAAGCATCTCTGGATTATTGATGGCAGTCTGAGGAGTATCAACCTTTACCTTGGAACTTGAGGGGATCACTTTGGCAACAACTTCTTGCTTCTTTACCCAAGTACCATACACTGCG
Source organism: Nicotiana tomentosiformis (assembly GCF_000390325.3). Lineage (NCBI taxonomy): Eukaryota > Viridiplantae > Streptophyta > Magnoliopsida > Solanales > Solanaceae > Nicotiana > Nicotiana tomentosiformis. Next base: position 56,479,588 of record NC_090814.1, read on the forward strand.
ATATATCCCATACCAACAAACGCCCTGTTGTTATAGCACTTAGAAACAGATACATATGGATAGTTAGAAAAAGGGATATTAAAGGCCTCGAGGAGGTGAGTAATGACCATCCCGTAGGATAGGATTGAGGGATCTTCAGCCCATTCAATCATGAAATTTATTACCCAGGAGGATAGTTTCACCTTGTGCTTGGTAAGAAGACAGTAGACCAAAAAGGTGTCCCTTTGAGACAGAGTGGTGTAGGAACCAGTTCTGGGAAGAATAGTAGTGGCAATAATGTGGGCAAGAATAGGGTTTCAAAATTGATGTTACTGGGATTTAATTGGTTTGGCAAGGGATCAGACAGGAAATCAGCAAGCCATTCTTTGGCTTGTTCAAAAGACACTTCAAAATCATTAGGCAAAGAGTTCTTAAACAAAGCAGAGTAACCATACATTTTACACTTAAAAGGGGTATCAAAAGTAGAACAGTCTAGAATAATACGTTAACCTAACACGAGTGACTCAATTTTATTAGATTTCTGGGAGCGAAGATGTGCATAGAACATGCGAACTAAGTATTCATAGACATTTGGAAAGGTTAGGGCAAAGAAATATTCCCAACCTTGAAAAGTGAAGAAGTCTTTTACCTTACAATTTAGGGCTTCCATCTCTTCCAAATTGATGATCCTTCCATTAGCGATTGTCTTACCTTTGAATGAGACGAACTTATCTCTATTACGAGAGTCCTAATAGCTTAGTTCGGACTCTCACACACTGTCCAGGTAGATCTTCACCTTCTTCGGAGTGTACGCTGATGTTCCTTCTTCCATGGGTCGCTTCCCTGGTGCCTTTTCTACTCTAGCATTATCAGAGATGATTTCTTAAGAAGACGAGAAACCCTTAGAGTGGTCAGATCCAATAGTGACTAGTTCTGATGGTTGAGAGAGGGTTTTTGCTTTAGACCGGGTGCTTTTACGAGTGGAAGCAGAATGATTTCTTGAGGCTTTAGCCATTGGAGAGGATGATTGAAGGGAGTATGCAGAGAACTTCAAGGGAGAGGCGGACTTATAGAGGTGGAGAGAGGAATGAAGCGATGTGACTGAATCGACATGACTGACGGGGCAGAGAAAGGCAAGAGACATGACTGATTGATTCAGTTTCCATCTCGGTAAGCCAAAAAGGTGGAAATAAAGGCTAAAAATAGAGGTGCATAATTAATGCAACATGCAGTAATAATAAAGTAACATAGTAACAGAAGATTTTTACCAAAAGCTATTTTGATACGCAATCTTTCAAGTAAAACAAAAATTATAGCCTTATTTGGGAAAAAGGTAATAATGTTAAGTGATTCCCTAAGGGTTTTAAACCTATCTTCTAAAAGAGGCTTAGTAAAAATATCAGCTAATTGATTTTCTATTTTAACAAAAGATAATTCAATGTCGCCCTTAAGAACATGGTCTCTAATGAAATGATATTTGATATCTATATACTTTGCTCTAGAATGATGCACATGATTTTTTGAAAGACATATAGCACTAGAATTATCACAAAAAATTTTAACAGGCTTAAACGAAAGATCATAATCAGTTAATTGATGAGTCATCCAAAGTAGTTGAGCACAACATTGCCCAATGGCAATGTATTCAGCTTCAGTTGTAGACAGTGCAACTGATCCATGTTTCTTATTATACCAGAAAATTAGTGATTTTTCAAGCAATTGACACATTCCACTTGTACTTTTCCTGTCATCTTTATTACCGACAAAGTCTGCATCAGAAAAACCTTCAAGCTTAAAATTGTTAAGACGTGGATACCATAATCCATTTGAAGTAGTTCCAATAAGGTATCTAATAATTTTCTTCACGGCAGTTAAATGTGACTCCTTTGGAGCTGCTTGGAACCTAGCACATCTGCATACACTAAACATTATGTTAGGACGACTTGCAGTTAAATAGAGTAGAGGTCCGATCATTCCACGATATTTTGATTCATCTACTGATTTTCTTCTTCATCTTTGTCAAGAGATATAGCTGGACTCATGGGAGTCCCAATTGCCTTGGCATTATCCATTCCAAATTTTTGTATTAGCTCCTTTGTGTACTTTGTCTGACAAATAAAGATCCCTTCATCAGGTTGATGAATTTGGAGTCCAAGGAAGAAAGTTAATTCTCCCATCATGTTTATTTCAAACTCACTTTACATGAGATGTGAGAATTCCTCTCGAAAATCCATGACTAACCAAAAATGAGCTTAGTCTTTCATACCAAGCTCTAGGTGCTTGCTTTAGCCCATAGAGAGCTTTAGCCAACTTAAACACATGATAAGGAAACTGTGAGTTCTCAAAACCAGGAGGTTGTTTAACATAAACCTCTTCATCAACGAAGCCATTTAAAACGCACTTTTAACATCCATTTAAAAAAGTTTAAAACCTTTAAAAGAAGCATATGCTAATAAGATACGAATTGATTCTAACCGTGCTACCGGAGTGAAGGTTTCATCATAGTCGACTCTTTCTTGTTGAGAGTAACCCTGAGCATCCAGCCTTGCTTTGTTCTGGATAACTTTACCTTCTTCATTCAATTTGTTTCTGAATACCTATTTGGTTCTTATGATTGCTGCATTTGCTGGTTTGGGCACCAATGTCCAAACTTGATTTTTATCAAATTGATCAAGTTCTGCTTGTATAGCCCGTTCCCAACTTGAGTCTTTCAAGGCTTCGTCAACTTTCTTTGGCTCTATTTGAGATATGAGTGCGATGTTGGCCTTTTTCTTTAAAGCTCCTCTTGTTTTCATCCATCAGTTAGATTTCCAATGATGAACTTCTGAGGATATTCTGGTTCGTTTCTCCACTCGTTTGGTACTACTTCAGTACATTGATTAGTCGACTCATTTTGAGGTTGATCGTGCTCATTGATGTCTTTATTAATCGACTGTGGGATTTCAATCGTATTGTCAGCAGTTTCTTTTGAAGTCTTCTGTTCACTGATCTTTGGCTGATTTTGGCTGATTTCTTCATCACCTGCAAAATCTCCTTTCTCGGCCATAGATTTATTATCATCAAAAATAACATGAACTGATTCCTTTATGCATAGTGTACACTTATTATAGATTCTAAAAGATCTACTGTTATTCGAGTAGCCGAGAAATATACCTTCATCACTCCTTGGATCAAACTTACCAAGATTGTTATTGCTATTATTGTGGACAAAGCATTTGCTTCCAAAAGGATGAAAGTATCCAATATGGGTTTCTTACCTTTCCATAATTCATATGGAGCTTTCTTTAAAATAGGTCGAATTAAGCACCTGTTGAGAATGTGACAAGCTATGCTAACTGCTTCTGCCCAGAACTAATTTGGGAGAGAATGTTCTAGTATCATGGTTCTTTCTGTATTCTGCAGAGTTATGTTCTTACGTTCAACCACTCCATTTTGCTGTGGTGACCTAGATGCTGAGAAGTTATGAGTGTATCCTTGATCGTTGCTGAATTCTTCAAAAACTCTGCTTTCAAATTCTCCTCCATGATCACTTTGAATAGTTGCTATAAGATGCCCCTTTTATCGTTCAATTCTTTTGCAGAAAATCTCAAAAATTTTCAATGCTTCATCTTTATGATATAAGAAAATCACCCATGTAAAACGTGAGTAGTCATCAACAATAACAAAAGCATATTGTTTACCTCCAATGCTGGAAGTTCTAGTAGGTCCAAACAGATCCATGTGAAGCAATTGTAAAGGCTTGGTAGTAGGCACAATGTCCTTGGTTTTGAAAGAGTTTCTAGTTTGTTTACTAATTTGACATGCATCACATACATGATTTCTAGAAAAATTGAGCTTAGGATGACCGATAACCAAATCATGCTTGGAGAGCTTTTCAATTAGATGTATGCTTGCATGACCAAGTTTTTTATGCTAAAGCCATGTATCATCGGATATGGATGCTAAACAGATATGACTATCTAGATTTTCAATGCCATCAAGAATGTAGACGTTTCCATACCTTTTACAAGGAAGAATAATCTTACATGCCTTATCTTCAATAGCACATCCTGTTTTCTTGAATTTAACTTCGTACCCCGAATCACACAGTTGACCTATACTTAGAAGATTGTAATTGAGTCCATCCACTAGATATACTTCTGTAATATCGCAATTATTGCTGAATGAAACTGTGCCAGTACCAACTATCTTTCCTCTTGAATCATCTCCAAATTTGACATTTCCTCCATTTATTTTTGTGACTTCTTTGAATAGATTTTTGTCACCCGTCATGTGACTGGAACATGCACTGTCTAAATACCATTTTCCTTTGCGACTCTTTCTGTGGTGTTCCTGCAAAATAGAATTATCACCTTCTTTTAGGTACCCAAGCTTGCTTGGGTCCTGGTTGGTTAGTTTTACTAGAATCAGGGGGTTTTTCGGTTTTCAAATCCATCCTGAGACATTTGATTTACGAAATCTACAAAATGAGTATTTATGACCAACTTTGTTACAGTAATGACACACAGGGGTTGATCCAGTTTTCGATCTCCCACTTGTGTTAGTACTTGTGGACTCAGTTCTGTCCAGTCCTTTTTCAGTTGACTTGTAAGTTGCCTGGTTAGATTTGACAACACTGTGACTTGTGGACTTCCGCATGCCATTAAGTTGCATTTGTAATTCCTGAACTTCATCTTGAAGTACATCTCTTTCGATTTCACATACTTCAAGTTTAAGTTCCCAGTCCTTATTTGCCCTATTGAGTTTCCTTAGTTCATTCAATATTTTTTTAGACTCCTTTAGGGTAAGGTCAAGGATATCCTGCAATTAATTACATCTATCACAGTTATAGGATCTTACCTCGCTTGTTTCACCTCGTTCCATGAAACAATTCTCAGTATCTCCTTTGCATTTATCATTTGATGCATCTTCATCAGTCCAGCAGCCATAGTATCTGTTCATGTTGTTTTCCAAGATGGTCATGAAGCCTATTTCTTCGTGTTATGAACTATCTTCATCACACTAGCTTCCGAAGGATTTGTTTTTATTTAATCCTCTAGAGACTTTTCTTTTAAGATCTGGGCATTCATCTTGAACATACACATAGCTTCCACACTCATAACATTTTTCATCATTCTTGTCTTGTTCATTGTATTGCCTGGTTCTCTTGGATGGAATCCTTCCCCTTCTTATGTTTCTATACCTTCTTATTAATCCATCCATGTTTCTTGATACCATGGCAATTTCTTCTTCAAGAGCTTCTGGGTCGTCATCAATATCATTTTCAGGTCCTTCAGTTGTAGCTTTGAAGGCAACCGTTTTCTTCTTTTCTTCCAGATTTGTTTTCATGAGATGGGTCTTCTCAAATGCTATAAGATCTCCTTATAGTTCATCATATGAAAGTTTGTTTAGATCTTGAGATTCGAGTGCGACTACTTTTGTCTGCCAAGTGGTAGGTAGACTCCTTAGAATTTTTCAAACTTGATCACCACTTGAGTAGGGTTTACCAAAGGCTTTTAGATCGCCAATGATTTTGCTGAACCTTGCAAACATTTCCTCAATCGATTCTCCCTCTTTCATCTGGAAGAGTTCATAATCATGAGCCAACATGTTTATCCAAGTTTCTTTCACTTTGCTGGTTCCTTCATAAGTGACTTCCAGTTTATCCCACATTTCTTTGGCTATATCACAACTTGAGATTTTCTCATATTCCTCTCCACTTATAGCATTATAGAGTAAAATTCGTGCTTTAGCATTGACTTGAACCATCATTTGCTTGTCTGCGTATTCATCTATATCTTCAGGATTAACAGGTGGTTGAGTTGCTCCTGGTAGTGGATAGTTACCCTTTTTGATAATGCGCCATACTTTGACATCATAGGATTTTGCATAAATTTCCATTCGCACTTTCCAGTGCGAAAAGTGTTGTCCATTGAAATATAGTGGCCTAACTTGCGACGTTCCTTCTTGAAAGAGTGCTCCAACAGTTACTTGATTTGCCATGATCTTTTCTCACAAGTTGTTAAGTAAAAAGTATGAGACTAGCTCTTATACTAATCAAAGTGCGGGGGGGGGGGGGGGGGAATTGAAAATTTTCTTTTCTTTTGCGAGGTAGTCGACTTACTTGAGTTCTAGTTGACTGGACTTTTCAAAACTAATTATAAGAAAGTAAATTACAGAAAGTAAATGACACATAATATTTTATACTTGTTCGGATTCAGAGTGAATCCTACGTCCAGTCCCCTTGGGTTACAAGGGTGATCTCTTTCAAATATGAAGTAACTTAGTACAGATGAGTTGATGTTGTTATACACCAACAACTTTTGGTCACTTTGTTCTTCTCTTTTATAATTTATACAATGCCTTACCAGTATTCTTTTCTCTCTCTTCTCTTCTTAGTTATACAAGAAATCTATGGCAGACTATAATGCTTGTTTGAAGTAGAATAAAGAGATTGAAATTGGTTTGATCAAAGTATGTCAATCCTTGGTATCTTCTGTAGAATATATATGGCGAGTTGGTCTCCATTCTTCATGGCGTGATAGTGTAATGATTGAGCAGCAACCCAAGGAAGTTGATTTTCAGAATCAATCAAGATGATTTCATTCCAGAAATAGAATGGACTTTTCCTTTCATTGCTTCCTTGATTTCCTTTTCCTTGCGAGCCGTTGAGGTGAATATTCTCAGAAGATCTTCTGTATAGATGGTTGATCTTTTACACTGATTGATTGATGCCTTCCGTAAATAGTTGATTCGAATATCCACATGATTGATCTTCTATACTGATTGATTGATCATCTTATGCTGATTGATTTATGTCTTTCGTAAATGGTTGATTCGAATATCCAGTTTTCATAGAACGTGCGGTTACAACTTGATTCTTGCCTCCTTGATTTGTGCTTCTAGATCTTCTGTTAGAATCTTTGCCATTCTCATGATATTCTTTGGGATTGGTTTCCTGCAAGTAGAATTAAGTTATTTTCTATCTTTAAAATTCAAATCTAACATATAAATACGAAGCAATATTTACCCGGTAAAACTATCTGCATCGAGTGTTAATACCAATTATATCAACTTATCATAGTTAAGTAATTTAATAAAATCAATGAAAATGTATATTAATTCATCATGATTAGTGAGATAAGTCTATATTCAAATATATGCCATGCATCTATTAGATTTGTATCAAATACTCGAGTGCCGATAAATTTTTATCATATTTGCCCTAAATTTAAAATGATTGATTCTCATATTCGACTTTGTCTTGTTTAGTATTATTTTTTTAAGATCGGGGAGATTAGTTTCTCTACGGATAAAACTTAGCTCACTCATGCTTATTACAAAATCAATTAACGTAACAGATGTGTGGAATGAATTTTCGTAAGTTAATCATAATAAAAATATACACTTCTTTATTTTAATTTGTAAAAGATAAATTCTTTAATTTAATATAAACATGGAATACTGTTAAATTAGTAAAAGGAACAACATATCTCACCAGAGAGAGGTATTATTCTTTTTTGTACTGACTAAAAAAAAATATTGTCACATAAATTGAAAGTGTACCATATGAATTCCATTTTAAAATTTGTACTGCTAATTCCATTTTAAAATATGTGAAATTCTATTTCTCCCGCCCCAAAAAACAATTAAATTATAAGCTACTTCATCTTTGTTAGTACGATAACTATATCTCACATTACTTGGTCGAAACCGTCACAATATTTATCTATATGGCCAATTAGAGCCCCCCCCAATAAAGATCTAGCGGTCCCATCTTCCCAAAAAACTAATTTTAGTTTTCGGATCTAGTCCTATTTGAAGCATAAGCATTGCACTAATGACGTTCATTGTCTCATCTTCAATTCAAATCTTAATTAAATAATCGTATCTCAAACTCACTTTATCTATATAACATTATCGGTAAGTCCTAGTTTTACAATAATTCCCACCTTCTTCTTATTTCTTTCTTTCTATCTTTTGTTTTTTGGTATAAACTTTCTATCTATCTATCTAACATTTGTCGCAAATCTCTCTAGCCTATTGCTTTGTCTATTTTGGTACTTTTAACTGTAAGGAGTCATCATAAATTAAATAATTTTATGCTTACTGTTAATCCACGGTAACTCTCGCCCTTTATTTCGGGTATGAGACTGACATTACGAGTAATCCTACACAGGCGAGATTATCTCTTTTTAAAAAGGTATTATAAAATTTCAATTAAGATGACGAACTTAATATAAAAGTATAAAGAGCTAATCAATCGGGCTGGAAAATTTAATTTTCAGATGGCTAATGAGTTAGGCTAAAAAACTTCTCATAATAGATTAAAATAAAAAAAAGACAAAGGCCATATATTAAACAGCAAGAGATGTATGTATCACAAAGACAAAGCTGAAAGAGATATCGAAGAATTTCAGATTTTAATTTATAGCAAAGGAAGTGAAGCTTAATATCTAGAAGTACCCTTATTTTGTTATTGCTTTAACTAAATTTGGAATTTAATGCCACACACTTACGGAATTACTGGGGGAAGAAAATAGGATTTTTTTCTATATATATATATATATATATATATATATATATATATACTATAATAAGGACTTATTTACCATTTTTCTCAAAGTTCTTCATTTTTCAATAATTTTTTTAACAATTTATATACCATCCCCTTAAAAGGCTGTCATCCCATTATTAATGCCTTTAATAAAGGGATTCGATTATATCATTTTTTTTTTCTCTTCTCTTTTCTCCCTCTTCTTCTATGCAAATTTGACTGCCAATTCATGTAGCTTTTCACATAATGCTTGGCGCTATTCAATAAACAAAAGGTTTACTATATTACGTTTGATTAATGAGAAAAATAAGCAGTTAATTAATTTAAATTAATATGGTTACTAAACATTAAATTAAAAAGCTTTAAAACTTTAAATTCGATATTTGGGTTTTACGATTTTGTGATTTGTTTGGATTGGGTATACTTGCAAGTGATTGAGAATATCTTTTAGAGTTTATATCTCAATTTTAAGGGAGATTGGTTAAGTATAGAGTTGGTTTTAGGTGAAAATTCAGATTGAAACTCGAAGAAGAAGAAGAAGTTGCAATAATTGTATCATACTTGTATGTGATACATCAATATTTAAAATATAATTGTATCATAAATGTATCATACTTGTACCACAATTGTATCTAACTTGTATCTAATAAATTAATACCTAAAATAATACCTGATACAATACTAATACAATTATCATACATTTGTGATACAAACTGCGATACATTTCTGAAAAATTGTGATACAATTGTAATTTTTATCTTCTTCAAGTTTCAATCATAACTCTAAACTTAAAGTCTGATATAATATTGTATTGTGATTGTATAGTATTATAGCAGGTATTGTTTTAGGGATTGATGTATCAGATACAAGTAAGATACAATTTTGATACAATTCTGACACAATTCTAAAACAATTGTGATCCATTTATCATACAATTATTATACAATTCATGCAACTTCGTTTTCTTCGAGTTTCAATATGAAATTTACCTAAAACCAACCCTATACTTAACCAATTTCTTTCAAAATTGAGATATAAACTACAAGGTATATTCTCCATCATTTGCAAGAACATCCAATCCAAACAATCACAATTTCGTAAATTCTGAATATTGAATTTAAAGTTTCGAATCTTTTTAATGGACGTCAATGAAGAACTCTTTGGTGCTGCAATTTTAGAGACAAATATTTTGCCATTTTCGTCTGCATTGTGAGAGAAGTACCACTTTTGGGTGATAACTATGAGGGAGACAGAATGAGATGTGAAATCTTTTGAAAAATAGATGAAATTCGAATTTTTAGGAGGAGGTTTCGTGAAAGAGAGAGAATGGGATGCTAAATTTAAGTAATCTTCCATTTTCTTCATTTTTATGGTTTTGTACATAAATGATAAATATAAATATAGAATATAATTAAATACGAACTTAAATAAAAATAGTAAATAAATTTATATTATAGTATAACTAGGTAAATTTTTAGAAGAAAAACACAACTTATGCCCAACTTTATTACTCCAATAATGACCATAGCCCATAACGATAGGCTTGGTGATGCCGCCAAAGTGAGCTAAGTTGTCGCCAGGAAAGACTGGTTTTACTTGAATCAGTGAATGAATAATAAATAAAAGTGCGCAGATGGCTCAAAAACCTGACTCTTTCTCAGCGACAATTCTAACAAAAGTAATGTATCATGAGCGTTTCTTAGCCAGCCATACATTAACTTCACAAAATCCTAAAATTCTTGGTCGGACATTCTCCAGCAAAAAGATGATTCTTTTTTTCACCGCTTAAGAAGACTTCTTCTATTTTCTATTTACTTAAAAACAAAAAAAAACAAAAGAAAAGAAAAGGAAAAAAGGGTGGCATCAAAATGGCTTCAGCTCAAGCTTTCAACTTCAGTTGGCAACGTAAAGTTTGACATTGGCAATGGAGTTGAAGTAGAACTACCTCGATAATCTCTTTGGCTAGTGGTTCGGCCAGATAATCTACCAGCATTATCGAGTCCACTTTTGATCCAAGCAATGTTGTTTAAATCTGTGGCTATGGCAGTTAACTCATTGCTACAGACGGCGGGAAGCTCCTCATATTCAACAAACTCAGGCCCCAATAATGAACTACCAGAGAAACTCATGCTGGGAGCTGAACAACAACCATGGCCGCATCTCAAAGGTATTACGGGATCATCAGATACACCTTCAAGAAGTTTACAGATGCCAAAGGAAGGTGAGGAGGCCTGGAGTAGAGGCCCCTGCATGGGCACTGTTCTTGATGATGCAAAGGCAGCAGAAGAAAGGTTAAACACATCAAAGGCACCAATTTTTGCAATTGGGCGAGAAACAGACGGATTCTTTTCCATAATAGTGGAATGACATCTTCCAGAAACAAGATGTGTATTTTTTTCAGGAGCAGCAGACATTTCATTCGTAGGAGATCTGTCTTCAAACTGGCTGGGTTCGCATTGCATGAGGATTACTTCCCCTGCCTCTTGGGCTTTAGGTTGATTATGATCTTCAAATGACTTGGTTTCTTCAGATGACACCTTAACTCTGTCAATGCTGCTATTATCTAACCTCTCACAATGTACTGGTTTAACCTTTCTAAGCCCAGCAAACCGGCGCCTCAATGTAGAGTTCCAGTGGTTCTTAATTGCATTGTCTGTTCTACCAGGGAGCAACTTTGCAATTGAGGCCCATCTATTTCCATGCACAGCATGGGCACTAATTATAATGTTGTCTTCTTCCTCTGCAGCATATTAAGGTTTATCAGATTTGGGGAAGAATATGGTCATACAGAGAAGCACATGGAGAAGATTCTCAATGGAATAGAGAAACTAATAAGAACTAATACCTAAAGAAACATTAGGACATCGAGATCTTAATCTGCCAAAAGGATACAGAAGAAAAAATATTCTATACATGGCCCACCACCTTTAAGGATATGTACTTGCCTAGGCAGGACAAAAAATTGTGATGTACAGCAGAGAAAGACACATCAGCAGATCTTAATGAAAAGTTTATGAATTCTAAATTCTTCTGGCATTATGAGGTGATCATCTTCTACTTCCCAAACAAAAGAGAGAGTGGGGAAAAAAAAAAGCAGAAGCTGCAAATGTGAAATATCCAAAAACAGCTCTAGTTAAAAGGTTATCCATCAAGACTCGAAGGCCATGATGAGGGAAATACAAGAAATGCCTCAAAAGCACAAATAAGAGAATCCATTTCACTGCCATGATGAGGGTAATTTAATATAGTTATTTATTACAACATTGCTCAAATATCAAGCTAAGTTGTCAACTTAGCGGGGTTTTTTTCCCCTCGACACGAGACATTTACATGTAAAAAAAAATGATCTTTAAGACTTGATTAACTTGGGGAAGATACTTTTCACTTTTTTGACAAATCAGGAAAAGTCTTGAGCTTCCAGTAACGTATTCATAGCTCCAAAAAGCTAGGTAGGAAGTGATGTACAATTCTCTACTTATTTGGCTGAGTAAACTTGGAACGAACAGAAAATCCTTCCTATTTGAGCTAAGATAGTGCTTAACAAAATGTGTATTTTATCAGTTGCTTCTCTTGCAAATTTGACCATGAATTAAATGTTTACTTCAGAGTTCAGTCAAGAGGTCTATCCAATCAATGCAATGGTTTCTTAATCCTAGATTGTCCTTCAGAAAACCTAACAACTGGTGCTATTTTGGCGGTCAACACACCAATAGGATCTCTTTCAGACATATGAGGTGTCTCCTCTGAGTTTTGTCAAATCAATATATTATCAAGCTTGTTATGTACTACAGGAGACATACTAGCTCCATATGCTCGATATTCCAATTTCCCATTCCATTAGGCGCTGCAAGCAGATAAACCAAAGAGAACATCTTTGACAAAAACTGCAAATTCAAAACGCAAATTACAAGAGCAGCTCTATTGTATATATTAAAAAAAAAAAAAATTAACACTGCTCTACCATGATCTCCTCTCTTTTCTTTTCTTCTACACTCTCCATCTTCCTCTTTCTTTCTTTAATCCAAAAGATCTGTAAAGATTTCCTTCATACCTCAATCAGGAAAGGTAAATTCGGGAATCAAGCATCACATTCTGACTTGCTACTTTTTGACCAAGCATTCAAGCAAATTTTCTCCAACTCTGACTCAAATCAAAAGAGATTTCACCTCAAATTAGAATCACATAACTATATCAATTTAAGATCTTTCCACAACTCAAAGGAAGGAATTTCTTTCTCTCAAGTATACTGGAGCTTCTTGTGAAACTAAATGCTAAATAGTGAAAGCTCATTAATTAGATTAAGGATACCTCATATCGAGCAGACACTACAATAGTGATACAAAATACAGATTAACGTCAGTTGGTCTATTAGTAATGCCATTGAACCATTCTAAAGGTAAAGCTTTGACAATCAAACTCAACTAGAGATTTGAACTGCAAGCAAATGTAATCATTCTCTCATAGCACAGCCTGGTTATATGTTAGGCAAACATAGTCATTCTTTGGTGCAGGGGCTGGTTAATATGTTAAGCAAGGATGGCCATTCTGCCAAACAACAAACTAGATAGGTACAGAGCATTGTTTAGCGCACTGCCAGGGGCAATTTGTCTTGTAAATGCTGCACGTGCACTTAGTTTGAGACTAAGGATGTAACACTTGTGACTGTTAGTGTGTCATATATAACTGACCACAAATATCAGCAAGTGTAATTTTATTAACAACCCAAAGGCTCCAACTCTGACTCAAATCAGACGAGATTTCACCTCAAATTAGAATCACAAAACTATATCAATTTAAGATCCTTTCACAACTCAAAGGAAGCAATTATTTTCTCTCAAGCATACTGGAGCTTCTTGTGAATCTAAATGCTAAATAGTGAAAGCTCATCAATTAGATTAAAGATACCTCGTATCGAGCAGACACTACAACTGTGATACAAAATACAGATTAATGTCAGTTGGTCTATTAGAAACGACATTGAACCATTCTAAAGGTAAAGCTTTGACAATCAAACTCAACCAGAGATTTGAACAGCAAGCAAATGTAGTCATTCTCTCATAGCACAGACTGGTTTATATGTTAGGCAAACATAGTCATTCTAGGCAAACATAGTCATTCTTTGACACAGAGGTTGGTTAATATGTTAAGCAAGCATGGCCATTCTGCCAAACAACAAACTAGATAGGTACAGAGCATTGTTTGGCGCACTGTCAGGGGCAATTTGTCTTGTAAAGCTGCACATGCACTTAGTTTGAGACTAAGGATGTAACACTTGTGACGGTCAGTGTGTCATATATAACTGACCACAAATATCAGCACGTGTAATTTTACTAACAACACAAAGGCTCCAACGCCCACCCCCCTCCCCCCAAACCCAAATACACCATCATAGTTTTGTTCTTTTTTATTTTTTTGGTGAACAATAAAACAATAAATTTTTGCTTCATTCTCCGTGGCCAAAAAGAGCAACTAAACACTTAAACTACTTTAAGATTTTAGAAATCTTGATATCATTCTTTAACCTGTCATCTTATGTCTGATTTTGTTTGCATTGACTTTCATTAGCCTAGTTTACTCAATGGGACCTTTTTTTTTTTTTTGAATAAGTGAATTAATGAGGTATGTTAATCAATTCCCAGCTTTTATCAATCCTCCCAGGTTATAAGGAGGTTTCTTACTCAAGAGCAGTAAATTTAATAAGAAAATGAAGATGAATAAACCCAGTAAAGCAGCAACGGAAACATGGCAACTAGCCACAGATAGAGCATTCATGACTTGGTCCCCTTTTGCACCCCCAGAAGATTTTCTATTTGTCAACTGCAATAAATGCATCTACATTAGCCTTGCAATTGCCCCTTGATATGTTAGAAAAACCAACATTTAGTACACATTACCAAGAGTCATTGCAGATAAAGGTGCAGCAAATCAACTCACGTTAATAGTTTAGCATTTCATGTACGGAACACATTTATCTAATAATCAGCGACTTGCTTCAACAATACTATACTCAACAGACATTGCCCAAAGAGATTCCCAAGAAACGCATAGATCGCAAATTAGACGATAAGGAACAGAAGATGAGTCAAAACAAATATTCAGAAACATATAAAGAAATAACTGAAACCGCTGACCAAAATCAACATTAGGAAGGTTATTTCCGCCTTAAACCCCGTTCCCACAAACCCTACTAAAACTATAAAAAACAGACTGAATTAAAACCTATAAAAACTAATGAAACTTTAAAATATCAAACGTAAATTAGACATAATCACCTAAAGGGCTCCAGATAAAAGAAAAACAGATAATTCAATATTTAAGCTAAAATTACCGATTTCATTAAGTGTTTAACACATTGTAAAAAGAGAGGAGCATCCGAAAGCGCAGTGCTTTACCAGTAAAAGGCTTGCGCTTAACAGCAGGGTCGAGTTGATTACACCAGCGAAGTCGGCACGACTTTCCAGAACGTCCTGGAATTCCTCGGGCGATCAAGCTCCAGTTCCTCGCCCCAAATTTGCTAACCAGTTCACTCAATACCGCGTCTTCCTCCTGCGACCATGGTCCCTTCACTTTTCCACCACCACCACCACCACCGCTGTTCCCGTCTCCACCGCCATCTGGAAACATCGCGTCAGTATCATCTACGGCCTTGAAAGAGACGGCCGATGACTCGCCGTCATTGACGGCGGCGTCACGCAGTTTAAAATTGCTCTGCTCTGCCTCCTCCTCCATCACTCTCGCTTCAGTTTTTTTCTCTCTCTAGTCTTTTCGGTTTGTTAAAAGTGATCTGTTTCTCTCTCTAACTATATATATATATATATATATATATATATATAAGGGAAGCGCGCTTTGTGTATAGCTGTATATGAAACCGTACCTACCTGCCCCAACTGCAAAATATTACGCTGTTTCTTGCGCTCTTCATCGACGGTTTCGTAAGGCGGTTTTCTCAAATGACTAGTTTGCCCTCTTTCTCATGTATAGACTTCGGCGTTGTTCTTGTACTTGGGGTTGTTTCAGAGTTAAAAGAGTAATTTCAGCTGTGTACCTTTTGTCTCCCGGTGTAACCAACCACCTTAGTGTTTGAAATTCTTGGACTTTAGTTTGAAAAATGGGAAGAAAGCTTTCGGTTCCACCCCTCTATTTTCACCATAATTGCGATCAAACCCTTTCAAGCCCTAAAGTAAAGTTCCAATATTTCATTTTTTTTCTTTTTTTCCTTCAAGTTTTTTCTCCTTTCATTTTTTATTAGTTTTTATTTTTCATGTTTTATAACACTTCCTTTTCTTTTTGTTTTTTTGGTCAACAAAGAAGCAAACTTATATTAACTAGCGGAGAACAGTACAGGGAGCTTGGTGCTCTATGGGCACCTCATTACAAAAAGAGTGTAAGGACCGTTTGACCATAGATTTTGCCAAAATAAATTTATGTTTTATTTGGCAAACACATGTTTGACCATAGATTTTGCTTATATTTTGGCAAAATCTCAAATCTCATTGGGCCAAAATATCAATATTATATTTTTTAAAAATTGCTCCAAACTTTTATATTTTATAAAAGAGCCCACCATTTATTATTTTGTAATAATGTTATTTCGTCTTTTCGGTCACATGATGGTGTATCATGTAGTTCATTATAAAAATGATAATTTTGTATCAAATTTATTTATATTCAGGACTATGGTTTGTGATAATATAATGAATTTTATTGATAATGGTATTGTTGGGTATTTGTGATAATTTTTAGAACTTGTAGGTATAAGTCATATTTCATGTTTTTCTAAAATAAATTTAAAAAATATGTTTTGAAAACTGATGTCCAAACACATTTTCATCTTCAAACCAAACCCAAATCAAATTTTTCAGAACAAGTTTGGAAATCTATGACCAAACGCTAGCTAAATTTAAACTAGCGAGTATTTCATTAATAGCAGTATCTGTTGCAGAGTCTGGCATACAAAAAGTGAGTATTTTCAGTGCAGGTGTTGTTACGAGACATTTGGTGGTAAGAAGATGTTGCACCTATTTTTTTTAAAATACAACTAGTGGTTCTTCCGATGTTGATAAAAGAGAGTCGCCACCTAATATTTAAGGTATATTAGGGTACCTATGTATTTGTAAAATTATTATCCTAATGGTACGCTAACCTGTGAGATTTGGGTAAGGGTTCTAGTTATTCTAAGGGGAAGGTGTTAGGCATCTCTTAAAATCTAGCTGAGGTAGCTACTTAAGCTTAGGCTAGGTTTAGGAAAGAATTGTCTATATTATGTTTAATTGGTGAATGAAATTGCTAAGTAAGATTTAGAAAAATGATTTAAAGCTTGTCTAAAAACTCATTGTTTTGGGAAAGGTCGTATTTTTTTTATTTTTTGAAAGAGAGATGTTATTCGTTTATAAATGGCAGAATAGCCTAGGAGATACCTGTACTTGTTCCGGTTTGACATCCCGATCCCTGTATTCCTTAAAGTTTTATTTAGACACCTGAACTCGATCAAAACTAGTATTTTAAACACCTCCGTCGTGTGTGTTGCTCACTCTCCCTGCTATAGATGACACATCAGAGCCACCTAGACAAGTAATATCCATATCATAATTTACTTTTACAAAAAATAAAAAAAAGTTTATAAAATTCAAAAATAAAAATAAAAATAGGAATCCCACCCCTTTTCTCCTCTCTCCACATTCCCAGCCCTCTCTTTCACCCATCACCACCATTTTCAACCTTGAAAGCTCACAAATTCTCGCAAGGTGACAAGCTACTTCTTTCCACCCTTCAAAGTTTCTTTCTCTATTTTACCTCCTCTTTCTACTCTATTCTTCCCCAAAATGTCAAAACCTCCAAATCCATCCAATGTAACAATCCAATGTGGCGGTAATTGTAGAAGAGTAGAAGGAAGTAGTGGCTGTGAGCTTTTTTTCTTATTTTTGCACTCTGTATATACTTTAGATTATTACACACCCATATTCTTGGTTTTTTAAGTTAGATTGAGGGGTTCAATCTTTTCTACTCTATATCGTTTGTCAAGCATTAGAACCTCTCTCTGTAGACAAACCAATTGCTCGCTATCTGTTGAGCATTTTGTTAATATTCAAAAAGCAAAAAAAAATCCATTTTTTTCCACTTCAGAGATTGCTAAAAAAGAAAGGCGAGGCTATTTTTCCTCTTCGATTTTTAAGCACATCATGTTCTTTTGTTTCTCTATATTATTTGGCGGTGGCACCGGAGAAGGGGGCGGTGCCGGAGCCAAATTGGAATAGGTTCGTGGGTTGAAAGATGATGAGTTGTTATACTTTTTATTTCTGTCTCTTTTTAATTTTTTTGTCTATTTTTCTGATTTAACCACCGTTTCACGCTCACTAGGCGCGTGCATACCAAGCATTTTGTCCACCTCATTTATATTTATTCCACATAAGCTTGGTCAATGATCAGAGACATTTAAAATACTAGTTTTGATCGAGTTTAGGTGTCTGGATGAAACTTTAAGGAATATAGGGACCGGGATGTCAAACCGGAACAAGTACAGGTATCTCCTAGGCTATTCTGCCTTTATAAATTTATAACTTT
This sequence comes from Nicotiana tomentosiformis, assembly GCF_000390325.3. Classification (NCBI taxonomy): domain Eukaryota; kingdom Viridiplantae; phylum Streptophyta; class Magnoliopsida; order Solanales; family Solanaceae; genus Nicotiana; species Nicotiana tomentosiformis. The sequence continues at coordinate 56,497,664 of NC_090814.1, forward strand.
ATGAAGCAAAACTCATTTCCTTTAAAGTGTATATACTTTAAGTTGGAAATGGGGTATACCTTATTTGTTGAAATGCCTTAGGTTTCAAACCCATTCGATGTTTCCCGTAAACGACTAGGTGTGATTGCTTTTATTCTCCTTTGAAAACAATGCTTGTATTTTACATGTCTCGTTTGATGATTTTTCACAGGGAATTGGTTTTTATTTTTTAATCTGCCAAAAGCTTGAAAATCATTGAAAGTTGTTAGCGATGAACATAAGTAAACTGTTTGTTTTGTTGAAATGTTAGCTTAAAAAATTATTAATGCTCAATCATTAGTGTAACTAAAGTAAGACTTCTTATTTAATTTTTACCTACGAGTCTTAGTTTGCTTATGTTCCTAAACAATCAAAATATCAAAAGTATTCCAATAACAAAGTTAGTTTTCAAAGATACACATATAAAGTGACAAATAACAAACAATTATCATTCAGGATAAAAGAAAAGGGAGTTGGACTCTTTAACAATTGGGCTGGTAACCAAACGAGGCCCAGCAGGTTATAGCTTAACAACAACGGATTCAAAGCGATGAAAGGGAGCAATCTGGATCTGGGACTTGGGCCTGAGTCCCAAAGGAACTCAACAGACCCAATTTGAAACATGCATACAAAAAGATTAAGAAAGTCATTAGTGTATATCAATATAGAACGAACAAGATAAAGATCATAACATGCGATGATAATGAAAAGCTAAGGAGTAAAGTCAATTTCATTTTTTGTTAATCCTATGAAGATTAATAAAAGTTAGTGACTAAAGGCTTAGAGTAAATCCTTATTCATGGATAAAACCCCCCTTTGTGGACCCCTAACACTTCAGAGTTCACGAGGGTTTCATGGACCTCGAGCATTGCTTGTGTCAGGGAGGGGTGTCTTAACCACAAACCAGGTTTCACACCCAAATACCCTTAGCCACCCATGCTTAATCCTCCTTAAAGGTTTAGACACAAATGAGATGTCAAGTTAGCAGTTACCATGAAATCAGTAGTGGACACAAAGGTTCAGACACAAAGAATTTCAACAAAACTATAGAAAACATCATCATTAGAGTGCAAGGATATGAATAGTTAAGAACCAATCACAAAATTGACTTTAGGATCTTTTGTCAGAACCCTAAATATAAAGCAAGTTACTATAAGTAGACTTATAGGGTTTAGTAATATCAATGACCTTAAGGTTGATGATAGCATGCATCAGGACTCTTAGGAAGGTTATCACACAGATATAAAAACAAAGAGAGTTAGTGGCATACTATCAGTAAACCAATTCAAGTTCAGAAGTGCCTAGTTAAGTGATCTAAGCATTGGTAAGTGATAATGAAATATATATATATATATATATATATATATATATATATATATATATATATATATATATATTTAACTCTAATGAAGGTTTAACAATTCTGGTTCATTAAACAGGTTCATAACACTTAATAAGCCAACAAACACTTCAGTAGTCTTCAAAACAGTCCAGAGCTAACACACACACACACACACACACACACACACACACACACATATATGCATGCCTGAGACCCCACTTCATGGAACAATTACACTAGCACTGATTTAAACATCCCTAAAATGATATCAAACAATAGAGACATCAATGCTAGTAAAAAAGATCAGTTTTCCTAATAACATGATATCTAGTATGCAACAATGTACAATTTAATAGGTTTTCAAACTGTTAGAGCTAAAAAACACTCTAGTTCATGATCATGTTTTTCCTATACATACTGGTATTTTACATACATGGAGCAATAGGCAGAGGTGTCCATTCTTAGTTGATTAGAACAAAACAGATAGACCATAGTAAGTTCATTTAAACGGGTAAGTGAGTTCATTAACATGTCACACCAACAAAGTTCAATTCATGATATTCATATACACAGGTTACCATGATGAGCAATGGTAACATGATCTAGTCTGGGTTACACAAATAAAGTAGACTAACATGAGAAAACATGAGCTAGTCTTTTAATAGGGATCATTCATTTGAGTACAACATAACACTGCCGGAGGGTTAAGATTGCATATGGCTCTGCACGTATAAATCTTAGCAGGAAACACAATGATACAAGCATACAATTTCCTCAAGTTAAAGGCATAGACAGGGTTCATGGCCATAACTGGACCAACTAAGGCAGCAAAACAGATGTGAACTGTTGCGCCAAAACGCACACACAAGTATACACGGTCAACAAGTAATAAAGTGATAAGTAGAGTATCATTCCTACGAAGATTTGTGATTAACTATCAACTAAATTAAACTCAACAATTAATCTATTTAAGTAATTTTCTATATGATTATTTAACTAAAGCTAATTTAGAGTAGTAAACTAAGAAATTAAAAGAAATAAGTTGAAAATCTTAGATTCGAATTCAATGAGAGAAAATATTCTAGAGCTATAGGTTAGATAACAATCCCGTATAGTCTTCCACTTAAACTTTCTAATTAATTTATCTGATTTATAGATTGACAAGGTTAATTACTACGACCTAAAAATCCAACTAGTCGTGATGGCACCTGACCCAACCCACTAGGTAAGCCAACTAATAACAATCCAATTCAAATGAGATTTACTGAGGGAAATAATGATAATATACTGAACTTTTGTACAAAGAATTTTCAAGGACTAGTAGTATAAATCATGAGCTTCTAAGATTTAGAGTTTACAAAGCTGGTATGAAATAAATACGTCATCTGTGTAAATATACATGAACAGTTTAATAATTCTAAAGGTACCAAGAACAAGAGGCAGCTATGACAGGAACGCAGGTACGCCTTCAATGCCAGTCCTGCCATACACATCAACATCAACATCCAAAATTTGCATGCAAGGTGCAGAAGTATAGTATGAGTATAACCGACCCCATGTACTCAATAAGTAACAAACCTAACCTTAGGTTAAAAGTAGTGACGATCTGGGACAAAGGTCAGAGTCCAACACCAATAGCCAACAACAGCTCATAACAATATAATAAAAGCGGTACAAGAAATAACTTAGAGATATGATGCTCAGCTAGTTCACAGTTACGAAAAATAGTCATTCTTTTCAAATATAACAGTAAAACCCAAATCCTTCACCGAAATCACCAAAATATAAGTAAGTCAAAAACCTTTGATTTTTTTCTAAAAACTTTCAATAATAGATAAAATGATTAAATCTCAGATATCATGAGGAAATTACATCTTTATGCCTACATGTCAATGTGCATGTGAAGTTATAAATGTCACAAAACCGTGTAACATGATGAAATGCATCTCTATGCCTGTATGTCAAGTATGAATGTCAGATACAATGCGTCACAATGATGAACTCATGTACTCACACTCTCAGAGTACTCAATATCACAGTCCCACACTCCCACTCATCACGCTCAATCACTCAGCACACTTAGTCACTCATCACTGTTTGGTACCTGTTACAGCGCACAGCCCGATCCCATCATGAATTAATAGTAACTGCACTCACTATGGGTGTGCAGACTCCAGAGGGGCAGATCCAGCACAAGTGCTAATAAATCCTTCTGCGGTGCGCAACCCGATCCCATCATGAATCAATAGTGCCTGCTGCAGCATGTAGCCCGATCCCATCTTGAATCAATAATACCTGCTGCGCGCGTGCAGCCCGATCCCATCAATATCACTCACAATCTGGCCCTCAGGCCCCAACTTAGTCATCAATTTTTCCAATCTCTCAGGCTCACAATTCTCATGCCAAACAACCCAAATAATGATAACAACATAATATGACAACAAATGATAACAATGACTGAGATATGATATATAAATGAATGACTATGACTGAGTATGTAAATGCAATTTAAGAAAATAGCTCAACAACATAAATGACCTTAGTGGGTCCCAACAGAATAAACATATAGTCTAAACATGATTTCTAACATGGATCACCACTCAATTACTCTAGCACGTAGAAATTTCATGGATAAAAATAAGATTAGGTAGTTACACAGTATCGCAGAATCAACTGAGTCATACTTCACAGGATGCACGCCCACACGCTTGTCACCTAGCATGCGCGTCACCTAATCACCGAACACATAACATATATATTTAGGGGTTCATACCCTCAACACCAAGTTTAGAAGTGTTACTTACCTCGAACAAGCTAAATCCAATACCGAACAAGCCAAACAATGCTCCAAAAATGCCATCCCACGAGTATCGACCTCCGAACAGATCAAAACTAGCCAAAAGCAACTCAAGAACATCAAATAATGCCAAAGGAAACAAACCCAATCGATAAAGGTGGTATCTTTAATCAAAAGCCCAAAGTCAACCAAAAATTCAAACCCGGGCCCACACCTCAGAACCCGACAAAACTTATAAAATCCGACAACTCATTCAATTACGAGTCCAACCATACTAGTTTCACTTAAATCCGACTCCGAATCGATGTTCAAAACTCAAAAATTCACTCTATGAAACTTTAGACAAAACCCCCCAATTTCTCTTTTGAATTCATCAACCAAATGCCAAAAACGAGAATAGATTCATGAAATATAATCAAGATCGAGTAGAGAATACTTACTCCAATTTGTGTGGTGAAATTCCTCTCCAAAGTCGCCCAAGGCCGAGCTCTAAATCTCAAAATATCATAAAAAGAACCAAGACCTCGAATAAAATAGAATTTGCTTAGCCCTTTTCGCTTCTACGAATAATAGAGCCGCTTCTGCGACCTGAAGCCCGCTTCTACGGAATTAGCTGGAGAATTGGCCCTTTGCACCTGCGGAAAACCATCCGCTCATGCGCAATCATAGGTGCGACAACTAAACGTGCACCTGCGCATAAGACCGCTCCTGCGCCAAAGATCTCGCTTCTACGCGCACGCAGGTGCGCTTCTTCCTCCGTATCTGCGATGGTCCCCCAACCTAGACTTATGCCGCTTCTGAAACCATTTGTCCGCATCTGCAGACTCGCATCTGCGTCCATTCTTCCGCAGATGCAAAAACACTAGAACCAGCATTCCCTCAGCAATGCAACATGCGACAAAAATGATCTGAACCTCGTCTGAAACTTACCCGAGCCACTCGGGACTCCGTTCGAATATACCAACAAATCTCATAACATAACATGGACCTATTCGATGCCCCAAATCACGCATAACAACATCGAAATGACGAATCCCACCTCAAATCAAATATAATGAACTTTGAACTTTCAACTTCCAAAACTCGTGCCGAAACATATCAAATCAACTCGGAATGAACTCAAATTTTGTGCACAAGTCCCAAAATGACATAACGAAGCTATTCCAATTCCCAAAACCACAATCCGAATTCGATATCCTTAAAGTCAACTCTCGGTCAAACTTATGAATTTTCCAAACCTTCAAATTTCCAACTCTTGCCAATTAGCGCCGAAACCTTCTAGATATATCAAAATGCAAATCCGGGCATACGCCCGAGTACAAAATACCACATGGACCTAACGGAACCATCAAAATTTTAATCCGAGATCAAATACTTAAAAGTCAAACTTAGTTAACTCTTCCAACTTTAATGCTTCAATCATGAAATTTATTCTTTCAAATCAATTCCGAATAATCTGAAAACCAAAACTGACGATTCACACAAGTCATAATACATCATACGATGCTGCTCAAGACTTCAAATAGCTGGATGGAATGTAAATTCTCAAAATGACCGGCTAGGTCGTTGCATTAATATTACTCATAGTATTCTCCCGAAGTACTACTCGCTTATTCAAGCTAACCTAATGCATATATTCCTATGGAATTAGGATTAAAAAAAACATTAATAATTCCAGTATAGTAACCAAGCAAGGCGATTGGGCGTATCCCTATCCTAACCACAAATCCGTTCCCCGATGCGAGGTTTAAGATCTTTCTCTACTCAATCCTAAATGCAATCTAGAATTTCCTCTCCCGAGTTCAATCCTAGATTTGTATATAGTATTTAATTGGTGATCAAGCAATCAAATAATTATGCGCAAGATTGAATAAATAAACTAATATGATAAAATAATAAGAAAAATTCAATATTCAAATTACAACGTTCATGTAGCACCCACAACTCTAGAACTAATAAAATATAAAGTTAAAGGAAGAGAAGAGAAGAAAAACTAGTGAAAAGCATGCTCCAACGTGTCCCTAATGTGAATTCTTCTTCAAAGTGGCGTCCTCCCCTAAAATATTAGGTTTAGAATCCTTTTCATACAAGTTATGGGCATCTAGGACGTAAAAGATCTTGTCCAAATTGAAATAGGATAATTCCCGAGACTAGGTGCCCTGGGCAGCATGTCGAGCTAACCTGGCGCTAAAAATTTTAGTCTTCTGTTTCTAGCGCCATAGGTAGCGCGTCGCGCTACCCTGGACGCTAGAATTTGGCACTTATCCATTTTCTTTTTTTCTTTTAGCTCCAACTCATGCGCATTCAATCCATTTCACTCCCAATTAATTCCCACGCATATAAACACCAAATATTAGCTTAACTCATTGCAATTACACATTAGAACCAACAAGAATAGAGCAAAATATGAGGCGATTCCTATACAAAAATATATACTTTTGGCCAAACATCAACATACCACACTTAGAATCTTGCTCGTCCTTGAGCAACCTAAATATTACTACCTTAAGAACACAACTCAAGGTACCACATCATGAGGAAACATATGACCATTAAGCACATTATACCTATGACTATGGTTGGTACTAACAATTTAGCTCTAGTATATGTACTTTTCACACACTTCCCACTTTTTCATGCCAAACTTATTCGAAGTATGCAACCCATATAGACAACATGCTCATGATAATCCTAACCTCAAAAACTGACTCAATGTCACAAAGTACCCATGGCTTGAACACTCACCCTAACGAAGAAGTCTAATAACATTACATATCCATTGCGAAATCATGTGCCCTCACATGCATGCAAGAAGGTACCATATGCTTGCTCATTATGTAAATCTATACTACTATAGGCTCACTCGGTCTAAAATCATTTGAGACTTTATCGTGGTTGTAATGTGGGCTAAGGGATGGGTAGGATATATATAGAAAATAATGGCTAACTCTTCTAAGCACTTTAACACGTTAAATAATAACTTTAAGCTCAAATTTCTTCAACCCAACTTCAAACATCTCAAGAAGATCACCTCCAAAATATTCCCTCCTCTTTAAGCAATATTTGATTTACATGCACTAGTAAGGACAAGATGTACACATATTTATTTGCTACAATCGTTTTTCTTTTTCTTTCTTGCAGATCATTGTTTTCCAACTATTTTTCTTTTACTTTACACACCCCGCTAGTGATTTTTCTTGAAGATACACGTGCACCTTTTTCCTTTCATTGGTTCCACTCAAAAGCCACCCAAGTTCCCTCCTTACTTCTTCTAGCGCTCATTTTCAATTAAGTACTTTAAGAGGTAAAATGATCAAACAATGAAAATTAAGAACAAAAGGGGTATAGGCTTGTAATGTGGGTGCCAAATAAAAGGTCTACAGGCTTAACATGGCTAACTAGGGATGATTTTATTTGAGGTAGAATTAAATTCAATAAGGATCAAAGAAGGCCTAAAATCATTTCTCAAACCGAGCACACCTATGATTTCGCTTCAACTCACATGCCGCGCAAGTTCTAGACTCAACATGTAATGCAAGGACTACACAGAAACTCACTCACACATGGCACATGACTCGCTAAGGATGATCTTATTTCGACTCTCGGATTAAAGCAAGTATCCATGAAGCCACGAAATATTAAGTAATAAAACACAAAGTGCACACGAGTCAAGAAAACAAGGCATATGCATCATAAGACATGTTATCCAATTCATAAAGGTATCAAAAATTCTAAAACACATGGAAGGTAAGCACACATGCCAATGCCTAAATATGTTGGCATCAAACACGTCAATAGGCATCAAAAACAATTCTTTCTTCCTTTCTTCCTACTCTTACTCTATTCCTAAAAATATAAAAATACCCGGTTCAAGTTAAATCCCCTGGAAAAGAACCGATGCAAAAAGAAAAACCAAGGGGGATTATTACCTAAGTAAAACTAACTAAAATAAAAAATAAAAATCTTTTTTTTTTGCATTTTTAATTGGAACTTAATCCCTTAAGAATTCTGTCCACAAAATCTATCGTCGGGAAAATTAAAAAAAAAATTTGATTTTTTTTCAATTTATTTATTACAAAAACCACTACACTAAAAAAGAGTACTACAACTAAGCTAGGATAGCACAAGAAAATCACCCAGATAATTTGCTCACCCCACACTTCAAAATGTGCAATGTCCTCAATGCACACGAAAAATAATAAGAGGTTAAAAGAGACTCCCTAGTAGGCCGAAGGCCGAAGCATTAGTAGCTTACGGAATACTCAGACTTCTCACAAGTATGATCCTTGTGCGGGTACCTCACACTTAATTTCAACCACTTGCTTATTTTTGCACATGCCTATTGGCTTTGAATCCATGCTCCTACTCCTACAAAATAAAAAAAATAACACTACAAAAAATAGCACAATAATAAAAAAAAAGAAACAGTAAAATTGGGTTGCCTCCCAACAAGCGCTTGATTTAATGACGTGGCACAACGCCATCACTTTTACCACTTTTTCTTCCACTTTGAGGATATTAATTGCACTCTCAATGTTGCATCAATATTTCTGTCACGTTCCTAGGGCAGTGGTGTGAAAATCAAGGAATCAAGCAATGGATATCGTATCTTGCACTTCTTGGCCTTTAAGTGAGGGATGTCGTTTTATTTCCTTAGCATCACAAATTTTAGAAAATATACACTTTGTTCCTCATCCATTGACTCCCCCATAGGCTCGAATGGATCAACTCTCATGTCACTAACAAAACACAATGTTGAAAAATGGTTAGAATGAGGTCCATTGCACTCCAACTCTAAAAACGCTTTACTTTTGACATCCTCCTATGTACACACATTAGAGTCTTCACGTGTAATATTATTTACTTCCTCACATGATGACTCTAGTAACGTTTTTCAAAATTGACATCATCAACAAAAAAATGATCGAATAATTGACTTTCCATTTTAGCTCCTCAATTTGGCATATAAGCTCCTTTTCAGCTTCACACAACTCAGAAATATTTTATTGGACGTTAGACGCAACAACCTTTTCATGCAATTGAGCCTTCAAGTCGTGAATAGAACTGCCAAATTGGTCAATCTCTTGTCTCAATTCAGCTCTTCCTTCTATAAAGTGTCGCATCTCATTCGTAATTTTCTCACGGAGACCTCCATATTCCTCTAATAATTTTCTGTTTATATCAAGAATGCGAACATCATATTCCACATCATCCAATTCGTTGCTCCTATCAAACTCACAAAAATTATTAGAATCATCATAATAAGGGATTGGAGTAGGATAACAACACTTAGGACAATTATTCCAATAGCCACCACAAATAATACATGATTGAGATGGTGCACACAACTCGGTCCTAGGAATATTTTTACACTATTTTCACAAGTGGGGTCCTTTACAATATGTACAAGGATCACAAAAATAAGAATACTTACCATTCCACCACTTTTCGTCCAAAGATGCCATGTGTTGACGACCAATTTTGACCCTCCCTTTTAATAATTAATTTATTTTTACTTAATTATTTACAGTAAATATGTTGAAAATATTTTTTAATCAATAATACCTATTTTAAAAATTAATAATGCTGACATTAGTAATTTATTATTATTTAATTATAAAATGTATTACTCTTACTATTTTGAGACTATTAAAGTAACCTTTATCTTCATTACATAGGTCTTATAATTAATTTTAAAATATCACGACTTAAAATCCAACTAATCATGATGGCACATAACCCACTCCGCTAGGTAAGACAATTAACAATAACACAATCCAAATGATATTAATGAGAAATGAATGATGAAATAACTAAACTTTTATACAACAACCCAAAGACTGGTAATATAAGTCATGACCAACTAAGATTTGGATTTACAAAACTAGATTGAAATAATAACAACATCTGTTTGGAATGTATATGTGTAATGACCCGACCGGTCGTTGTGAATACCACAACCCCGTTCACTCATTTACTGCTCAATTTATGCCTTACAGTTGATTTATGACTTATCGGGTTAGTTGGTTCGGGTCCGGAAGAATTTCGGAGTGAAATGAGACACTTAGTCTCATAATTGAAAACTTAAGTTGGAAAAGTTGACCAGATATTCACTTATATGTAAACGACCTCGGAATTAAATTCTGATGATACCAATAGCTCCGTATAATAATTTTTGGACTTAGGAGCATGTCCGGAAAATTATTTGGAGGTCCGTAGTAGAATTAGGCTTGAAACGACGAAAGTTGAAGTTTTGGAAAGTTTGACCGGTGAGTTGACTTTTTGATATCGGGGTCGAAATCCGATTCTAAAAATTTTAATAGGTCCTTTATGTCATTTATGACTTGTGTACAAAATTTGAGGTCAATCAGACGTTATTTGATAGGTTTCGACGTTGTTTGTGGAAACTTGAAATTTCAAAATTCATTAGGCTTGAATTGGGGTATGATTCGCATTTTTAGTGTTGTTGGATGTGATTTGAAGGCTCGACTAAGTTTATATAATGTTTTAGGACTTGTTGGTATATTTGGTTGAGGTCCCGAGGGCTCGGGTGAGTTTCGGATGGTTAACAGATCAAAAATTTGGACTTGAACAGCTGCTCAAATTTTCTGATATCTGAGTCTGTTTTTATTCTACGCGATCGCGTGAATGTGTCTGTGATCACGTAGGCTTAGTGGGATAGTGAGGTTTTGTTCTATGCGATCACGTGGGTATATCCGCGATCGTGTAGGGTTAACTGGGGGGCTGCTAAGTTTTGTTCTACGCGATCGCGTGAAGAGGGATGCGATTGCGTAGCCTCTAGGATTTTGTGACTCGCGAACGCGTGAAGAAGGTCGCATTCACATAGAGTAAGTGGAGCAGAAATAGAAGTCACGTGTTTTGTGCTTCGCGATCGCGTAGTTGTGTGATGTTGCGCATCGCGATCACGTGGGAAGGTCGGCGATCGCGTAGAGTTAATTTGGGCAGTAGAAAAATTATTCTTCGCGATCGCGTGGGAATGTTTGCGATCGCGTAGAGCAAATGACTGGGCAAAGAGTTTAAGTTCTGAAAATGGCACTTAGTCCCATTTTCCATTTTTGACGGATTGGAGCTCGGGAAGAGGCAATTTTTGGGAGAGTTTCATAGGAAACAACGGGATTCGAGCCGTTCGGAAGTTGATATGCGCAGAATAGAATTTTTAGAGCATTGCTTAGCTTGCTCGACATTGGATTCGTCTTGTTCAAGGTAAGTAACTCATTTAATCTTGGAGCTGAGGGTATAAACCCTGAATATACGTATTATGTGAATTATTTTGGAGGTGACGCACATGCTAGGTAACGGGCGTGTGGGCATGCACCATAGAAATTGTGAAGTAATTGTTTCGTGAAATTTTGTAGTCAAATAATCTTGGCAGTTTCCATGCAGTTTTATGTGTTAAAGAAATTAAGCTGAGAATCATATTAAAAATTATGTTGATGCTATGTGCCAGTATTACTGGGACCCACAGAGGTCATATCGCTGTGAATTATTTGTTTTAAATTGGAAATTCATACTCAGTCATATTCATTTCATTGCATATCATATCTCAGTATCTGTTGTTATTTATTGATACATCATATCATCATTTTCGGGCTATTTTCATGACATTGTGAGCCCGAGAGACTGGAGATATTGAAGACTGAGTGAGGCTAAGGGCCTGATTGTGAGGATAATTATGGGATCGGGCGGCACGTCGCAGCAGGCCATATTGGATTTATTATAGCACGTGAGTTATCTGTGCGGATACAGATATTGATACCATAGCACGTGAGTTGTCAGTGCAACACGTGAGTTGTCCGTTCAGATTATAGCGCTTGGACTGAAGGAGCCCCTTCGGAGTCTGTACACACCCCAAGTGAGCGCAGGTACCTACTGAGTGCGAGTGCCGAGTGATTTGGGAGGATTGAGTGACTGTGAGGCATGAGTTACTGTGAGGACTGAGTGACTGTGAGAACTGAGTGACTGGGAGGATTGAGTATGTGGGAGGACTAAGTGAAATGATATTCTGAGAGTATGCATATGATTTCATCTCTGAGATACATCGCATTGACATGCATATAGATGCATTTTCCTCATGCTGTACAGTATCACATCATTCATGATTTCTCACACATGTTGACAGATGGGCATAGTGATGCATTTGTTTTACACGGGTTATCTGAAAAGAAAATGAAATATCTCATTTATTATTGAAAGGATTTTGGGAAATTATTATTTTCAAACTTATTCATATTTTTGGCAACTCCGGTAAACGATTTGGGTTTTCATTGATGTACTAGAAATGCAGAGCTATTTTTAGAAATCATATTTTTGCTGAGCATTTGATTGTTGAGTTACTTCTAGTCTTACTTGTTTACGTTGTTATGGGCTGTTGTGGACTATTGGTTTTGGACCCGACCTTGGTAAAAGCTCGTCACTACTTTCAACCTAAGGTTAGGTTTGTTACTTATTGAGTACATGGGGTCGGTTGTACTCATACTTCACTTCTGCACCTTGCGTGCAGATGTTGGCTGTTGATATTGCTTTGTGCATTAGGATCTGATCTGAAGGTGTACCTGCGTTCCGGTTGTAGCTGCCTCTTATTCATGGTAGCCTTAGATTCATAAAACTCTGTTTATGTACTTTTCAAACAGATGATGTATTTACTTCATACCAGCTTTGTAAATTCTAATCTTAGAAGCTCATGATTTGTACTTCCAATCCTTGGGGAATGTATAATATTTCGATATTTTATTTTACTTAATTGTCTTGTTAAATTACATTGGAATTGGATAGTGGATAGTTGGCTTAACTAACGGGTTGGGTTAGATGCCATCACGACTAGGTGTATTTTGGGTCGTGACAAGGTAGTATTAGAGCTCTAGGTTCATAGGTTCTACAAGTCATGAGTTGATACGCGAAGAATGGAATTTCTGGAGTATTGCTTAGCTTGCTCGATATTGGATTCGTCTTGTTCAAGGTAAGTAACTTATCTAATCTTGGAGCTGAGGGTATAAACCCTGAATATACATATTATATAAATTATTTTGGAGGTGACGCACATACTAGGTAACGGGCGTGTGGGCGTGCACCATAGAAATTGTGACGTAATTGTTTCGTGGAATTTTGTAGTCAAATAATCTTGGCATTTCCATGGATTTTTATGTGTTAAAGAAATTGAGCTGAGAATCATATTAAAAATCATGTTTAGGCTATGTGCCAGTATTATTGGGACCCACAGAGGTCATATCGCTATGAATTATTTGTTTTAAATTGGAAACTCATTCTCAGTCATATTCATTTCATTGCATATCATATCTCAGTATCGTTGTTATTTATTGATATATCATATCATCATTTTCGGGCTATTTTCATGACATTGTGAGCCCGAGAGACTGGAGAGATTGAAGACTGAGTGAGGCCAAGGGCATGATTATGAGGATAATTATGGGATCGGGCTGCATGCCGCAGCATGCCATATTGGCTTTATTATAGCACGTGAATTGTCTGTGCGGATACAAATATTGATACTATAGCATGTGAGTTGTCAGTGCAACACGTGAGTTGTCCGTGCAGATTATAGCGCTTGGGCTGAAGGAGCCCCTCCGGAGTCTGTACACACCCCTAGTGAGCGCATGTACCTACTGAGTGCGAGTGCCGAGTGATTTGGGAGGATTGAGTGACTGTGAGGCATGAGCTACTGTGAGGACTGAGTGACTGAGAGGATTGAGTAATTGGGAGGACTAAGTGAAATGATACTCTGAGAGTATGCATATGATTTCATCTCTGAGATACATCGCATTGACATGCACACATGATATACAGGCATAGAGATGTATTTTTCTCATGCCGTACAGTATCACATCATTCATGATTTCTCACACATGTTGACAGATGGGCATAGTGATGCATTTGTTTTACACGGATTATCTGAAAAGAAAATGAAACATCTCATTTATTATTGAAACAATTTTGGGAAAATTATTGTTTTCAAACTTATTCATATTTTTGGAAACTCTGGTAAACGATTTGGATTTTCATTGATGTACTTGAAATGCAGAACTATTTTTAGAAATCATGTTTTTGCTAAGCATTTGATTGTTGAGTTACTTTTGTTCTTACGTGTTTACGTTGTTATGGACTGTTGTGGACTATTGGTTTTGGACCCGACCTTGGTAAAAGCTCGTCAATACTTTCAACCTAAGGTTAGGTTTGCTACTTATTGAGTACATGGGGTCGGTTGTACTCATACTACAATTATGCACCTTGCATGTAGATGTTGGCTGTTGATATTGCTGTGTGCGTTGGGATCTAGATCTAAAGGTGTACCTGCGTTCCAGTTGTAGCTGCCTCTTGTTCATGGTAGCCTTAGATTCATAAAACTATATTTATGTACTTTTCAAACAGATGATGTATTTACTTCATACCTGCTTTGTAAATTCTAATCTTAGAAGCTCATGATTTGTACTTCCAATCCTTGGGGAATGCATAAGATTTCGATATTTTATTTTACTTAATTGTCTTGTTAAATTACATTGGAATTGGATAGTGGATAGTTGGCTTACCTAACGGGTTGGGTTAGACGCCATCACGACTAGGTGAATTTGGGGTCATGACAAGGTGGTATCAGAGCTCTAGATTCATAGGTTCTACAAGTCATGAGTTGATACGTGCAGAATGGAATTTCTGGAGTATTGCTTAGCTTGCTCGATATTGGATTCGTCTTGTTCAAGGTAAGTAACTCATCTAATCTTGGAGTTGAGGGTATAAACCCTGATATACGTATTATGTGAATAATTTTGGAGGTGACGCACATGTTAGGTAACGGGCGTGTGGGCGTGCACCATAGAAATTGTGACGTAATTGTTTCGTGGAATTTTGTAGTCAAATAATCTTGGCATTTTCCATGCAATTTTATGTGTTAAAGAAATTGAGTTGGGAATCATATTAAAAATCATGTTGAGGCTATGTGCCAGTACTATTGGGACCCACAGAGGTCATATCGCTGTGAATTATTTATTTTAAATTGGAAATTCATACTAAGTCATATTCATTTCATTTCATATCATATCTCAGTATCTGTTGTTATTTATTGATACATCATATCATCATTTTCAGGCTATTTTCATGACATTGTGAGCCCGAGAGACTGGAGAGATTGAAGACTGAGTGAGGCCAAGGGCCTGATTGTGAGGATAATTATGGGATCGGACTGCACGCCGTAGCAGGCCATATTGGCTTTATTATAGCACGTGAGTTATCTGTGCGGATACAAATATTGATACTATAGCACGTGAATTGTCAGTGCAACACGTGAGTTGTCTGTGTAGATTATAGCGCTTGGATTGAAGGAGCCCCTCCAGAGTCTGTACACACCCCCAGTGAGCGCAGGTACCTACTGAGTGCGAGTGCTGAGTAATTTGGGAGGATGAGTGACTGTGAGGCATGAGCTACTGTGAGGAATGAGTGACTGGGAGGATTGAGTAATTGGGAGGACTAAGTGAAATGATACTCTGAGAATATGCATATGATTTCATCTCTGAGATACATCGCATTGACATGCACACATGATATACATGCATAGAGATGTATTTTCCTCATGCTGTACAGTATCACATCATTCATGATTTCTCACACATGTTGACAGATGGGCATAGTGATGCATTTGTTTTACACGGGTTATATGTAAAGAAAATGAAACATTTCATTTATTATTGAAAGGATTTTGGGAAAATTATTGTTTTCAAACTTATTCATATTTTTGGCAACTCCGGTAAACGATTTGGGTTTTCATTGATGTACTTGAAATATAGAACTATTTTTAGAAATCATATTTTTGCTGAGCATTTGATTGTTGAGTTACTTCTGGTCTTACTTGTTTACGTTGTTATGGACTGTTGTAGACTATTGGTTTTGGACCTGACCTTGGTAAAAGCTCGTCACTACTTTCAACCTAAGGTTAAGTTTGTTACTTATTGAGTACATGGGGTCGGTTGTACTCATACTACACTTCTGCACCTTGCGTGCAGATGTTGGCTGTTGATATTGCTGTGTGCGTTGGGATCTGGATCTGAAGGTGGTAGCCTTAGATTCATAAAACTCTGTTTATGTACTTTTCAAACAAATGATGTATTTACTTCATACCAACTTTGTAAATTCTAATCTTAGAAGCTCATGATTTGTACTTCCAATCTTTGGGGAATGTATAAAATTTTGATATTTTATTTTACTTAATTGTCTTGTTAAATTACATTGGAATTGGATATGGATAGTTGGCTTACCTAACGGGTTGCGTTAGATGCCATCACGACTAGGTGTATTTTGGGTTGTGACAAGGTGGTATCAGAGCTCTAAGTTCATAGGTTCTACAAGTCATCAGGAATTGTCTAGTAGAGTCTTGCAGATCGGTATGATGACGTCCATACCTATCTTCGAGAGGCTACAGGGCATTTAGATATATACTTCCCATCTTTATTTCCTTATCGTGCAGAATTGATTCAGCTTGAGACATAACTCTTTGAATTCCTTCCACGCATTCGTATGCGCACATGAGCGCTCGGTATCAGTTGTGCATCTCCGACTTGTGATTCTATAAATGAGGTTCGAGATATATATTATGCGTTTTAGTGATGGGCCAGTCTGGAGGACTTGAGGCCAGGTTTAGACCGCATCTTAGGCTCGGTAGCTTCAATTATAACCTGTACATTTGGACTCATATGTCCAGTAATGCCCCTACGAGTGGAATTTATGGCTCGATGAGCGGTGGAATGGCTTTGTGATGAGTATGATGTAACTGCGGGATATGTTAAGACAATTTGAATGTGACGAGAAATGTTTCCTTAAAATGTAAAGGAAGGCCATTGGGTGCTTTATTTTCATTTTGATGTGACGTACAGTCTCGAGTATGAATGTTTTGAAGGAACTTTCACGTTGTTAAATTTTGGTACAAATGAAATTCTCATGTCTGGTTAATAAGTTTGGACTCAGAAAGATTAAGTGATTTCGTAGTAATTGTAATTGCGAAAGGGTATAACAAGATACCAATTTGAGGCTAAGCAGGTGGGTTATCTCCTGCAGAGTATTCTACGTAGGTGTGTTCCTTATGATGTGAATAGAGAGTTTCTTTTCTGCCAGCGGGGTGTATGTGTTGAGACTTGAATTTGAATCTGGTTGAGAAAGTTGACTTTAGTGTTAAGAGAATGAATGCGAACTTAGCGGACGATTGAGGTATTTTATGTTTGGTGTTGCATGAGGTTGAAAAGAAATTTTGTTGGACTGACTGCAGTATTATGGCAGTAATAAAGTATGGGTATTGTAAGTTATGGAGTGTTTAAATCTATGGCTTTAAGCCAAGTGAGGGAGTCTGCTATGGACAAATCAATTCATGGGTATGTGTCAAATTTTTGTTTTGGTCTGAAGTATGCTTGGGAATCAGTGATAACTTGCAGAGGTGGAGTTCGAGAATGACTCGAGTAAGGAGATTTCTGGATATGGGTTATATTGCGCTTTATGAGTATATAAAAATCATGGGATGAGTGAGTTGTTATTTGTGAATGATGTAGTGCGCACGGGGTATGACCTTGATAGGTGGTATTAAAGTAGAGTTACTTATTTGAGTGTTGTTGTGCTAATGGGGCACATGTCTTTTGGCCCATTTGGGTGGTGTAATGTGGATTTGAACAAATGGGGTGACTCTCGAGAAAGTTCTAATGGATTTGAGATTAATATGTAACAATTGAGATTTTTTGGCGGATTTGTTTATGGCTAAAATCTGAGATTTAAGTTGGATGGTGTCGAGAGTTGTGGCATTTTTGTGTATCATTATGGATTTTATATTTCGGTATCAGGAAGGTGAATAAAACGGACTTAGACTCAAATAAGGTATTTTCAGAGTGGGTGTTTCGGTTGTGGTATTTATAGGGGTAATTATGATGTGGTGAGACTCTACAGATGTTTTGGTGGCAATATTCTTGGTTTGGTGACCTACGTGGTTTGGTCGATTTAGAGGAATTTAGTTCTAATAGCTTGGTTATGTGCAGATGGATTTCAAAGTGTTCTTGATGGTTTCTACCATGGTTTGAACAAGATATTTTTCTACAAGCGTGTTGTGTATTGTGATTTCCTCCTAGAAGGAAGCAAGAGGAAGGTTTCTAACTAATCAGGTATGTAATTTGCTGGTGACTCAGAGTTGATAATGGAATTCTTGTGCTTGTCACATGATGGCATAATAGATGTGGTGTGTTGTGGGGGATTTGGATTTACATGTACAAGGTGACAGTTCAGTCTTGAAGAGAAGGTAACGAATGCTGGACAGCATGGTCAGTTTCAAATATTTCAATGAATGTTATAACTGCTCGGTAATTCCTGATAAGGGTGCGCATTTCAGAAGGCGCGTTGCGTTTTGACTTACGGATGTTCATCGGTTTTGCAGTACTCACCTGGTTGATAGACTGCTGATATTCAAATTATTGCTATGTGGAACGGAAAAATTATGAAAGTATTCCTCATGGGATTATCATGAATGGAATATGTGTTAGTCATTTTAGTGTTGGAGTTGGGATCAATTATGGTGATTCATGTGTTCGATGAATTTGGAGACTGGGAGTTCTCAAAAGTATATTGTTTCGGGGTTGCGACCTATTTGAGGTGACTATTTTATTTAAAACTTGGTGGAGGCACTAGTTACATTAATTATTTGTGATAGCTATGTTCTATTAGTGCGCATATATGTGATGTTTGAGACCATTTGCGGTCATTAGAGCAAGTATTCATTCTCGGAAGAATGCGTAGGCTATTATATGCCTATAGTTGACTGTTAAGCATAAAGTTATAATGTTTCCCGTATTCGTACCTTTGTTGAAAACTATCTGGGCTATACTTGAGGTTACAAAGAAGATGATTCCTTAAATAAACACGGTAGTTACTAATTCTACGTTAAAAATAAAATTGCCGATTTGAAGTGTGATAGCAGACTTTGCACATGCTTACACTATGGCATGCTATTTATACCAGTCCAGCAGCATGAGAATCTTATTTCATAATCATATACAAGTGTACTTGTTTAATTGCTCCTGTATGATATGCTAGGACTGGAGGCCTGTGACCATGCCAGGCGATTCATATTATTTGCACGTGAGTTGTCCGTGCCGTGTGTGAAAATTCTATTTCTATGATAATTTATCTGATTCATTAATTTCCTTCCCCTACCATTGTGCACATGCACCTACGGTTATCCTCTTCACGAAATTTGAGGAGTTGGTTGTAACATTGTGGTTGTGGTGGTGCTTGCTGGACTTGCAACACGGTTCTCTTCCTTGAGACATCTCCCATATTTGGGTACACTAATTGTGCATATGTGACTGGAGTTATATTGATTTGACATGTCCGTAGGATAGTTGCATTTAATAATGTAAGGTCATTGGACCTAGAATGGGTACTATCATGTTTGATTACAGTATATTCGGAAGGATAATATTGAAAGTGGGCTTAGCAAATGATTATGGTTATAGTTAGGGCGAGAGAGCTCCATGACTTGTTGATTTGATAAGGGGTCATGAGATTTCTGCGTGTTTCTTTTATTATTAACAGCGTACTGAGGTGTTGGGATGAGGTTTTGTTCGATATGGGGTTTAATGCTAGTACTTGGCTGGTTTGAAGTAGTTATTGTGATCAGGATTGGTGCTACGAACGAGCGAGTTGTCAAATATTCTTGGTAAATTATATCCGTGATTATAATTATAGCTCGATGTAGCTTGTTCTGACTCATACAATGTGTAAATATAAGATTCATGCCTTGAAAAGAAATTCTGAAGGTTGGGAATTGAATTCCAAGGTTTTTGGGCTAAGGTTAAATTAAGGATTTTTAGTTGTATTGTATTGTCAGGACTATATAGAATAGGGTGACGTGAGATCACCCCCTGGTATGTGCATGGTTGTGAGCACCCGTAAATATTTTAACCAAAAACTCAGGGTTTCGTGGTGCCAAGTTAGATTCCTGAATACCCTATGGACTTAGAGGAAAATGTTTCGCAGAAGAAAGCATTTCTGCGGCCCATTATGCGGCCGCATAATCACTCTGCAGACCGCATAATGGCCGCAGAGTGAGGCAGTAAGTTTGGCCAATTTGAGGTCAGTTTTGCGGTCGATTATGCGACCGCATAATCGATATGTGGACCGTATATCGGTTGCATAATTTTCTCTTGGGTTTCTGCGGAAGGAGTTCTGCGGTGCATTATGCGACTGCAGAACAAGTATGCAGACCGCATACTAGTCGCATACCTGAGTTGAAAGTTTAGGCCTCTGAGGGCCATTTCTGCGGTCACTTTGCGGACCGCATAACCATTATGCGGTCGCATATGAGACCGCAAACTTGTGTCGGGGCACCATTTTTCTTAATTTAAAACCCGATCCCCATTCCGTTAAAATACCCCTTAGGTCTATTTTGAGCTCATTTTTTGATATTTCTAGAGAGAGAGAGAGAGAGGGTTCAAGAGGGAGGGCCTAAGTTTTCATCAAATTGATCTTCAATCATCACTTGAAGCTTTGGAAATATTCAAGTAGAGCACCAAATTCTTCATCCAAAAGGGTAAGACTTAATGACCCCAGCTCTTAATTTCAAACATAGCTATAATGGGGTACTGGTGTGATACTTCATGGGTATAAGGGTGGTTTATAATGCATGCATGTATGATAAAGAGTGGGGAAAAAGTGAGCTAGAACCATGAACGTTTTCCTAATTTTGGGTTCAATTTGTATATTGCTAAAATAGATTGAGGCTGCTAAGGGGTCCGGAGAATTGTAGAGTCTAAAGAAGCGCAATTGAGGTATGTATGGCTAACTTTCTTCTTCCTAGAATCGAACTCCTGGTGTCTGAATAATGGGTGTAAGTTCTAACTTGATCATACTAAAATTGTTTGCCTTAGTGTGTTAGATTGAAAGATTCATGTTCCCTAATTGTTTTATATGGTTACCATGTCATCATGCTATTTGAGAACGTAATTATGTTGTTTCCAAGCTCCTTCCCTTATGTGTGCAATGCCTTATGTGATGGTACTTATAGACATGAATGGTGATGTTATTTGAACGGATAAAAAGGGAAAAGACTTGAATTGTAAAATGTTCCCAAGTGCCAAGAACTACTTAATAAATGAGGCTGTTTGTGCCATATAACGAAAGATGGGAAAGAATTGTGAATTGAGTGAACAATTGAAAGAGGTTATGTCTCAAGTGAGATGGCTTAGCCGATCGGGCCGAGATCGGACGCCATGCTGTATACATTGTGGCATCTGTGTTGGAATTATTAATTTACATTGTGGATATGGATATGTCTCACTTGAGATGGCTTAGCCGGTCGGGCCGAGACCGGACTCCGTGTAAAAACACGGTGGCATTGTGAGTTGTGGATTTGGCACTAAAGATTATTAATCTAAAAGATGGAAAGATTGAATTGGAAACTAAGTGACCCTAACTTGGTGTTTTCTTTGTATTTCTATGAAGCTCTTATTGATTATTATGACTGCCTTCTCTTTGTTTCACTGTTCATTCTACTAAGATTGGTGTTTGCCTTACATACTAGTACTATTCGACGGTACTAACGTCCCTTTTGCCGGGGGCACTACATCTTTGAATGGATGTAGGTAGTTCCATCACAGATAGTGCCGATCGCAGATAGTGGTGCTCTCTTTCTCTCCTCATAGCAGTCTTGGTGAGCCCCATTTCTCCCAGGGGTCATGTAGTCCTTCTTTTGTATAAGTTTTCATATTTTGAGGTATAGCCGGGGCCTTATTGCTAGCATTGTCATGTTGATCTTTTGTACTCTTAGAGGCTCTGTAGACATTTATATGGGTCATGTATGTATGTTGGGGTGGTCGTTGGATCAAGTTGTATTTTGGGAACTCAACTATGGCATAATGTATATAAGGACAAACGAACTAGCAACGTTTATATATTTATATAACTGATCTCTCCCCTGTTTTACAAATGGTGATGCGATCCCTTCTTGGATTATGAATGAGTCGGGTAGGAAAGGTTTAATAGGCTTGCTCGACCGGGTTTACTCGGTTGAGCGCCGGTCATGCTCCCCGAGGTTGGGGCATGACAATCTTGGTATCAGAGCCTAAGGTTGAAAGTGTCCTAGGATGTCTCGGAGCCGTGTCTAGTATAGCCCTTCTTATCGGTGTGTTGTCGACCACATCTATAATTAGGGGGCTACTTGGACATTTAGGAATAATACCCTTCATTGTTGTTCTATATCGCGTGATAGAGCGGGATGTGAGGTTATTCTCCTCGAACTCGTGCATTGTTCTAACTTTCAGTAAATGGCACCTAAGAAGAGAGCGAGAATTGGCCAAGAAGCCAATGCCACACCAGGAGTGGCTGTTGATCCCCTACTTGATAATGCGGGTGAGGATAATCCCCCTACTATCACACTGCCTGATTCGTCTACTCCAGAACAGACTACCCCAGTTCCTACACCCGCGGAGGGTGCCACAATCCCTCCCGCCGATATACATGTTCCACCTCCAGCCCCAGCTCCAGGACCTAGTATTTATGATGGGGATCTTAGAGGAGCTATTCAGATGCTGACTTAGTTAGTAGCTTCCCAGGCTCAAAGGTCAAATGTTGCACCCACCTCATTTAGCTTGCAAGGAGATTCTTCCGGTTCCAGGGTAAATAGGTTCCTTCAGTTAGACCCTCCAGTGTTCACAGGTACCGATCTCGGGGCATACCCTCAGGATTTCATTGATGAGATGCATAAGACTCTCCGAGTTATGCGTGCTACTGAGACGGAGGGAGTAGAGTTGGCCTCCTATCATTTTAAAGGGTGGCATATTCCTGGTTTGAGATGTGGGAGGATTCCCGTGAGGAGGGGAGCCCTCCTGCGAGATGGAGTGAGTTCACGGATGCCTTCATTGACCATTTCTTGCCTGCCGAGACTAAGGCAGACTGTGCTGTGGAGTTTGAGACTCTTAAACAGGGTAGTAGGAATGTGTGGGAGTATCACATGGAGTTCGTGCGCCTGTCGAAGTATGCTGTTCATATGATGCCGACTATGGAGGCAAGAGTGCGTCGATTTGTGCATGGCCTTAGCCCTTTGGTTATTAATGAGGTTTCCACAGCTGCTCTAAATTCTGATATGAACTATGGAAGGATGGTGGCATTTGCCCAAGCTATGGAGGTTCGAAAGTTAAAGCTCAGGATGGAACGGGAAAGTAGTAGTAGGGCCCGATCAACGGGCAACCTTGGGGATTCATTCGGAAGTGGGAGATCAGCTTTTCGGGGAGGATCATCAGGGCCATCCCAGTCTTATGCTCAGCCTTCAGCTAGTGCCCCACCATCAGGGCACGGTCAACAGCAGGGTACTCACTTTAGGCCCGGTCAGGGCAGTAGGGTGTCCCACTATCAGGGCCGATCAGGAGGGAGATTCTAGCAGCAGCAGAGGGCCCCATGCCCTAAGTGTGGGAGGATACATTTGGGAGTCTGCTACCTGGACATGCCAGTATGTTACGGATACAGAATGAGAGGCCATATTCAGAGGGAGTGTCGTGCATCCCGTTAGGGTGCAGGCAGGGGCACAACTCAGTCATCTAGTCCTACAGCTGCCACATCTTCATCACACCCTCTAGCTCGAGGCTTTTCAGCACCCGTAGGGCATGGTACATCCAGGGGTGGTGCACAAAGTTCAGGAGGACCCAACCGATTATATGCTATGAGTGGTCGATAGAGTGCAGAGGCTTCCCCAGATGTCGTCACAGGTATATTGATCGTTCAATCTCATGATGTGTATGCCCTTATTGATCCCGTATCTTCTTTGTCCTATGTTACTCCTTATGTTGCTACAAGCATCGGGATAGAACCGGAACAACTTCATGAGTCGTTCTCTGTATCTACCCCAATTGGCGAGTCTATTATGGCCGCACAGACTTATAGGGATTGTGTTGTCGCGGTGCGTGGTCGGGATACCATGGCCGATCTTATTGAACTAGGGATGATTGATTTTGATGTAATAATGGGAATGGATTGGCTCTATTCATGTTTTGCCAAACTTGACTGTCGGACCAGAATTATGAGGCTTGAGTTTCCTAACAAGCCAACTGTTGAGTGGGAGGAGAGTAATTTTATGCCAAAAGGTAGGTTTATTTCTTACCTTAAGGCCACAAAGATGATCAGGAAGGGGTATATTTATCATTTGGTCCGAGTGACGGACACCACTACTGAGGTGCCTACCCTTGAATCTGTACCAATTGTGAATGATTTCCCCGATGTCTTTTAGGATTAGCTCCCTGGAATACCTCCAAATAGGGAGATTGATTTTGGGATTGATATGATGCCAGGCACGCAGCCTATATCCATTCCACCTTATAGAATGGCGCCGGCAGAATTAAAAGAGCTAAAGGAACAACTAAGGGATTTGCTAGAGAAAGGATTCATCCGACCGAGTGTGTCGCCTTAGGGAACACCAGTTCTCTTTGTCAGAAAGAAAGATGGATCACTGCGGATGTGTATTGATTACCGGCAACTCAACAAAGTTACAATAAAAAACAAATACCCAATGCCTAGAATAGATGATTGGTTTGACCAATTACAAGGTGCTAAGTTCTTCTCCAAAATTGATTTGCGGTCAGGGTACCATCAATTGAAGGTAAGGGAGAAGGATATTTCGAAAACAGCTTTCAGAACCCGCTTTGGGCACTTTGAATTTTTGGTAATGTCTTTCGGGCTAACAAATGCCCCGGCAGCTTTCATGGATCTTATGAATCGAGTCTTCAGGCCGTTTATTGATTCCTTCATGATAGTATTCATTGACGACATCCTTGTATATTCACGAAGTCGAGAGGATCACGCCGACCACCTCAAGGCAGTTCTGCAGACTCTTCATCACCACCACTTGTAATTGTTCTCGAAATGTGAATTTTGGCTTGAATCTGTTACATTCCTGGGGCATGTCGTCTCTGGAGAAGGAATTAAGGCTGATCCTCAAAAGATTGCGGCGATGAAGGGTTGGCCTAGACCTACTATTCCAACAGAGATTCACAGTTTCTTGGGTTTGGCCGGGTATTATAGGAGGTTCATGGAGGGTTTCTTCACTCTTGCCTCTCTATTGACTAAATTGACATAGAAGGCGGTTAAGCCCAGTGGTCCGATACTTGTGAAAGGAGCTACCAGGAATTGAAATCAAGATTGACCTCGGCGCCAGTATTGACCCTGCCAGATGGTACCGAGGGGTTTGTGGTATATTGCGATGCTTCAAGGATCGGTCTTGGTTGTGTATTAATGCAACATAGTAAGGTTATAACATATGCTTCAAGACAACTTAAGAATCATGAAAAGAACTATCCAACTCATGACTTATAGCTTGCGGCGGTGGTTTTTGCATTAAAAATTTGGCTTCATTATTTGTATGGAGTCCATGTAGATGTATTCACGGACCACAAAAGTCTTCAATACATTTTCAAGCAGAAGGAATTGAACTTAAGGCAGAGAAGGTGGCTTGAGTTGCTCAAAGATTATGACATCGACATTTTGTATCATCCGGGAAAAGCTATTGTGGTGGCGGATGCTCTTAGTAGGAAATCTATGGGTAGTTTGGCTCACTTGGAGGCATGTCAAATGCCCTTGGCCCGGGTGGTTCACCAGTTGGCCGGTTTGGGAGTTCGTCTTACGGACTCTAGTGTAGGGGGAGTGATTGTGCGGAATAGGGCGGAATCATCGCTTGTGAAGGAGGTCAAGGAGAAGCAGTACAGTGATCCAGTGTTGGTACAGCTGAAGGAAGGGATTCATAAACATAAGACTATGACTTTTTCTCTTGGCATGGATGACGGTACATTACAGTACCAAGGACGACTATGTGTTCCAAATGTAGATAGTCTTCGGGAAAGAATCATGGCAGAAGCTCATACTTCTAGATATTCCGTGCACCCAGGCTCTACAAAGGTGTATCATGATCTCAAGAAAGTTTACTGGTGGAATGACATAAAGAGAGGTGTGACGGACTTTGTGGCAAAATGTTCAAACTGTCAACAAGTGAAGGCCGAGCATCAAAGGCCCGGTGGGTTAGCATAGAGTATAGAATTTCCAAAGTGGAAATGGGAAATGATCAATATGGATTTTGTGGTAGGGTTGCCACGCACTCCGCATAAGTTTGACTCAATTTAGGTGATCGTGTATCGACTCACGAAATCAGCACACTTCTTACCAGTTAAATCCACCGACTACTGAACAATTTGCTCAATTGTATACCAAGGAAATAGTCAGGCTTTATGGCACTCTAGTTTCCATCATTTCCGATCGAGGGGCCCAATTCACAGCTAATTTCTGGAAGAAATTTCAGCAAGGTTTGGGTACGCAGGTAAATCTTAGCACGACTTTCCATCCACAGACTGACGGGAAAGCAGAGCAGACTATTCAGATGCTTGAGGACATGTTCCGGGCATGTGTACTTGACTTCAAGGGTAGCTGGGATGATCATTTGCCGCTCATAGAATTTGCTTATAACAACAGCTTCCATGCAAGTATTTAGATGGCGCCGTTTGAGGCCTTGTATGATAGAAGATATAGATCGCCTATATGGTGGTTCGAGGTTGGAGAAGCTGAACTAATAGGACCAGACCTTGTACATCAGGCTATGAAAAAGGTTAAGATCATAAAAGAGCGGTTGAAAACTGCTTAGAGTCATCAAAAATCCTACTCGGATGTTCGTTGCAGAGACTTAGAGTTCAAAGAAGATGATTGGGTGTTCTTGAAGGTATCTCCCATGAAGGGGATCATGCGGTTTGGAAAGAAAGGGAAATTAAGTCCAAGGTATGTCAGGCCTTATAGAATCATTCAAAGGATAGGTCAGGTGGTGTACAAGCTTGAACTACCACCTGAGATGTCATTAGTACCCCCGGTATTCCATGTGTCCATGTTGAAGAAGGTAGTTGGAGATCCATCCGCTATTGTGCCGATTAAGACCATCGGGGTTAGTGAAGAATTGTCATATGAAGAAATTCTGGTTGCTATTCTTGATAGGCAGGTCGTAAAGTTGAGAAACAAAGAAATTGCATCTGTGAAGGTGTTATGGCGAAACCAACAAGTCGAAGAAGCTACTTGGGAAGCGGAGAATGAAATGAAACAAAAGTACCCTCATTTGTTTGAATAGACATGTAATAGTTCTATGAAGTTGTTTACCCTAAAGTTTGTATCACTTGTTCAGCTAATATAAAGACACTCCTTTCTAGCTATATGTCCCCCATGAGGCTTCGGTTGGTGTTATTTTGCATTTTGTTATGTCATTTAATTCTATATATATTGCTAAAAAATTTTAACCAAAAACTCGGGGTTTCGTGGTGCCAAGATAGATTCCTGAACAGTACCCTACGGACTTAGGCGAAAATGTTTCGCAGAAGAAAGCATTTCTGCGGCCCATTATGCGGCCGCATAATCACTCTGCGGACCGCATAATGGCCGCAGAGTGAAGCAGTAAGTTTGGCCAATTTGAGGTCAGTTTTGCTGTCGATTATGCGATCGCATAATCGATATGCGGACCGTATAATCGATATGCGGACCGCATAATCGATATGCGGACCGTATATTGGTCGCATAATTTCCTCTTGGGTTTCTGCGGAAGGAGGTCTACGGTGCATTATGCGACCGCAGAACAAGTATGCGGACCGCATACTGGTCGCATACCTGAGCCGAAAGTTTAGGCCTCTGAGGGCCATTTCTGCGATCACTTTGCGGACCACATAACCATTATGCGGTCGCATATGCGACCGCAAACCTGTGTCGGGGCACCATTTTTCTTAATTTAAAACTCGATCCCCATTCCGTTAAAATACCCCTTAGGTCTATTTTGAGCTCATTTTTTGATATTTCTAGAGAGAGAGAGAGAGAGAGAGAGTTCAAGAGGGAGGGCCTAAGTTTTCATCAAATTGATCTTCAGTCATCACTTGAAGCTTTGGAAATATTCAAGTAGAGCACCAAATTCTTCATCCAAAAGGGTAAGACTTAATGACCCCAGCTCTTAATTTCAAACATAGCTACAATGGGGTACTGGTGTGATACTTCATGGGTATAAGGGTGGTTTATATTGCATGCATGTATGATAAAGAGTGGGGAAAAAGTGAGCTAGAACCATGAACGTTTTCCTAATTTTGGGTTTAATTTGTATATTGCTAAAATAGATTGAGGCTGCTAAGGGGTCCGGAGAATTGTAGAGTCTAAAGAAGCGCAATTGAGGTATGTATGGCTAACTTTCTTCTTCCTAGAATCGAACTCCTGGTGTCCGAATAATGGGTGTAAGTTCTAACTTGATCATACTAAAATTGTTTGCCTTAGTGTGTTGGATTGAAAGATTCATGTTCCCTAATTGTTTTAGATGGTTACCATGTTATCATGCTATTTGAGAATGTAATTATGTTGTTTCCAAGCTCCTTCCCTTATGTGTGCAATGCCTTATGTGATGGTACTTCTCGACATGAATGGTGATGTTATTTGAACGGATAAAAAGGGAAAAGACTTGAATTGTAAAATGTTCCCAAGTGCCAAGAACTACTTAATAAATGAGGCGGTTTGTGCCATGTAACGAAAGATGGGAAAGAAATGTGAATTGAGTGAACAATTGAAAGAGGTTATGTCTCAAGTGAGATGGCTTAGCCGATCGGGTCGAGATCGGACGCCATGCTGTACACATTGTGGCATTTGTGTTGGAATTATTGATTTACATTATGGATATGGATATGTCTCACTTGAGATGGCTTAACCAGTCGGGCCGAGACCGGACTCCGTGTAAACACACGGTGGCATTATGAGTTGTGGCTTTGGCACTAAAGACTATTAATCTAAAAGATGGAAAGATTGAATTGGAAACTATGTGACCCTTACTTGGTGTTTTCTTTGTATTTCTATGAAGCTCTTATTGATTATTATGACTACCTTCTCTTTGTTTCACTGTTCATTCTACTAAGATTGGTGTTTGCCTTACATACTAGTACTATTCGACAGTGCTAACGTCCCTTTTGCCGGGGGCACTACATCTTTGAATGGATATAGGTGGTTCCATCGCAGATAGTGCCGATTACAGATAGTGGTGCTCTCTTTCTCTCCTCACAGTAGTCTTGGTGAGCCCCATTTCTCCCAGGGGTCGTGTAGTCCTTCTTTTGTATAAGTTTTCATATTTTGAGGTATAGCCGAGGTCTTGTTGCCGGCATTGTCATGTTGCTCTTCTGTACTCTTAGAGGCCCCGTAGACGTTTATGTGGGTCATGTATGTATGTTGGGGTGGTTGTTGGATCGAGTTGTATTTTGGGAACTCAACTATGGCATAATGTTTATAAGGAAAAATGAACTAGCAACGTTTATATATTTATATAACTGATCTTTCCCCTGTTTTACAAATGGTGATGCGATCCCTTCTTGGATTATGAATGAGTCGGGTAGGAAAGGTTTAATAGGCTTGCTCGACCGGGTTTACTCAGTTGAGCACCGGTCACGCTCCCCGAGGTTGGGGCATGGCAATGGTAAGGTGGAATAGAGACTTGAAGGTTAAGAACAACTCTTGGCGCGTTCGAGGACAAACATATGTTTAAGTGGGGGAGAATGTAACGACCCGACCGGTTGTTGTGAGTATCATAGCCCCGTTCCCCTATTTACTACTCAATTTATGCCTTACAATTGATTTATGACTTATCGGGTTAGTTGGTTTGGGTCCGGAAGGATTTCAGAGTGAAATGAGACACTTAGTCTCATAATTGAAAACTTAAGTTGGAAAAGTTGACCGGATATTCACTTATGTGTAAACGACCTCAGAATTGAATTCTGATGATTCCAATAGCTCCATATGGTGATTTTTAGACTTAGGAGCGTGTCCAGAAAATTATTTGGTGGTCCGTAGTAGAATTAGGCTTGAAATGGCGAAAGTTGAATATTTGAAAAGTTTGACCGGGGAGTTGACTTTTTGATATCAGGGTCGAAATCTGATTCTGAAAATTTTAATATCTCCTTTATGTTATTTATGACTTGTGTGCAAAATTTGAGGTCATTTGGACGTTATTTGATAGGTTTCGGCGTTGTTTGTGGAAACTTAAAATTTCAAAGTTCATTAGACTTGAATTGGGGTATGATTCACGTTTTTAGTGTTGTTGGATGTGATTTGAAGACTCAACTAAGTTTATATAATGTTTTAGGACTTGTTGGTATATTTGGTTGAGGTCCCGAGGGGCTCGGGTGAGTTTCGGATGGTTAACAGATCAAAAATTTGGACTTGAACAGCTGCTCGAATTTTCTGATATCTGCCCGGCGTGGTCATATGCATCCAGTCGAAATCATATAACATAGAAGCAAGTATACAAGAACACATATATGATGAGCGCAAAACGCACACTTAAATATGCTCTCTAGTCGAATATAATATAATAAAATATCGTATCCACAAGGATTGGAGTTAAATAATATTTTTGTGGTTTATAGCTTGAATTCTATCCAAGATGATCAAAAATTGAGATTTATGTGATTAAAACTAAAATTTAACTAAGGGTTTAAACTATTGACTAACGACAATCGTAGTAATGAGTAATGAAGATATCAATGGGAGAAAAATAGGGGTTGGGTGGATAGGTGAAAGATACCTGCCTGGGATTTAACTCTGCTAATTCACTCCTAAGGTTCAAGTGAGTCTCTTGAATTCACTCAATTATTAGTTCAAACGTTCAGTAGAAACTCGTCTCTCGATTAAGTCTCAACCTCACAATATGAACTAACTTAATTTCGGTGAAGATATGCAAGAGTTTGTAGTGGATTGGTTTGTAAGAGAACCTCTTCCGATTATTATCCTAAATAGGTCTAAACAATAATTCAACTAGCCTCTTTTGATTACTAAGAAGAATCAATGAATTCAACCAACAATATAATGCAAAAGCATCACAAGTTACGCCTCTTTCGATTACATAAACATGTGAATATATATGCAATAATTAAAATAACCAAATTGATTCAATACATAAAAACTAGAGTTAATATCCAAAAATAAATATCAATACACTAAATCCATCAATACCTAAAGAGCACTACTCCATAGATATGGAGTAATTCATCACAAATAAGTTAAGTTAAAGGAAAACATAAAACGATCCAAACCCTTGTCTTGAGTAAGGATTGAATGATGAAATCCTTGTGCTCTTGCTTCTCCCACTTCCTTAGAATCCTTAGGTCTAAAGCATGTCAAAAGTCCTCAAAATACCATTTTCCATGTATATAGACCAAGTAGGGTCGGGCCCAACCAAACACACCTTCTCTTTAACGAAATAGGACTTTTCCTGGATAGGACGTGCGCGACCGCGCACCTGGGAGAGTGCTAGCACATTAGGACGCGCACTTTGCGTAGTGTTCTGCCTCACATGTGCGCCCAGTGCACGATCGCACACCTGGGTGACGTCCGACTTGATTCTTCGTTTCTCTTTTTGAATGCACTAGTGTCCGTTGATCCCCGAACTCGATTCCAACTTAATCCTTGGGGTTTTTCTCAGACTTCAAAGCTCCAAAATAGCGTGAATTCATCCCATAACATCTATATAGCTTGGAATCATTCCTACAAGGCATAAAACATAATTAGTGCATAACACTAGCGATTAAAGCTCAAACTCAATTAAAGTACAATAAATTAAAGTGCGATAAGCAACTGAAACACGCAATTATAGCCTGCCATCAATGTATATTATGAAACAATATCAGATTTCATGCTCCTGTAATGGTATAATAACGTGCTAAAGTGTAGGCATGTGCAAAGTATGCTATCATGGCTCAAATCGGTAATTTCATCACAAAATAGCAATTATCAAGTTTATTTAGGGAATTAGCCTCTTTGTGATCTCAAACATGGCTCAAATAGTTCACAATAATGATACAAATATGAGAAACATTACAGCTTAAAGCTTAACAATCAACTCTAGGTATATCATAACCTAAGCACTAACCCGAGCATGGATAATTACCCTGGTGCTCGCACATGGGCTCAAACCCCACACATATGCGCACCCATAGCACGTAGCTGTCACAAATAATTCAGTCAACTAGTGACTCAACCAAGATTAGATAAGATATTTACCTCAAACAAGCCAAATCAAATGCCGAGCAAGCCAAAAAATACTCTATAAGCTCCATCCCGCACAAATCGACCTCTGAACGACTCAAAACTAGCCAAAAGCAACTCAAAAGCATCAAATAATGCCATTGGAGACAAACCCAAACAATAAAGATCGAATCTTTAATAAATTACTCAAAGTCAACAAAAAATCAAACCCGGGCTCGCACCTCGGAACCTGACAAAGCTTACAAATTTTGATAACCCATTCAATTACGAGTCCAAGCATACCAATTTCACTCAAATCCGACTCCGTATCGATGTTCAAAACCCAAAAATTCACTTTAGGAAAGTTAGACAAAGCCCCCCCCCCTCCCCCCCATTCAATTTCTCTTTTGAAATCATCAGTCAAATGCCAAAATCGAAGATGGAATCATGAATAAAATCAAAACCGAGTAATACTTACCCCAATCTATGTGGTGAAAATCGTCCAAATCCGAGCTCCATTACTTAAAATATGATAAAATGACTCAAGGGCCCGAAATAGAGTACTTATAATCACTGCTCAACTATATGAATCGCGATTGCGAATAAGAAAAACTCACACTGACCTAAGACACTCTACGCGTTTGCGAGTCTACTCATGCGAACGTGATGCCCAAAGATGCCAAGGATCCGCGAATGCAGCCAAATCCACACGAACACGAAAGAGGATTCACTAGCTCCCAGCTGCCTAGCTCCACACTACGTGACCACGACTCCACTTATGCGAACACAATTCTTGAGTCCCCACAACTTACGCGAATGCAGTCTCCCAAATGCGAATGCGATGAAGAATGTGCCCACCTCCAAATTTAGCCTACACGATCACATCTATATCTTCGCGATTGAGAAGAATAACTGTGACACCAGATAACAGCAGTAAGCCAGTTATGCATGGAGCTCCGAAATGATCTGAAATCTGTTCGAAACTCACCCAAGCCCCTCGGGATCTTGTTCAAACATGCCAACAAGTTCCAAAATATAACACGGACCTACTTGAGGCCTCAAATCAATACATAACAACATCAAAATCACGTATCACACATCAAATCAAACTATATGAACTTTTGAGCTTTCAACTTCCAAAACTCATGCAGAACCATATAAAATCAATCCGGAATGTCCTTAAATTTTGCACACTAGTCTAAAATGACATATCGAAGCTATTCCAATCCCTAAAACCACAATACGAACCCGATATCATCAAAGTCAACTCCCGGTCAAACCTATGAACTTTCCAAACCTTCAAATTTCCAACCTTCGCCAATTAACGCTGAAACTTTCAAGAAACATCCAAATGCAAATCCGGGCATGTAACACCTCGAAAAATTTTGAAGTACTTAAGCACTATTAAGAAAGTTGATGTACCCTAATTATATTATTTTATGTGTAGACAAGAACTATTATATGAATGATATCAATTGATCATGATAATATATGTATGATGTGCATTAAGAATGGTTTATGGTCTAAGAAGAGCCCCAAGGCTAAGTCAAGTTGAAGATTTTATGATGGGATAAAGTTTCAAGAGAGTTCGCACAAGATCCTACTTCAAACGCATTCTGCTACCAAAATATAACTAATTAAAAGATGATATACCTATAACATTAAAAAACTTTGAGTCTAGTTTCTAACGCTTCAAACCGTTCGTCATTTGGACACTCCTACAAGAAGTTATGACCAAATTACCAAAGGCTGAAAAAATGAGATTCTGCGACCAATTCTGCGATCGCGAAAGTGCTTCTGCGACTGTAAACTGGTCGCAGAATGGACCATTACAGCCCAATTTTTGGCACCAATTTTGCGGTGCATTTTGCGACCTGCATAGCCATTCTGCGGTCCATTATGCGACCGCAAACCTGCTTTCGGAGGGTTAATTTTTCTATTTTATAACCCGACCCCATTTTGATAAATAAGCTTTGGGGTTTATTTTGGGGCAATTATCTTAGGTTTTGTTTAGAGAGAAATGAGAGTGTTCTAGAGAGAGGAAGTAGATGAAGTGTTTTGTTCATCAAGATCTTGTCCAAGCTTTGAAATCAAACAAGGAAATCTCACAAGTTCTTCATCTAAGAGGTAAGGTTCCATACCCTAGTTTTCAATTTCGGATTTGGGTAGAAGATGGTAGATTAGGAGTATGATTCTTGGGTATGAGAATATTATTTATACATGTATGTACTAATAAGGTTTGTGGGAAGATTGTTGAGATTAAATAAGTAAATATTGGGTTGTAGAATGAAGGAAATCTTGTATAAGAACTTTGTAGCCAAATTTGCACACCTAGTGTTTGATAAAATGCTCAAATGAGCTGAAACCATGAATACCTTCCTAATTTGTGTTCAATTTTGTTATGTCTCAAAATAGATTGGAATTGCTAGAATTTCCGGAATGTTATAGTAATTTAAGGAAAGCTAAAAGCAAGGTATGTTGGCTAAACTACTATCTTAGAAATGAATTCAATGATGTTCTCATAAGTTTCAAGTATGGTTGTCTCAAGTTCCTTATTCTATGTTCCGAGTTGTTCCCAATAAATTTGATTGTCCCAAATAAGAAAAGTGTCGAGAATTATGTATTCAAAACGTGTTCCGAATGTTTCTATCACATTATGCTATCTTTTGGAAATGTGTTCAAGATTGATATGTGTATTAAATGCTATGTCTTTCAGTGGTGTTTCAAAGGAAGATTATGATGTCAAATTGTGTGAGAAAACTCAATATGCTTAAGACAGAAATTGCTCATATGTGTATCTAAAGTCTTGATTGGAAATGTGTTATTGTTGATAACCTATAAAGATGGTTGGAAGTGAAATAAGTGAATTGGGGATATAAAGTGTGGCCAACGTGCCAAGAGTGAAAGTTATACTTATGGCCAATGGTGCCCATGAAATGAGATGATGTGAGAAAGATTATGAAATGAGCTTTGATTCAACTATTCTAAAATTGACTTTGAAAATAGAATTGCCTAAAAGCTTATGAACTCAAGTGATGCCCATATGTGGCTGTTTTAGCTAATGCTATGTTTAGCGAGTATTTTCAATGTGTTTTGCATTCTTACATATTCGTGAGTGGAAATTATGTATTGTCCTTTTTGGGAAAAAGTAATTCAAGAAGAAACGATGTGTTACTTGTTTATGATTTTAACTTGTACTTCGATTGCCAATCATTTTACTCCATTTCTCGGAAAGAAATCCATTGTGTTTAAAGTCTTCATTACTAATGAACCTAAAGTTGTGATTTACGGAATATTGTATATGTTGATATTTAGGATGATGATCCATGAAAGGAAAGATATGAAAGTGTGGAATATGAAATACGGCTATTGTGCCATGAAAGAAGAATCATATGTATGGCCAAGAGAGCCAATGAAATAGTAATGTTGTAAGTGGTTGAAAGTACGGATTAAGTGATATAAGGTGTGAAAGCTTATGAGATGTACGTATTTGTACTTTTGTTTCCAATGTGTTATAAGCCCCTATGTTCTTGCGAGTAAAGACTATGATGTTCCTAAATGTTCTAAATGCTCTTAATGTTCTATGATCACCCATAGCAAGTACAAGTAAGTGATAGTATGAACATGAAATGTGATCGTTGCCTAAATGAGAATTTCGAAGTGTTGGATGTCCCAATGGTTTCAACTATAGTTGTATGCTTCTGAAATAATGTATGTATATGACTTCGATCGTTAATTCCCCAAGAGTCATGAACCTAGATAATGTCCTCAAGAGGTCAAGGGAGTGAATAATGAGATGTCCTTTGTTAAATGATGATGAACCTTAAGAAAAGGAATTGGGCCCATGTGCCATTGAAATCGACTTATTGATTTACCATGCATGTGCTAATGTAATGAGTTGTGTTTCTACATGATGAGCATGAACATGAAGTATTCCAATGATAAGAGTAATTACGACGTTAAATGTAATGACAAACTATGTTGCTTTGAGTTTAAATATGGTATTGTGATTGGGAATACACCTCTACCCGCATATATTAGGGTGAGGCGGTAGGACTGCTTTGTGTAGGGATTGTGGTATTGTGATACACCTCCAACTGCGTATATTGGGGTGAGGCGGTAGAACCGCTTTGTTTTGGGATTGTGGTATTGTGATACACCTCCACCCGCATATATTGGGGTGAGGCGGCATGACCGCTTTGTGTTAGGATTGTGGTATGTGATACACCTTCATCCACATATATTGGGGTGAGGCGGCATGGCCGCTTTGTGTGGGGATTGTGGAATTCATCTCCACCCGCATATATTGGGGTGAGGCGGTAGGACCGCTTTGTGTAGGGATTGTGGTATTATGGAATACACCTCCACCCACATATATTAGGGTGAGGCAGCATGACCGCTTTGTGTTGGGATTGTGGTACGGTGATACACCTCCACCCGCATATATTGGGGTGAGGCGGCAGGGTCACTTTTTGTAGAGGTTGTGGTATCGTGATACACCTCCACCCGCATATGTTGGGGTGAGGTGGCAAGGCTACTTTGTGCAAGGGTGGTTATAAAGGATCCCCGACTTAATATCGATAAATTTGAATGGAAGCTCTTAATAAATTTTCTTGATGTTAACGGCTATCTAAGCCCATTTATTGTTATCATGATTCATCATATTCATGTTGTATTTCCATGCCCTTGAATATGTGTAAGTGAACGTTGTGAATGGTGTATGAGGCGCATAGGTGTATAATATGATATGTGAACACTAAGGACGGTCTACGAAATGTGTATGTGTAAAATAAGGGAGGAAGGTGCCACTTTTGTTGGCACTGTTTGTACATGTTGATACAATTACATTATATTATGTATTCCACGTATGTCACGACCCAATTTCCCCTCCGTTTGGGTATCATGATGGCACCTAGTCTTAGGGACTAGGTAAGCCTAACATTAATTGAAACAATAACATTATTTAAATAGAATCTCTTACAATTCCCAAAACTGGTAGTATAAGTCATAAGCTCTACAAGGTTTGCTATAATTTTCTAAATACAACTGTTTGAAATAAAGTAAACAGTATGAATACAAATTAGAAGGTGACTCCAAAGCCTGTGAACACAGCAGCAGGTTTACCTTGAGTCTCCACAGCAACAGTCCACACAGCTAGCTAACGAACAAGTACTTGGATCTGCAAAAAAATGTGTAGAAGTGTAGAATGAGCACACCACAGCGGTGCCCAGTAAGTATTAAGACTAACCTCGGTGGAGTAGTGACGAGAAACAGTCAAGACACCCACTGGTCTAATAAACTGAACATGCATAAGTATATGAACATCAGAAGTATGATGTCTACATAAAGACTATGCAATGTGGCTCACAATACAATAATGGCAATAAGGAAGGAAATAACAAGTATCAGCGGAATATCATGAAAATGACACAGAAAAGTGAATGGAACACAACCTAAATCCGAAATCACAAATACAGCAAGGACAAGTAATAACTCAGCAACTACAATCGCTTTTACATCAGGTTTTAGTCAACAACTCCACGAGGTACCAAACCTCGGACAAATCACAACTCACGGGTCTCAATACCTGAACCCTAACACTTGGCATCCTGTGCCCTCATAACATCTCATAACCGCACTGACGACTCATGTGCCAATAGAGCCATTTTCACATAGAAGGCAAGTAAACAAGGGTGAGCATCCATGCTCAACAATATCAAGAAAACCTCTTATCCGATAAGAGTGCTCAACTATGTGTATGCTTGTGCAAGTGTCCTAACATAGCCCATACCAGCAAATAAGCATAAGGGAAAAAAAAAAGAACGGACAACACGTAGAATATTTTCTCACAACTTTCACAAGATAAAGCTCACACAGGTAAGTGTACTACTACACAAACATCAACAACAAGAATGCCCCCAGGCCATCACAAATCAATCCCTGACACAACCCACCTTATCTCGCCACATGTGCAATAATAAATTAAGTGCCCGCCTTGTTTTGCCACACGTGCATAACAATGTTACCACCTTGTCTTGCCACATGCACAACACACACACACACACACACACACATACACATACACACACACACACATATATATATATATATATATATATATATCCCGCCTTGTCACGCCGCATGTGCAAATATCAATAGTATCAATAGCACGACAGAAACCTCATACAACCCCATAACAACAACCACACGGCAGAAACCTCGTGCATCACAATAATAACAACCGCACGGCAGAAACCTCGTGCATCACAATAATAACAACCGCACGGCAGAAACCTTGTGCATCACCACAACAAGTACAACAACAACAATGGAAATAATACAAAGTACGACAAGTAAATCAACTCAAGAACTTTAAATCACAAGAAACGGTAGAACCAATTCACAAGGAATAACCACAGTAAAGAATTCTAGGCATAAAGAGAACAACTCAATAAGGGAAAAACTAATATGAGGCAACGATCCCACAATATACATTTCAACAATAGGGAAGCTAGCACGAGTAAGATAATTCCAAATAAAACAAGTTGACTAAGATATAGGATATCTAAAATTCTTTTAAGGTTGAGAAATTATGAAGGATATTCAACTATTCAATTAAGGATAAGCAGCGTAAGGATAATCATAACCTCAATTAAGACTGATCAATTATAGAATGAGATAATAATAATTCCAAATAAAGATAAGAAGATATGAAAAGATAACATGACAAT
Source organism: Nicotiana tomentosiformis (assembly GCF_000390325.3). Taxonomy (NCBI): domain Eukaryota; kingdom Viridiplantae; phylum Streptophyta; class Magnoliopsida; order Solanales; family Solanaceae; genus Nicotiana; species Nicotiana tomentosiformis. The sequence goes on from NC_090814.1 coordinate 56,536,593, forward strand.
AGAAGAGGTAAAATCTTCAGTTAAGTCAAATAAGAGTGAATCCTAAAGCAATTAATTCTAATTAAAGCATGTAGAGGTAAAACTAGTAAATAGGAACCTAATCATATCAAGAGCAACTTCATACTCGGTGAATATAATAACCTAAGAATCCTAAAAGGCCAACTTTTCACAAATAAGTCCGAACACGCACTCGTCACCTCGCGTACATGACTACAATCAATATAGAAGACTCAAATCCTAAAGGGAACAATCAACTTAGAAGACTCAAATCCTAAAAGGAAAATCCCCCCCACAAGGTTAGGCAAGATACTTACCTCGAACCATGCTCAATCAGTCCGTAAAAATGTCCTTTTCTCAATTACCCGACTCTGAATGGTCCAAATCTAGCCAAACACAATTGCATATCATGAATACAACTATAATAGACTCATCTAATTAATGAAATCAATATTTTAACAAAAATTCCGAAATTCGCCCTAACGAGTCGACCCGGGCTCACGTCTCGGAATCGGGTAAAATCACAAAATACGAACACCCATTCGCTCACGAGTCCAACCATATAAGAATTACTCAAATACGATCACAAATCCCCTTTCAAAACTCAAAATCTTTATTGAAGAAGTTCTTTTAATGTTTCCCAATTTCAACCCCAAAAATCCGAAATTAAAGAGGAAAGTAATGATAGGTTAGTGGAATATAACCAAAATGGAGTGTAGAATCATTACCCAATCGACATCTCTGAAACTCCCTCAAAATCTTGTCCAAATCATAGATCCCAACTCAAGTTTTTGATAAAATGGAAACATCCCCATTTTTGGAAATGATATAAGTCTGCCCAGGTCTTTAAGCATCGCGAACGTGGAGAAAGGCTCGCGTTTGCGAAGAATAAAAATGAAGTCTGCCAGAAGATCCTTCGCGAATGCGAGCAAAGGGACGCGAATGTGAAGCACAAAGGACACTACGCGAACATGAAGAGGACATGCGGACGCGAAGAGTAAATGATCACCAGCGCTCGGGACCTAGTTCCTACTACGCGAACGCGGAAGGAAGGATGCGAAGACGGAAAAAGGCAGACCTTTGCGAACGCGAATGCGAACGCGAACGCGAACGCGAAGAGGAAATATTTGGCGGGCCAGCAGAACACTACACAAACACGAAAGGCACTTTCCGATCGCGAAGAAGAACATCAGATGACAGAAAACAATAGTTCAAAATAGGAGGAAATGACCCATGGCCCATCCGAAACACACCCGAGGCCCCCGGGACCCCATCTAAACACACAAACAAGTTCCATAGCCTAACACGGACTCGCTCGAGGTCTCAAATCACATCAAACAACGTCAAAACTATGAATCACACCATGAATTGAACTTATAAACTTTCAAATCTTCCAACTTCTAAAACCCATACAGAAATTGACGTCAAAATTTGTAGGCAAGTCCCAAATAACATAACGGAGTTGTTCCAACTATCGAAATCGCATTCCGACCCCGATATCAAGAAGTCCACTTCCGGTCCAAATCTCCAAAAATTTAACTTTTGCCATTTCAAGCCTAAATAAGCTACATACTTCAGATTCACAGTCCAGACACGCTCCTAAGTCCAAAATCACCCAACGGAGCTAACGGAACCGACATAACTCTATTCCGGAGTTATCTTCACATTGTTCGGACTACGGTCAAAATCCTAGGACTTAAGCTTCTGTTTTAGGGACTAAGTGTCCCAAATCACTCCAAAACATCCGGTAACTGAATTTAACCACGCACGTAAGTCAATACATATATTACAAAACTGCTCAGGGTCTTATGCCGCTGAACATGACTTAAATTCTCAAAATGACCGGTCGAGTCGTTATAATGTATAGTTCATATGGTGCAGTTGATCCTAAAAGAAGGTTAGAAGGATGCAAGTATAATAAGACTTGAAATGTGATTTTATTGGATGTTTTGTAGTTTCTTGATGTACTTTATTTGCCTCTTATTTGAGTTTCCATATTTTCATATGTTCTTTCGACTGCCTTATATACGAGTACTATTCCACATGTACTCAGTCCCTTTTGCTGGGGGCGCTGCATCTTTTAATGGATGCAGGTATACTTCTACAGGATGATATGGATCTTCGATAGGCTACAGTTCTAGTGGGTGTTTGGGTCTAGTTCGTTTTATGTATATAGGTATCCATTGTCATAGAAGCTCCATGTACACTATGGGTCATGTAATTAAAGATTTGAATTTTTTCATGTATTTATGTTCACAGTATTTACAGCTATTTATAGAGCTGTGTAACCACCACGAGAAAAAAAATATGGGCCATTGAGCCAAGTGTATTTAATATGAAAGTCAAGATCTTATTATGTTATGGTAAATCATGCATGAGTAATGATGAGAGGTTAATGTAAATTAGGCTTGCTCGACTGGGATTACTTGGTTGAGCGCCAGTCGCGCTCCTCGATTTCGGGGCGTGACAGGGCATACGCCCAATTCCAAAATCACCATGACGAGCACAAAACACACACTTAAATTCTGCTCACTAATCAAATATAGTATAGTATAATATCGTATCCACATGGATTAGAATTAAACAGTATTCTTGTAGTTTCTAGCTTGATTGCTATCCAAGATATTCAACAGTTGAGATTTATCAGATATCTAACTAAAATTAACTAAGAATCTAAAACTATTGACTAATGACAATCGAAACAAGGAATAAGCAAAGAAGGTTATCAATATGAGAATATAGGGTTTGATAGTATATGTGCAAGATAATTTTTCGGGATCTAACTCTAGATAATTCACTTCTAATGTTCAAGCGAGTCTCCCGAATTCACTCAATTATTAGTTCAAATGTTCAGCAAAAAATCATCTCTCGATTAAATCTTAACCTCACAAGATGAACCAATTTAAGCACGTGAAGATATGCAAAAATGCGTAGTGGATTGGTCTTAAGGAAAACCTCTTTTAATCATTCTCCTAACTAGGTATAATCAATGATTCAACTAGCCTCTTTCGATTACTTAGAAGAATCTATGAACTCAACCAACAATAAAATGCAAAGATATCACTAGTTATGCCTCTCTCGATTACATGAAGAAGTGAATATAGATGCAATAATTAATTCATCCAAAAATGATTCAATACATAAAACTAGAGTGATAATCCACAAACAATCATCAAAACACCAAATCCATTAAACCCGAAATGGAACTACTCCATAGATATGGAGCAATTCATCACAAATAAAATCAAAGTATAGGAAAACATAAATTCAATCCAAACTCGAGTCTTGAGTGAGGAAGGAATTATGAAATCCTTGTACTTGTGTTCTTCGAACTCCTCTTTAGCATCCTTATGTCCAAAGTATGTCAAAAGTCCAGGAAATAATATTTTTTTCATGTATTTATACTAAGTAGGGTCGGCCCCAGATAAAACCACCTTCTCTTAGCCAATGGGGCGACGTTCCATGTGGAGCATTAGTGGGAAAATCCAGAGCGTCAAAATCTGTCAGGCAATAGGAAATAGGCAGCCTCGGCACCCCACGCGCCGCGGTTGTGGAGTTTCTCAAAGTACGAATTTTTGCTTGATTTTTGACGTCTAGACTTGGTTCTCGACCCACGAACATGATCCTGGCTTAATCCCTTGAGCTTTTACTCAGACTTGAAAGCTCGAATTAGCTCCATAACATCTACATAGCTCGAAATCACTTCTGCAAGGCATAAAACACACTAAGTGCAAAACACTACCAATTAAAGCTCAAACACAAATAAAGTGCAGTTAATTAGAGTGCAATAAATGACTAAAATACGACATTATAGCCTACCATCACACCATCCAGACCTAACGTAACCATCAAAACTCTGATCTGGGCTCAAGTACACAAAAGTCAAACTTGGTCAACTCTTCCAACTTAAAGCTTCTAACATGAGATTCATTCTTCCAAATCAATTCCGAATCACCTGAAAATCAAAAATGATGATTCACACAAGTCATAATATATCACACAGAGCTACTCAAGACTTCAAATAGTTGAACGGAATGCAAATACTTAAAACGACCGATCGGGTCGTTACAAAAAGTTATTCCTTAATTTTAGTTAATTAGCCTACTATTTCTAAATAATCCGAAAATTAATGTCATAAATTGGAAAATAAGGTATTTTAATAATTAATCAATTAATTACAGTAATTAATAGTGTATTTGATAATTAAAATTTCTATCATATATTATAAGAATTAAGTTTAATTAAATTAATTTTAAAGAGGTTAAACGCTAAATGGCTATAATTGCAGTTGCACTTTTAAAACTTGATTTTGCCATCCCTTAAATTAAAACCAGCCCAATTCACATCTGACCCAGTCCAAACAACCCTTCAATCCCCTTTGGCAATCCATGCCACCCTCCCTAAACTAATCAATCCTTGTCACGTCACCGCTCTCAAACCACTGACACAAGAAGCACACACCTATATGTGCCATTAATCCATTTAATTAACGACCCATATTTTATCTTATTTTTCCTTTAATTTTAACGCTGGCCAGATCCAATCTTTGCCTTTGAAACAGAAAGATCTGACGGCCCTTATATTTCCTCATTAAAATCTTTTAATACCTAAATTATCAGGACCGTTGATCAAATGATCCAATGACCTAGATCACTCCCCTCCACTTTAACCTAAAGACCGGCCTAAGTTACCCCAAACACTAAAATCATTTCACTCTTGACCCAGCCGCCCCTTTCCCCTTTCTCCCCCTTTTCTCTCAATGCCCAAGACCCTAATTGTTACAACCCATATTCGCGTACGTTAGATCACGCCGTAAGTTAGTCGACGTAAATCCGAGAAGATATTATCTTTGAGATGATAAGAAGTTAATCCTATTGGTCTTAAACGATACAAGGGTTTGTAAGAGTGGTTAACAAGCATTAGAAGTTAAACGAATCAAGGATGTTGTAACCCGTATTTTCGGGTAAAACTGGAGGTGATTAATATTCCCAAGAGGTCGTATTTTAAGGTATTTGAATCATATAATATCTGTATCATAAGTCTTGAAGTCAAGCAAGTTATGAAATAAAAGTCGACAAAACTTGTCGCAACTTACGTTCATAATTGTACTTAAACTTTAGGTCAAATGTTACTAAGCTTTCTCCCAATTTAATTGGATATACGGGGTGATCTACCCACCACATTGAAGATCTATGAGTCTAGTTTCCAACGCATTAAACCGTCGTCAATATAATCTTGGAGTAGAGAGATATTCACGTTTTCGCAAGATTGCGCCAAGCAGCTCTCTACGGGGCCTATATAGGCGGTTGAGACATATGTATATATATAACACACCTCAACCCCGTTTTAAGTCATTCAGTTAAAGTATATTCAGACATTAAAACCCTAAAAACACTCTCTCAAGGTTCTCTCATGATCCAAGACCAAAACAAAGGGCAAACATTACAAATCAAGTGTCGGGAACCCCGCGACGCTAGTAAGTTTCTTGTTCTTCTTGTTGTTGCTGATTTTTGTGTTGTTCCAGCTCGTGTGGGAGGTTTTTTTAAGTGGTTTATGTTCTTTAAAATACTCCCTCAAGTTTTTAATATCAACCCTAGGTTATTTCAAGTCTTCTAAAGTGATTCTACTGCCCAAAAACCCTAATTGATTGCTAGTTTCGCTTCCTCGTTCTTGTGGCAGCATTGGAGGGATATTTCGTGGTCAATTAAGGTACAATTGGAGTTGTTCTTTCTGTTTAAATGTAAGTAACCTCTTACCCTACATGTATTTAAGATTATCCAAGTTACGGCTAAGTCGTTGAAGCTAGAACTTGTGAGATATATATCGAAAGGCTTGTTAGTAATGCTGTTGGTTGGTGGACTATTTTGTGAGGCTCAATATGATTATTATTGATGATGTTTGGGCTGTTTGGTGGTTGTTTTAACTATTTTTAATTCATATAAATAGGGGAGGTGCTGTCCGTTTCATCGTAAAATAGGTTACGGTTGATACATAGTAGTTACGACGCTTAAACGATAACGATAGTGTCATTTCTCTTATTGTAGACTAAGGAGTCGTGACATTTGCATAGCTTGAGGTTGGGAAATCTATACAAGGTATGTGAGGCTATCCCTTTCCTTCTTTTTCACGACTCCGATTGTACATAATATAATGAACGAGCTTACATTGTTTCCCTTCTTATGGAACAATTGATGTTGATGTTACTTCTCTTATTCTTATGTTTTCAATATTGTTGGTACTTTTTGATTTCTTATAAGATTCTTGATGAAGAGTTAGTCCTAATAACGTGTACGGAGGATACCGACCTTACGTCACTCCGAGAGGTTAAAAATGTGATTCCAATAAGTCCAGCACGCATCATAGATATGTATCTATTTTACTCTACTGAGCTGCGCTATAGTCGGTCGGGTACGACACCTATTCTGCCACCACTGATCAGTTGGGTTTTATCGAGCTCCACGTGGCCGGGTACAATTCTACCGAGCCTTCTGATGGCCGAGTACATTTTTACCGAGCCTATTACGTCCGAATACGATATGATGATGATGATGCCTATAGAGGTGTATATTTTAATAGTTTTTTATATATATATATATATATATATATATATATATATATATATATATATATATATATATATATATATGTATCATGCATTTCATGTCAGTAGCCCTTAGAGGTACCCAGATGTTACATATTGTATATTCTCTATCCATGTTTACATTACTGTTCTTACTTATTCTTTCCTGCCTTACATACTCAGTACTTTATTCGTACTGACGTCCTTTTTATTTGTGGATGTTACATGTCATGTTGCAGGTCCTAATGGATAGGTAGGCGAAGCTCCCCCCCCCCCCCCCCCATGCTATAGTAGGCTGCCATGTTCAGCAGTTATTGGCGAGATCCCTTCTCCGGACTTGCTGTGGTCTTGGTATACATTTTTGTTATAGACATTATGGGTATGTCGGGGTCCTGTTCCGGCAATGTTGCAACACTTATATTCCTTTAGAGGCTCATAGACAGGTGTCGACTCATGTATAGCTTGGATTGCCTTGTCGACTGATTTTTGTTGTATAGTCTCTCATGGCAGCTTGTCAACTCGTACCTTATACATAGCTTCATGTTAGCCTTGTCGGTCCATGTTATATATGTTCATGTCATCATCTGTCATTGTTGGTTGTTTAGGATTCATGTTCAACATTTATATTGATATCGTCGGCCCTTATTTATAACAAGAAAGGTTAGATAAAATGTGCATTGGTGCTCTGCAGGTATGGCCTGAGTGCCAGTCATGGCCCTCCAGTTTGGGTCGTAACAAACTTGGTATCAGAGCAAGTCTGTCCTAGGGGTTATCTATGAGCCGTGTCTAGTAGAGTCTTGGTTATGGATGTGTAGCATGCCATATTTATAATCAGGAGGCTACATGACATTTAGGGTTGTTACCTTCTTCCTGAATCTAGATCGTGCAAAGAGTTGAGTCGTAAGTGTTCGTCTCTAATATTCATCTTGTTTTCTTTCAGCGATGCCTTCTACTAGGAAGCAAGCGATTAGTAGACGTCTTGATACAGCTGCGGGAGAGGGTACCAGTCAGGTGCTGCTTCCAGCCAGAGAAGGCCAAAAAGAGGCTCAGAGTGAGATGCCGTCTCATAACTCATCTACTCCGTCTCCTCCAAAGGATATTAGGAGGCACCCAACACCTCCAGTTCCACCGTCTGGCACTACAGACTAGGATATGCGCAGTGTGGTGCAGTTGTTAACTAGCTTGGTAGCTGCTTAGGCTCAGAGGCAGAATACCGGTGCTGCTGATAAACCCGTTATTGTGAGAGTTCATGATTTTACTAATCTAGACCCTCCGGTGTTTACCGGATCAGACCCCAAGGAGGACCCGCAGACTTTTATTGATCAGGTTTATCGTACACTGCGGGTTATGCATGCTAGTGATACGGAGGCAGTAGAGTTGGCTTCTTATTGGTTACGGGATTTAGTGGTTTTCTGGTATGATAGTTGGGAGAGATTCAGGGGTTCGAACGCTCCTCCAGCTGTGTGGAAGGAATTTTCTGAGGCCTTTCTTCGTCACTACTTGCCAGTTGAGATACGACGAGCTAGAGCTGATAAGTTCTTGAACCTTCGACAGGGTAATATGAGTGTGTGAAAGTATAGTATGCAGTTTGATTCTTTAGCAAGGTATTCTCCCCATATGGTGGCCGAGATGAGTGATAGGGTGCACTTGTTCGTGAACGGGTTGGGACCACATCTGATAAATGAGTGTACGACAGCCTCCTTGGTAGGGGGCATGCATATTTCCTGTATTCAGGCTTATGCCCAGACATAAGAGGATCGTAAGCACCAGCAAAGGGCAGATATGGAGCAGGATTGGGGCCAGCATAAAAGGGTGAGGTTTGCAGGGTATTCTGATGACTTTAGAGGTAGTATCAGGCCCCAGTCTTCGAGGATTTCGGCGCCACCTGTAGCTAGTGCTCCTCCACAATTTCAAAGGCCTCAGTATGATCGATTTACCTATTCTAGTCTAGGTCAGAGTTCATGGGCATCGTGCTCACAATATCATAGGGATACTAGTCAGACGAGACCCCAAACACCTCGTTGTGATTAGTGCGGCAAGGCCCACTTTTGACTGTGCTATCGAGGTTTCGATGCGTGCTATTCTTGCAGACAGCCTGGCCATATGATGAAGGATTTTCCTAACAGAGGAGGTGGTGGTATGGCTCAGCCGACTGGATCTGTGTCTGGTTCTTCCTCATCAGTTCGACCTCCAGCACGGGGTTTTCAGTAGTCGACAGGTCATGGTAGAGGTAGAGGTGCAGTGCCTAGTTCGAGTGGTACTCAAAATTGAACCTATGCTCTAGTAGGTCGACAGGATCTCGAGTCATCTCCGAATGTTGTTACTGGTATATTGTCTGTGTTTTCTTATGATGTATATGCGTTGATTGATCTGGGATCTACATTATCATATGCTACACCCTTTGTGGCAAATAAGTTTGGTGTTGAACCTAAATTGATAAGTAAACCACTTGCGGTATCTACTCCGATAGGAGATTATGTGATTGTTAAAGGGTATATAGAGGTTGCACAGTGATGATTTGTAGTCGTCAAACCTCGGCAAATTTATTTGAGATAGAAATGGTTGATTTTGATGTGATAATGGGAATGGACTTGTTGGCCTCATGCTATGCAAATGTTGATTGTCGTACAAATATGGTTAGGTTACAGTTTCCTGGTGAACCCGTCATCGAATGGGAGGGGAACATTGATACGCCAAAAGGTAGGTTTATTTCCTATCTTAAGGCAAGAAAGATGATATAAAAAAGTTACATTTATCATCTCGTTCGCGTTAGGGATCTATAGGTGAAGCCACCTACTCTATAATCAATCCCCGTGGTCAATGAATTTGCAAATGTTTTCCCAGATGAACTCCTAGGCCTTCCTCCTGAAAGGGAGATTGAGTTTAGCATGGATGTGTTGCCTGACACTCAACCGATCTTTATCCCTCCATACATGATGGTCCCGAAAGAGTTGTGAGAGTTGAAGGCGCAGTTGAAGGATTTGCTGGATAAGGGCTTCATTAGGCCTAGCACTTCACCTTGGGGTGCGCCAGTCTTGTTCGTGCGAAAGAAAGATGGGTCGTTAAGGATGTGTATCGATTATCGACAGTTGAATAAGTTTACTATAAAGAACAAGTATCCACTTCCAAGGATTGACGACCTGTTTGACCAACTCCAGGGTGCCAAGTATTTCTCCAAGATTGACTTACGTTCAGGGTATCATCAGGTGAGGGTTAAGGAGAAAGATATTCCAAAGACGGCCATCTGGACAAGATATGGGCATTTTGAGTTCTTGGCGATGTCGTTCGGGCTAACAAATACCCCGACAGCTTTTATGGATCTCATGAATAGTGTATTCAGGCCCTATCTTGATGTGTTCGTGATCGTATTCATTGATGACATTCTAGTGAATTATTGTTCGGAGACGGAACATACGGGCCACTTGAGGATAGTATTACAGACCCTTCAGGATCATAAGTTATATGCTAAGCTCTCCAAATGTAAATTCTGGATAAACTCAGTAACATTCCTTGGGCCTGTGATATCTGACGAGGGTATTAGTGTCGACACTTAGAAGTTCGATGCAGTGAAGAATTGACCAAGACCTATAACACCGTCAGAAGTACACAGCTTCCTGGGGCCAACAGGATATTATAGGTAATTTGTAGAAGGGTTTTCCTTTATATCAGCACCATTGACTAAGTTAACACAGAAAGCTACCAAGTTCCAGTGGTCTAATGCTTGTGAACGTAGTTTTCAGGAGCTAAAGAATCAATTGACATCTGTGCCAGTGCTCACTCTCGCAGAAGGAACAAAAGATTATGTGGTATATTGTGATGCCTCAGGTATAGGTTTGGGGTGCGTATTGATGCAACGTGGGAAGGTGATTGCTTATGCATCAAGATAATTGAAGAAGCATGAAAAGAATTACCCGACTCATGATTTGGAATTGGCTGCAGTAATATATGTTTTGAAGGTATGGCGGCACTACTTATACGATGTCCATGTTGACATCTACACAGATCACAAGAGTTTACAATACATTTTCAAGTATAAAGAGTTGAATTTGAGGCAGTGTAGGTGGCTTGAATTATTGAAAGATTACGATGTTGATATATTGTACCATCCCGGTAAAGCCTATGTTGTGGCAGGCACTCTCAGTCGTAAGTCAATGGGAAGATTAGTACATATTGAGGCAGGTAGACATGGGTTGACTAAAGAGCTTTATCAGCTAACCAATATGAGAATTAGATGGTTAGACTCTGATGACGGAGGTGTTACTGTACATATTACATCAGAATTATCTTTGGTAGCTGAGGTAAGAGCACGACAATATGAAGATCCTACCTTAGTACGATTGAGAGAGAGCATTCAACAGTGTACAATTACTGCTTTCAAGATCGAAGGAGATGGGGCACTAAGATACCAGGGCCGATTATGTGTGCCTAATGTGGCAGGGTTGTCAGAGAAGATTATGATTGAGATTCATCAGTCCCGATATTCCATCCATCCCAGCTCGACAAAGATGTATCATGACGTTAAGGAGCAGTATTGGTGGGATAGCATGAAGAAGTTTATTGCATAATTCATATCCTAGTGTCCTAATTGTCAACAAGTAAAGATTGAGCATCAGAAAGCCGGTGGATTGATTCAGAATATAGCGATTCTGACCTGGAAATGGGAGGTGATTAATATGGACTTCATTATTGGATTAGCTCGCTCTTATCATAAGTTTGACTCCATCTGGGTGATAGTTGATCGACTTATAAAATGTGCCCATATTCTTCCAGTTAAGATAACTTACACGGCTGAAGATTATGCGAAGTTGTATATCAAGGAGATTGTTAGGCTTCATGGTGTGCCGACATCTATTATATCAGACCGATGAGCTCAATTTACGGCTAACTTTTGGAGGTCTTTTCAGAAGGGTTTAGGCACACAAGTGAATCTCAGCACTGCATTTCATTCATAGACTGACAGACATGATGAACGTACCATTCAGACACTTGAAGATATGCTACGAGCATGTGTTCTAGATTTCAAGGGGAATTGGGATGACCATCTGGCACTCATAGAATTCGCCTACAATAATAGCTACCATTCTAGTATTAAAATTACTCCGTACGAGGAACTGTACGGGAGGAGATGTAGATCACCAGTTGGATGGTTCGAAGTTGGTGAGATAGAATTATATGGGCCAGATTTGATTCACCAAACCATTGAGAAGGTGAAAGTGATACAAGAGCGACCGAGGACGGCACAAAGTAGGCAAAAGTCTTATTCTGATGTTCGACGTCGTGATCTGGAATTTGAGGTTGGTGATTGGGTTTTCCTGAGGATCTTGCCGATGAAGGGTGTTATGCATTTTGGGAAGAAGGGTAAGATGAGTCCGTGGTATATTGGGCCGTACAAAATTCTTTGATGAATTGGACAGGTTGCTTATGAGTTAGAATTGCCATCCGAATTGGAATTTGTTCACCCAGTATTCCATGTATCTATGTTGAGGAAATGTATTGGAGACCCTTCTCGGGTTGTCCCTGTCAAAGATGTACAAGTTACAAAGGATCTATCATATGAAGAAGTTCCAGTGGCTATATTAGATTGACAAGTCCGCAAGCTTAGAACAAAGGATGTAGCTTCCGTCAAAGTATTGTGGAGGAACAAGAATACGGATGCAATGACATGGGAAGCATAAGAGGAGATGAAGTCTAAATACCTTTACCTGTTCCAAATTGAAGATAACGAGGACTGGGGGAAGCAGGGCGCATTAGAAGGTGAAATAGCTCTATGAGGTAAGCAATAGCTTGAGAATACTCTTTCTTAATACAAAATGGTGATATGCAGATAATGTACATATCCATAATGCTTTGTATAGCCTTGTAAGGCCATAGGTTGGGTTTAACTTCTTGCAATTTTGGCTAGTGTCCATTTTAGAGGGGAAACTCATCCGGAAATTTCCGTCGGAATCCACGGTAAGTTAGGCTCCCCATAAACCCTTACATTCGAGGACGAATGTTCCTAGGGGGGAGGGTGTTACAACCCATATTCACATACGTTAGATCACGCCGTAAGTTAGTCGATGTAAATCCGAGAAGATATTATCTTTGGTATAATATGAAGTTAATCCTATTGGTCTTAAAGGATACAAGGGTGTGTAAGAGTGGTTAACAAGCATTAGAAGTTAAACGAATCAAGGATGTTGTTACCCGTATTTTAGGGTAAAACTAGAGGTGATTAATATTACCAAGAGGTCGTATTTTAAGGTATTTGAATCATATAATATCCGTATCATAAGTCTTTAAGTCAAGCGAGCTATGAAACAAAAGTCGACAAAAGTTGTAGCAACTTACGTTCATAATTTTACTTAAACTTTAGGTCAAATGTTACTAAGCTTTTCTACCAATTTAATTGGAATTATGGGGTGATCTACCACCAAATTGAAGATCTATGAGTCTAGTTTCTAACGCATTAAACCGTCGTCAATATGATCTCGGAGTAGAGAGATATTCATGCTTTTGCAAGACTGCGCCAAGCAGCTCTCTATGGGGCCTACATAGGCGGTTGAGACATATGTATATATATAACATGCCTCAACCCCGTTTTAAGTCATCCCTTTTTAGTATATTCAGACATTAAAACCCTAAAAACACTCTCTCAAGGTTCTCTCATGATCCAAGACCAAAACAAAGGGCAAACATTACAAATCAAGTGTCGGGAACCCCGCGGCGCTAGTAAGTTTCTTGTTCTTCTTGTTGTTGCTGATTTTTGTGTTGTTCCAGCTCGTGTGGGAGGTTTGTTTAAGTGGTTTATGTTCTTTAAAATACTCCCTCAAGTTTTTAATATCAACCCTAGGTTATTTCAAGTCTTCTAAAGTGATTCTAGTGCCGAAAAACCCTAATTGATTGCTAGTTTCGCTTCCTCGTACTTGTGGCAGCATTGGAGGGATATTTCGTGGTCAATTAAGGTCAAATTGGATTTGTTCTTTCTGTTTAAATGTAAGGAACCTCTTACCCTACATGTATTTAAGATTATCCAAGTTACGGCTAAGTCGTTGAAGCTAGAACTTGTGAGATATATATCGAAAGGCTTGTTAGTAGTGCTGTTGGTTGGTGGACTGTTTTGTGAGGCTCAATATGATTATTATTGATGATGTTTGGGCTGTTTTGTGGTTGTTTTAACTATTTTTAATTCATATAAATAGGGGAGGTGCTGTCCGTTTCATCGTAAAATAGGTTACGGTTGATACATAGTAGTTACGACGCTTAAACGATAACGATAGTGTCATTTCTCTTATTGTAGACTAAGGAGTCGTGATATTTGCATAGCTTGAGGTTGGGAAATCTATACAAGGTATGTGAGGCTATCCCTTTCCTTCTTTTTCACGACTCCGATTGTACATAATATAATGAACGAGCTTACATTGTTTCCCTTCTTATGGAACAATTGATGTTGATGTTACTTCTCTTATTCTTATGTTTTCAATATTGTTGGTACTTTTTGATTTCTTATAAGATTCTTAATGAAGAGTTAGGCCTAATAACGTGTACGGAGGATACCGACCTTACGTCACTCCGAGAGGTTAAAAATATGATTCCAATAAGTCCAGCACGCATCATATATATGTATCTATTTTACTCTACCGAGCCGTGCTATAGTCGGCCGGGTATGACACCTATTCTGCCACCACTGATCAGTTGGGTTTTATCGAGCTCCACGTGGCCGGGTACAATTCTACCAAGCCTTCTGATGGCCGAGTACATTTTTACCGAGCCTATTACGTCTGGATACGATATGATGATGATGATGCCCATAGAGGTGTATATTTTAAAAGTTTATATATATATATATATATATATATATATATTTCATGTCAGTAGCCCTTAGAGGTACCCAGATGTTACATGTTGTATATTCTCTATCCATGTTTACATTACTGTTCTTACTTATTCTTTCCTGCCTTACATACTCAGTACTTTATTCGTACTGATGTCTTTTTTATTTTTGGATGTTACATGTCATGTTGCACGTCCTAATAGATAGGTAGGCGAAGCCCCCCCCACACACTATAGTAGGCTGCCATGTTCAACAGTTATTGGCGAGATCCCTTCTCCGGACTTGCTGTGGTCTTGGTATGTATTTTTGTTATAGACATTATGGGTATGTCGGGGTCCTGTTCCGGCAATGTTGCAACACTTATATTCCTTTAGAGGCTCATAGACAGGTGTCGACTCATGTATAGCTTGGATTGCCTTGTCGACTGATTTTTGTTGTATAGTCTCTCATGGCAGCTTGTCAGCTCGCACCTTATACATAGCTTCATGTTAGCCTTGTCTGCCCATGTTATATATGTTCATGTCATCATCTGTCATTGTTGGTTGTTTAGGATTCATGTTTAGCATTTATATTGATATCGTCAGCCCTTATTTATAACAAGAAAGGTTAGATAAAATGTGCGTTGGTGCTTAGTAGGTATGGCCCGAGTGCCAGTCATGGCCCTCCAGTTTGGGTCGTGACAAACTTGGTATCAGAGCAAGTCTGAACTAGGGGTTATCTATGAGACGTGTCTAGTGGAGTCTTGATTATGGATGTGTAGCACGCCATATTTATAATCAGGAGGCTACATGACATTTAGGGTTGTTACCTTCTTCCTGAATCTAGATCGTGCATAGAGTTGAGTCGTAAGTGTTCGTCTCTAATATTCATCTTGTTTTCTTTTAGCGATGCCTTCTATTAGGAAGCAAGCGATTAGTAGACGTCTTGATACAGCTGCGGGAGAGGGTACCAGTCAGGTGCTTCCAGCCAGAGCAGGCCAAAAAGAGGCTCAGAGTGAGATGCCATCTCATAACTCATCTACTCCGTCTCCTCCAGAGGATATTAGGAGGCACCCAACACCTCCAGTTCCATCGTCTGGCACTACAGACTAGGATATGCGCAGTGCGGTGCAGTTGTTAACTAGCTTGGTATCTGCTTAGGCTCAGAGGAAGAATACCGGTGCTGCTGATAAACCCGTTAGTGTGAGAGTTTATGATTTTACTAATCTAGACCCTCCGGTGTTTACCGGATCAGACCCCAAGGAGGACCCGCAGACTTTTATTGATCAGGTTCATCGTACCCTGCGGGTTATGCATGCTAGTGATATGAAGGCAGTAGAGTTGGCTTCTTATCGGTTACGGGATTTAGTGGTTTTCTGGTATGATAGTTGGGAGAGATTCAGGGGTCCAAACGCTCTTCCAGCTGTGTGGAAGGAATTTTCTAAGGCCTTTCTTCGTCACTACTTGCCAGTTGAGATACGATGAGCTAGAGCTGATAAGTTCTTGAACCTTCGACAGGGTAATATGAGTGTGCGAAAGTATAGTATGCAATTTGATTCTTTAGCAAGGTATTCTCCCCATATGGTGGCCGAGATGAGCGATAGGGTGCACTTGTTTGTGAACGGGTTGGGACCACATCTGATAAATGAGTGCACGACATCCTCCTTGGTAGGGGGCATGTATATTTCCTGTATTCAGGCTTATGCCCAGACATAAGAGGATTGTAAGCACCAGCAAAGGGTAGATAGGGAGCAGGATTGGGGCCAGCATAAGAGGGCGAGGTTTGCAGGGTATTCTGATGACTTTAGAGGTAGTATCAGGCCCCAGTCTTCGAGGAGTTCGGCGCCACCTGTAACTAGTGCTCCTCCACAATTTCAGAGGCCTTAGTATGATCGATTTACCTATTCTAGTCTAGGTCAGAATTCGCTGGAATCATGCTCACAATATCTTAGGGATACTAGTCAGACGAGACCCCAAACACCTCGTTGTGATTAGTGCGGCAAGGCCCACTTTTGACTGTGCCATCGAGATTCCGATGCGTGCTATTCTTGTAGACAGCCTGGCCATATGATGAAGGATTTTCCTAAAAGAGGAGGTGGTGGTATGGCTCAGCCGACTGGATCTGTGTCTAGTTCTTCCTCATCAGTTCGACCTCCAGCACGGGGTTTTCAGTAGTCGACAGGTCGTGGTAGAGGTAGAGGTGCAGTGCCGAGTTCGAGTGGTACTCAAAATCAAACATATGCTCTAGTAGGTCGACAGGATCTCAAGTCATCTCCGAATGTTGTTACTGGTATATTGTCTGTGTTTTCTTATAATGTATATGCGTTGATTGATCCGGGATCTACATTATAATATGCTACACCCTTTGTGGCAAATAAGTTTGGTGTTGAACCTAAATTGATAAGTAAACCACTTGCGGTATCTACTCCAATAGGAGATTATGTGATTGTTGAAGGGTATATAGAGGTTTCACAGTGATGATTTGTAGTCGTCAAACCTCGGCAAATTTATTTGAGTTAGAAATGGTTGATTTCGATGTGATAATGGGAATGGACTTGTTGGCCTCATGCTATGCAAATGTTGATTGTCATACAAATATGGTTAGGTTTCAGTTTCCTGGTGAACCCGTCATCGAATGGGAGGGGAACATTGATACGCCAAAAGGTAGGTTTATTTCCTATCTTAATGCAAGAGAGATGATCTTAAAAGGTTACATTTATCATCTCGTTCGCGTTAGGGATATGCAGGTGAAGCCACCTACTCTACAATCAATCCACGTGGTCAATGAATTTGCAAATATTTTCCTAGATGAACTCCCAGGCCTTCCTCCTGAAAGGGAAATTGAGTTTAGCATTGATGTGTTGCCTGACACTCAACCGATCTTTATCCCTCCATACAAGATGGTCCCGGAAGAGTTGCAAGTGTTGAATGCGCAGTTGAAGGATTTGCTGTATAAGGGCTTCATTAGGCCTAGCACTTCACCTTGGGGTGCGCCAGTCTTGTTCGTGCGAAAGAAAGACGGGTCGTTAAGGATGTGTATCGATTATCGACAGTTGAATAAGTTTAGTATAAAGAACAAGTATCCACTTCCAAGGATTGATGACCTGTTTGACCAACTCCAGGGTGCCAAGTATTTCTCCAAGATTGACTTACGTTCAGGGTATCATCAGGTGAGGGTTAAGGAGAAGGATATTCCAAAGACGGCCATCTGGACAAGATATGGGCATTTTGAGTTCTTGGTGATGTCGTTCGGGGTCTAACAAATACCCCGTCAGTTTTTATGGATCTCATGAATAGTGTATTCAGTCCCTATCTTGATGTGTTCGTGATCGTATTCATTGATGACATTCTGGTGAATTATTGTTCGGAGATGGAACATGCGGGCCACTTGCGGATAGTATTACAGACCCTTCAGGATCATAAGTTATATGCTAAGCTCTCCAAATGTGAATTCTGGATAAACTCTGTAGCATTCCTTGGGCCTGTGATATCTGACGAGGGTATTAGTGTCGACACTCATAAGATCAATGCAGTGAAGAATTGACCGAGACCTACAACACCGTCAGAAGTACACAGCTTCCTGGGGCTAACAGGATATTATAGGCGATTTGTAGAAGGGTTTTCCTTTATATCAGCACCATTGACTAAGTTAACACAGAAAGCTACCAAGTTCCAGTGGTCTGACGCTTGTGAACGTAGTTTTCAGGAGCTAAAGAATCAATTGACATCTGCGCAAGTGCTCACTCTCGCAGAAGGAACAAAAGATTATGTGGTATATTGTGATGCCTCAGGTATAGGTTTGGGGTGCGTATTGATGCAACGTGGGAAGGTGATTGCTTATGCATCAAGATAATTGAAGAAGCATGAAAAGAATTACCCGACTCATGATTTGGAATTGGCTGCAGTAATATATGTTTTGAAGGTATGGCGTCACTACTTATACGACGTCCATGTTGACATCTACACAGATCACAAGAGTTTACAATACATTTTCAAGTATAAGGAGTTGAATTTGAGGTAGCGTAGGTGGCTTGAATTATTGAAAGATTACGATGTCGAGATATTGTACCATCCCGGTAAAGCCTATGTTGTGGCATACACTCTCAGTCATAAGTCAATGGGAAGCTTAGTACATATTGAGGCAGGTAGACATGGGTTGACTAAAGAGCTTCATCAGCTAACCAATATGAGAATTAGATGGTTAGACTCTAATGACAGAGGTGTTACTGTACATATTACATCAGAATCATCTTTGGTAGCTGAGGTAAGAGCACGTCAATATGAAGATCTTACCTTAGTACGATTGAGTGAGAGCATTCAGTAGTGTAAAATTACTGCTTTCGAGATCGAAGGAGATGGGGCACTAAGATACCAGGGCCGATTATGTGTGCCTAATGTGGCAGGGTTATGAGAGAAGATTATGATTGAGATTCATCAGTCCCGATATTCCATCCATCCCGGCTCGACAAAGATGTATCATGACGTTAAGGAACAGTATTGGTGGGATAGCATGAAGAAGTTTATTGCAGAATTCATAGCCCAGTGTCCTAATTATCAACAAGTAAAGATCGAGCATCAGAAAGCCGGTGGATTGATTCAGAATATAGAGATTCCGATCTGGAAATGGGAGGTGATTAATATGGACTTCATTATTGGATTAGCTCGCTCTTATCATAAGTTTGACTCCATCTGGGTGATAGTTGATCGACTTATAAAATGTGCCCATATTCTTTCAGTTAAGACAACTTACACGGCTGAGGATTATGCGAAGTTGTATATCAAGGAGATTGATAGGCTTCATGGTGTGCCGGCATCTATTATATCAGACCGATGAGCTCAATTTACGGCTAACTTTTGGAGGTCTTTTCAGAAGAGTTTAGGCACACAAGTGAATCTCAGCACTGCATTCCATCCGCAGACTGACGGACAGGATGAACGTACCATTCAGACACTTGAAGATATGCTACGAGCATGTGTTCTAGATTTCAAGGGGAATTGGGATGACCATCTGGCACTCATAGAATTCGCCTACAATAATAGCTACCATTCCAGTATTAAAATTGCTCCGTACGAGGAACTGCACGGGAGGAGATGTAGATCACCAGTTGGATGGTTCGAAATTGGTGAGATAGAACTATATGGGCCAGATTTGATTCACCAAGCCATTGAGAAGGTGAAAGTGATACAAGAGCGACCGAGGACGGCACAAAGCAGGCAAAAGTCTTATTCTGATGTTTGACGTCGTGATCTGGAATTTGAGGTTGGTGATTGGGTTTTCCTGAGGATCTCGCCGATGAAGGGTGTTATGCATTTTGGGAAGAATGGTAAGATGAGTGTGTGGTATATCGGGCCGTACAAAATTCTTCGATGAATTGGACAGGTTGCTTATGAGTTAGAATTTCCATCCGAATTGGAATTTGTTCACCCAGTATTCCATGTATCTATGTTGAGAAAATGTATTGGAGACCCTTCTCGGGTCGTCCCTGTCAAATATGTACAAGTTACAAAGGATCTATCATATGAAGAAGTTCCAATGGCTATATTAGATTGACAAGTCCGCAAGCTTAGAACAAGGATGTAGCTTCCGTCAAAGTATTGTAGAGGAACAAGTATACAGATGAAATGACATGGGAAGCATAAGAGGAGATGAAGTCTAAATACCTTTACCTATTCCAAATTGAAGATAACGAGGATGCCGGGGGAAGCAGGACGCATTAGAAGGTGAAACGGCTCTATGAGGTAAGCAATAGCTTGAGAATACTCTTTCTTAATACAAAATGGTGATATGCAGATAATGTACATATACATAATGCTTTGTATAGCCTTGTAAGGCCATAGGTTGGGTTTAACTTCTTGCAAGTTTGGCTAGTGTCCATTTTAGAGAGTAAACTCATCCGAAAATTTCCGTCGGAATCCACAGTAAGTTAGGCTCCCCATAAACCCTTACATTCGAAGACGAATGTTCCTAAGGGGAGGAGGGTGTTACAACCCATATTCGCATACGTCAGATCACGCCGTAAGTTAGTCGACGTAAATCCAAGAAGATATTATCTTTGGTATAATAAGAAGTTAATCCTATTGGTCTTAAAGGATACAAGGGTGTGTAAGAGTGGTTAACAAGCATTAGAAGTTAAACGAATCAAGGATGTTTTTACCCGTATTTTAGGGTAAAACTAGAGGTGATTAACATTCCCAAGAGGTCGTATTTTAAGGTATTTGAATCATGTAATATCCGTATCATAAGTCTTGAAGTCAAGAGAGTTATGAAACAAAAGTCGACAAAAGTTGTCGCAACTTACGTTCATAATTTTACTTAAACTTTAGGTCAAATGTTACTAAGCTTTTCTACCAATTTAATTGGAATTATGGGGTGATCTACCCACCAAATTGAAGATCTATGAGTCTAGTTTCTAATGCATTAAACCGTCATCAATATGATCTCGGAGTAGAGAGATATTCATGCTTTCGCAAGACTGCGCCAAGCAGCTCTCTATGGGGCCTACATAGGCGGTTGAGACATATGTATATATATAACACGCCTCAACCCCATTTTAAGTCATTCCTTTTTAGTATATTCAGACATTAAAACCCTAAAAACACTCTCTCAAGGTTCTCTCATGATCCAAGACCAAAACAAAGGGCAAACATTACAAATCAAGTGTCGGGAACCCCGCGGCGCTAGTAAGTTTATTGTTCTTCTTGTTGTTGCTGATTTTTGTGCTGTTCCAGCTCGTGTGGGAGGTTTGTTTAAGTGGTTTATGTTCTTTAAAATACTCCCTCAAGTTTTTAATATCAACCCTAGGTTATTTCAAGTCTTCTAAAGTGATTCTAGTGCAGAAAAACCCTAATTGATTGCTAGTTTCGCTTCCTCGTTCTTGTGGCAGCATTGGAGGGATATTTCGTGGTCAATTAAGGTCAAATTGGAGTTGTTCTTTCTGTTTAAATGTAAGGAACCTCTTACCCTACATGTATTTAAGATTATCCAGGTTACGGCTAAGTGGTTAAAGCTAGAACTTGTGAGATATATATATCGAAAGGCATGTAAGTAATGCTGTTGGTTGGTGGACTGTTTTGTGAGGCTCAATATGATTATTATTGATTTTGTTTGGGCTGTTTGGTGGTTGTTTTAACTATTTGTAATTCATATAAATAGGGGAGGTGCTGTCCATTTCATCATAAAATAGGTTACGGTTATTACATAGTAGTTACGACGCTTAAACGATTACGATAGTGTCATTTCTCTTATTGTAGACTAAGGAATTGTGACATTTGCATAGCTTGAGGTTGGTAAATCTATACAAGGTATGTGAGGCTATCCCTTTCCTTCTTTTGCATGACTCCGATTGTACATAATATAATGAACGAGCATACATTGTTTCCCTTCTTATGGAACAATTGATGTTGATGTTACTTCTCTTATTCTTATGTTATCAATATTGTTGGTACTTTCTGATTTCTTATAAGATTCTTGATGAAGAGTTAGTCCTAATAACGTGTACGGAGGATACCGACCTTACGTCACTCCGAGAGGTTCAAAATGTGATTCCAATAAGTCCAGCACACATCATAGATATGTATCTATTTTACTCTACCGAGCCGCGCTATAGTCGGTCGGGTACGACACCTATTCTTCTACCACTGATCAGTTGGGTTTTTTCGAGCTCCATGTGGCTGGGTACGATTCTACCGAGCCTTATGATGGCCGAGTACATTTTTACCGAGCCTATTACGGCGAGGTATGATATGATGCTGATGATGCCCACAGAGGTATATGTTTTAAAAGTTTATGTATATATATATATATATATATATATATATATATATATATATATATATATATATATATATATGTATGTATGTATCATGCATTTCATGTCAGTAGCCCTCAGAGGTACCCAGATGTTACAGGTCTCTATCCATGTTTACATTACTGTTCTTACTTATGCTTTCCTGCCTTTCATACTCAGTACTTTATTCGTACTGACGTCCTTTTTATTTGTGGATGCTGTAGGTCCTAATAGATAGGTAGGTGAAGCCCCCCACCATAGTAGGCTACCTAGTTCAGCTGTTATTGGCGAGATCCCTTCTCCGGACATGCTGTGGTCTTGGTATGCATTTTTGTTGTATACATTATGGGTATGTCGGGGACCTGTTCCAGCAATGTTGCAGCACTTACTTTCCTTTTGAGGTTCATAGACAGGTGTTGACTCATGTATAGTTTGGATTGCCTTGTCGACTAATTTTTGTTGTATAGATTCTCATGGCAGATTGTCAGCTCGTACCTTATACATTGCTTCATGACAGCCTTGTCGGCCCATGTTATATATGTTCATGCCATTATCTGTCATTGTTGGTTGTTTAGGATTCATGTCTACCATTCATATTGATCTCGTCGGCCCTTATAGATAACAAGAAATGTTAGATAAAATGTGCGTTGGTGCTCGGTAGGTATGGCCTGAGTGCCATTCATGGCCCTCCAGCTTGGGTCATGACACTAATCAATCAAAAACCTTTCACTAATTCGTGCAAGGTCACAAATCGGCTAGGAAATCATCCCCTTTGCCTTCTGAATCCGCGACTCTTGCCGGTTTCTTCCCCATTTTATCACTCTAATTCAAAAGCCCCAAATCCGAACCTTATCTTACAAATGAAACTACAAATCATTTCAATCTTGCTTATGCTCCATCAAATCGAAGCATGCATGGATCTCTTTCAGAGTCTCATCATGAATATTCTGTACCAGAGGTCAAACGCAGTGACTTATAGGTTCTAAGCTTTTTCTGATGGGTCGTTGCCTTTAACGGTCAATCACTCTCCTCTCAGGTAAAATCCTCGTTGATTTCCCCTCTATCTTAGATTTTCACTAGATTTTGCTTGCAGCATCTAGTAGTTGTCACCCTCCACTATCAAGGTTTGAATCCGTTGAAACCCTAGGCATTGAATACCATACATACCTAACACAACCTAAGACGAGTACACAATAGTTTGCAGAATCAATTTTCAATCAAAAACCTAGGTTCTAACTTATTTCTCATCTATTCTCTCTTTTTCGGTTCTGAGTTCAATTCACTGGTAATTGTTTGAGATTTGGTTCCTAAACGACTAAAAAAAGTCCTTGCTTAGTTCATCCTCCCCACCCCAATATGGTGTGTGACATCCTCGTCAATCTCCCCTCCCCTATGAATAACCGACCCAAGGTACTTGAAATTGCCACTACTTGGTATGACCTTTGATTCAAGCCTCACTTCCATGCCTACTTCCCTCGGTTCAGTGCTCAAGTTACACTCTAGGTATTCCGTCTTTGTCCTGCTCATCTTGAAACCCTTATACTCAAGGTCATGTCTCCAGACTTCCAATCTCTTGTTAACACTGGTTCGCAACTCATCAATCAGAACTATGTCATCGGCGAATAAAATACACCATGGCACCTCCCCTTGAATATGGTGTGTTAATGCGTCCATCACCATGGTAAATAAGAATGAGCTGAGCACAAGACCTTGGTATAACCCCATAACAACTAGAAACTGCTCAGAGTCATCTCCTACCATCCTAACCCGAGTATTAGCCCCATCATACATGTCCTTAATTGCCCAAATATAGGCAGCCGACACACCTTTTGCCTCTAAGCATCTCTAGAGAACTTCTCTAGGAACCTTACCATACGCTTTCTGTAAATCAATAAACACCATGTCCAAATCCTTCTTCCTTTCCCTGTACCATTCCACCAACTTCCTAATAAGGTGTATAGCTTCCGTAGTAGAACGACCCGACATGAACCTGAACTGGTTGTCGGATATAGACACTATCCTCCTCACCCTCGCTTCAACCACCCTCTCCCAAACTTTCATGGTATGACTCAGTAATTTGATACCCCTATAATTGTTACAACTCTGGATATCACCTTTGTTCTTATACAACGGAACTACCATACTCTACCTCTACTCTTTAGGCATCCTCTTTGTCCTAAAATTAACATTAAACATCCCAGTCAAGAAGGTGGGCGTGGCTCCCATTGATGACAAGATGTGAGAAGCGAGGCTCAGATGGTTCAGACACTTGCAAAGGAGAATCCTAGATGGTCCGGTAAGGAGGTGTGAGCAACTGGCTTTGGAGGGCACGAGAAGAGGTAGATGACAGCCTAAGAAGTATTGCGGAGAGGTGATCAGGTAGGACATGCCGAGGCTTCAGATTTTCGAGGACATGTCTCTTGATAGGAAGTTGTGGAGGTCAAGTATTAGGGTTGTAGGTTAGTAGGTAGTTGAGTCTCCCTTACTTCGTATCTTTGTGAGGCTAGTTTTTTAGGGTTTTTGTCGATGTCAGCTAGCGGAAATATTGTGTCTTACTACTTCTTTATTTACTATAGTGCCGGGTCTATGTACTGTCTATCGTGTTTGCTTTGCATCTACTTTCTCATTTCCATGATGTTATTTTTCCTATAGTTTCTATTAGTAATACTGATATTGTCTCTTTTCGTCTTGTTGAGCCGAGGGTCTTCAGAAATAACCTCTCTACTCCCTCGGGGTAGGGGTAAGGTCTGCGTACACAGTACCCTCCCCAGACCCACTAGTGGGATTTCACAGGGTCATCATTGTTGTCGTCGTTGTTGTTGCTTAGTTTGTTGCTCAAAGGAATCCAGTGTACTTCGACCCCTCCTCTCCTTTAATTGATTAAGTTAGAACCGTATCTTCTCTGATATCCTCTATTGATTATCTCTGCCCATACCGTGTTGTTGTTAGTTTATAATCGACCATTATGCTTTGGTATTGTTTTCCTTAATAATCTGAAATAAAACCAATACTAATCGACCACCTTTGAAATCCTAATGAATATGTCTCTGAGTTGAATAATCTATGTGCTGTTGAACTTCTATGATTAACAAAGAATCCTAATGATTCTTTACACATGTTCTAACTTTAGACTTTCCTAATGATTTTTCTATGGCTCTTATGTTTGCTCTACTGATCTTCACCTTAGTGATACTTGTTGACTTGTATCATGCACTTGAGGTTGTTTATCTAATAAACTAAAACTGGAGCAGTTATGAACACATAAGGTTTGAGTACAAGGCTGTTATTGTAGTTAAGATGTATTAGTTTATGCTGTTTGAGTTGTCTGCTCTCTTCACATGTGTATCTGTGATTCTGAGATCTCTTGAGATATTATTGTAAAGGTTTTCTAACTTTCATGAATGTGTGATCATATATGTGAATTTCATTGTATAAATATGTTGTTCTGAAGTAACTGGATTAAGTCCTACTAAGTTTTTGCAGTTAGTCTCATGTGTATCCTATCAGCTGCTATCCACTTAGTTTAAGCTATGCCCCAAGAACTTGATTAAAATTGTATCTGTTGTGCTTGAGTTTCATTTGTCATATTAGTATGGTGAACTGATCTTCATCATGACTAAGTTGTCACACATAACCTGTATAACTGAACCATGCTTACTTAATATGAAACTTTCATTGTTTTGAACTCTCTGTAATGAACCTGCTGGTATGATCCTATGCTATTTGATACTCTACCATGTTATAGTCCTACACTCTTTAAGAATATCTCTGTATGTGTATGATTATCTTCTCTTTGGTCTTCTGCACTAATCCCTATTTCTTAAACAAACTTCATGCTTATGCTTTCATTCTCATTGAACCTTGCTAAGCTTATACAAGTTGATTGTGGCTCACGAATAGACTCAAAAGAAACTCTTTGTTGTTTATGTGCCTTGTTTGAGTATAACACTATGCCTTAACTCTTAATAAGCTTAGTATGAATGTGAGATTATGAGCCTCTAAAAGGGAAGTGATTACGTCATTTGCTTAATATAGGATTAACCTGCCTGCTTGCATAGATACCCATGTTACTACTCTTAAGGATCCTAAATAAGGAAGTGAAGACTTAATCTATGCATGTGAATCTTTGATGAACTCAAACATAGTCTGATAAGTTGTGAAATAGTATATGTTGACGACCAATTTTGACCCTCCCTTTTAAAATTAATTTATTTATACTTATTTAAAATTTTGAAAGTATATTTATCAATAAATACCTATTTCTGCAAATTAATTAAGTATTCGTTTTGAAATTAATCACTTAGTAGTAGTATTATGTAATTACAAATATCCTTCTATTTTAATACTATTAAAATAATTCTTTAAATGTGACATAGAGGTTTTTATAGTTAATTTAACAAATTGCTTCTTAAAATTTTGATTAATTAGATTATTATGTTAATGATTCAAAATTAGTGTTGTAATTTAGAAAACAAAGTATTTTATAAATAATTAATTATAATAATTAATAGTATATTTGATATTTTTAATTTTACTAAATTTTTGTTGGAAATAAATTAAGTTTAATTAAATTAATTTAAGAAGGTTAAAGACTAAATGGCTACAATTCCAATTGCACAATTAAACATAAATTGGCCACTCTTTAAATCAAAACCAGCCCAATCCCATCTGATCCAGTCCAAGTCCACCCCCCTCTTTCCACTTTGGCAATCCATGTCACTCTCATTTGAGCCAATCACATCATGCCATGTCACCCTTCCCATTCCCTCAGAAACGAAACACAGCTTATCTTGGCAGTTGATTCATATCATCAACGGACCAGGATTAATACCGTTTTTCTATTTTTATTTTGAAAGCCCGTCTAGTTTTATCTCCGTTGTTGGATCACAAAAATCCAACGGCCACCAAATTTTCTACATAAAATCATTTTAAATGCCTAACTCCCAAAATAATCAGAGTCGTTGATCAAATGATCCAACGTATCCCGTTCTGTCTGCCATTCTTAACCTAGAGATGACCTAGTTCATCCCAAACCCTAAAATCATTTAGTCTAAGACCCAGCTGCCCCTTCCCCTTCCCCCTCTTTTCTCTCCACTCCCATCACTATGCCTGTCACAAGAACCTTGCACAAATTCGTGCAAGGTCTCAAATCACCCAGAGAATCATGCCTTCTGTCTCTCATACCCACGATCCCCGCAAAACTCTTTCCTATTTTTGCCTTTAGGATTCAAACGCCCAAATCTTAAAAACCCTAACTTAAGTATAAAATATCAAATCCCCGAATTTCTCTTATGTTATGTTAAATCGAAGCATGCATGACTGTTTCTCAGTTTCATAATAAAGATTCTATACACAGAGGTCAAACGTAGTGACCTCTGGGTTCTCGAGCTTTGTCCACTGATTTAGCCTCTACCGTCAGCCTTCCCCACTTAGGTAAATCTTCTCATGATCCCCCTCCCCCCCGATGTCTTCAATTTTCACTCGTTTGCTTGCATCATCTGAGCTTCGTCACTTTTCACTATCATTTTGAATCATTTGAAACCCTAAGGCATTGAATGCACTATAAATAGAGCATTCAATACTCTCACCTAACAGACCGAAAAAAGAGAAAAAGAAAGCAACACTAAGATTTCATTTAAAAGCTTAGGTTCCTTACTAATTTCTGATTCTCTTTTCGTTTGTGAGTTCTTTCACTGCTCAAGCCTGAAGCTTTGGGTCCTACACAATTAAATTAAACTCTTATTTGATCTGCTGTCCTAGAAAAGGCCAGTAAAATCTCAATCTTCTCTCTTTGTTTGTTTGTTTGGTTAAGTATGATTCGTTCGTTTATCAAATGATTGTTAGTGATGCATCAATGTCTTGACTGTTTATATGTTTTGTTAACAACATATGGTTATTGAATGTATTAGAGTGATAGTACTGTTATATTCCTAATGAGTATTTGATGACCTGTCTCTGTCGTTAAACCTTAAGAGTAGTCTGATAATTCTTAAGCTATCCTAATATATGTGGTCTTCATGCTTCCTTGATGTTTTGTTAAACATTGTCATTCTTCCTTAAGTATTATTTATGTTTGTGGTAGTTTATTTGATACTTAGACTTAAGTAGATATGAGTATGTGAGGATGTTGTCTTGGCCCGGGGATGCTGGTTTATGATATTTTAACGTATCCTCTCCTTTAGCATACTTTTCTTTGATCCTTCAGAGGTCATTGACCCTATGATGATCTTGTATTTATTTTATCACACTATATGAACATGATATGAGCATACTATGTTCCTGTACTATCTCTGTATACATTTTGAGGTTCATCACATGTGTGACCTAATTCATGATGCCTTATTCAATTTTATGGTATCCTAAGTAGTTAAAACTAAGCCCTATTATGTTTGAAATCCTACCCTTAACTCGCTTGACAATTTTCCAAAGTGATAGCATCCCTACCCCCTTTCTGAAGTCTATGTGTTGACATTGTTAACTTAAATGATGATGTCATTTTCATTTTTTGAGATAAGATGACTTCATGTTCCTTGTATAGGTGACCCTGCACTCATTTGATCCTTCAGTACTTGTTTATTTGCTTTCCACAACCATGTGCATGTCTTTGTTATTCTTAGAGCTTCACTAAGCCTACATGAACCTGTCAGACCTAACTTATTTTAGACGGACTTCCTGCTATTACTAATAGAGTTTAAGATCGTGCTTTATCAATATGAAGTTAAAAGGTCTTAGGAAGAAGTAGTTGTGTCTTGAGCTTTAGAAATAAAAGTTGGTACCTTAAACTTCTTTAATGCTCTTTTATAGGACTTAATCTGGAATGTTAGCTTGTGACCATATCAATAACCTTTAGAAGTCTTGACCATGTTAGTAGTTTGTATCTCTATTGATAATTTGATTGGCAAACCTGTTGACATTCTTAGAGGTTCTGACTGAGGTCATAAGTCTGTGACCTTTGCTATCATCTTTAGAGGTCTAATTGTAAATGTTAGTCCATAATCCTGTTAATATCCTTTAGAAGTAATGATTGGCAATGGTATCTCTGTCATTATTTTTTAAGGAACTCAATTAAAGTGGCTAACTTGTTTCTCTGTTAATACCCTCAGATGTTGTCAATAAGGACTGATAGCCTATATACATGCTAGAAATTAAGACTTGGGTTATGAATGGAATGTATCCATACTCATGTATTTCATAGATTTAAATCATGCAACTATTTTATCCTTAAGGTGCTTAATCTTAAGTGTTTTAGGTTTTAACAATAGTATGCTAATACCACTGACTCTATATTTGTTTGAAGCCTTGATTCTCAGAACTGTTCAATGTGTTCACTTAATGTTGGATATATAGTTAGATGAAGCTGCTTTGTGTTCCTTATGCTATTTTGATTAAGAGAAGGGTATACTTCTGTGGTGTGGTATTATGGTAGTTGATTCACATTGAAAATGTCTTATTGACATTTAAACCTATAGAGAAAAATGAGTCGTTAGTGATTAAAGATATTTGGGAATAGAGTTTGACTCTTGGTTGGGCCACTCTCCCTGGAACAAGCATTGCTCTGGGCCTTGAGACCCTTGGGAACCTTGAAGTTTCGGGGAATTCAAAGGGGGCCCTGACCTTGAGTGGGACTCTCTCCTTAGTCCTTAATTCAATGATACTCTTCTTTGGGTTTAGTGTTTAATGACAATAAAAAGTTTTCAATGTGGATCATTTGCTATATATAGCCACCACAGTAGTGTGACCTTCCTAATGTTTAGATGCTATTGGTGACTTTCTTCTTTGTTTTTTCTTGCAAATTTTCCTTCTTCATGTATAAACGTGTATTGACTATTATTCTCTAATGACTTTCTCTTTTCTTTGAACATGTACAATTGTCTGGGCCTGCTAAGTTCTTAAGGAACTCAGGCCCATGTCCAGCATTATGGTGTTTCTGGAAATTCGAAGTCTGCCGTTGCCCGATATTGCTACTACCGGGCCTATCTCTTTGAGGCCCAAACACCATAGTCCAATCCTCTACTTTACTCCTTCACTATTACTGCTTCTCTAACTTAGACGTATTGCTTTGTTATTTTGTTGCACTCTCGTTGTTTCGCACTTGTATGCAATAATTATCTTATTGGATTGGATGACTTACTTTATGGCTTAAATCATATGAACATCTTAGGCAAGCCTTAAAGAACCTAGGATTAAAAAAAAAATTAGTTAGTAACTAATCCCATATTCGCTAATTATAAGTTGTTTGTACCATTAAGCCACTATGCTTTGCTAACCTCTCTTAAAAGATTTTGAAGTCCAAAGGCTTAACAAGTGATGGCAGCTCCTCTTTCTTAGGCTCACTTTCGTAGCATTTTGCAAGAGTAATAAAAACCTCCATGATTCTTAAAAGACAAAACGTTTTATAGCTCAGCTCTTCTTTTTCACATGTTTTCATACAAACATCATATATACGTTTAAACTCTTTTCAAGCATATATGCACTAACATCCTTTTTTTTCTAAGACTCTTCTTTAAATCCATCTTCTTTAAAACAACACTGTTCCCTCATTGGAATTATTCCCCAATATATGGTAAGCTTTAGAACGCTAGTTAAGGCATAGTACAAATAATTGATTCCAAATCTAGTCTAAGTCCTATGGAGCTACCTCAAGTAGATTTTAAGGGGTGTCTAACACCTTCCCCTTAGAAGAACAAGAACCCTTACCCATAATCTCACCTATTAGCAGACTAATAAAGAATATGACTTAGTAAATAAATAGGTACCCTAGTATACATTTAAATATTAGGCGGCGACTCTCTTTCATCAACAAAAGAGAAACTACAAGTTGAATCTTATTTTTACTAGTGAAAAATAGGGTGCAACAATATGCCGACTCTGCTAGGGATATTCACACTTAGGTTCTGACCTTAACAGACTTAGACTAAATTTGGCATTTAGATTTATTTGTACATTGCTTTAACTGTAGATAAAATTTCAATTTCACGCTTACTTGCTTTATTTGCTCTTTATACTTATACTTATTATTACTACACTCTTATCTGTTACTGCTTTATATATACACTGTCATCACATTTCTTCCTATCGAGTCTTAGCCGTACACTATCACACACAATGGCACGCGAGAGTTGTCTTTTACTCCCCTCCGAGCCTTCTTTTCAAAACTCTCTAGTTTAAGAGAATGGCTTTGTCAGGTCAACTAACATAACTTCTCGCAGCCTTCGGTCCAATTAAAAAGTAGGAAACACTCTACTCTAGAAAGAATAGGCCATACTGCATAAACCTTAGGTGAGTCGGTCCTTGGCATCGACACACCATTATGAAAGCCACCCTAATGTCAACGGGTTATGCACCCAATGACATGACTTATGTGGAAAGACAAACAAACCTGACAAGACACTTAAAGATCCAAAGCAAACACTTACCAAACACCTTTCTTTTACCCACCTCAGAAAATGGAAATCAACAAAAATATCCATGAGATTAACATGGTTATGGGAGCGCCACACAAGTTGAAGCAGTGGTGGAAGAATATTTTCCGGGAACACGGAGATAAGATTCGGACACACCTAGGGGCACTGATCACTTTGCTAAACATCCAAGCAGACGGGGTGCTCACTCACTTGCTGATAGTGTTCTGGGATCCAGCTAAGGTGGTGTTCAAGTTTTCCGACTGTGCGTTTGTACCAACATTGGAAGAAGTTACTATTTTCCTGGAGCTGCCGTTCAACGGAAGGAAGCCAATACTACCAGTTACTATGCTCGATTATAGGTTCTTGGATTCTTTAGGCCTAGACAACAGTCGAGGTCCGAGAAATATCAAGGACAGATGGGTGAGCCTCAACCAGTTGTTCAAGCTATGAGTGGTATTCGAGAGAGTTTCAATGTGATAAAGCAACGTGGGAGAGTCTCATGCCTATCACTATCACCTTCTCATTGGCACTATTGGGATTATTGGTCTTCTTACAGATAAGGGGTCGGATCAACAACAACTTATTACCCGTGGTTCTAGCAACCTTCCATGGCAACCTTCAAGATACTTTTGTGCCGATGGTGCTAGCTGAGGTGCTGAGGGATTTGTCCGCATGTGCATGAGGGTATAATTTCTTTAAGGGTTGTAACTTGCTGCTTCAGATCTGGGATACCGAACATTTCTTCCAGTGAAAGGCCACCATTGACTACTTTGTAGGCGTCCAAAAACATGATCCGCAACCACAACGAGAGGATGAGACACTGGATCTCCCCATATGGGCAAGAAGAGTAGAGGGAAAGGCCGACCAATCTAAGTGGGGAATTGATCAACTGGAAGCTATCATGATTAGCTGGAAGAGCAATCTTAAGGACTCCTCAGAAATATTTCATTGAGCTGATCGAACTTGAAGGCATACAACCATACTCACCCCTGCGGGTTCTCAAGTAGTTTGGGATGATCTAGGATGTACCTTTATGAACAAAGACATCGCTGTACGAGGATGAGTACAACATATATATTCCGATCCCTAGGATAAGAAGGCTCCAAGAAGAGTGGAACGACCTGGTCACAATGCCAATGGGTCAAAACTCGTGGAGCACTCCTAAGTATTATGTCTGGACCAATGACGAAGACGAGCTGGCCCAGCCAAGCAAATAGGGTATAGCCTGGCTAGAGGATGTAGTGGCTGCTTTGTAAATTTACCATGAAATCCTACCACAGTACCTTGTGACTACTTAATGCACCGTCAAATGATCCCAGGATCTGTCAATCACATGTTGCCACCTGCTGAAGACGATGACCGGGTAGTGGAGTGCATGTAAATAGAGTCTAGTATAGAGCCAGAAGAAGATCCAGAGGAGGGATCAGAGTTCAACAATGATGAGGAGGAGTGAAGAAGACCCGTAGGAAGATCCGGAGGAAGAACCAAAAGAAGAAGAAGAAGAAGAAGAGATGGGAAACGACTCTAGGGATGGTTACTAGAAGTTGGTTGATTTCTCCTTCTTTCCCACTTTGTACCCTATCCCCAGTTTTCTTTTACTTTCCTAAATGAAAAGTTGTCCAAGCCCATGCAATTCTATGAAACAGTGATGTAATCTTTGTTCCCACTTATCTCAGTCCAAATTATCAATGAAAACAAACTTGCATCAAATCTAAATGTGTCAAGTCTAAATGTTTATCAAACATCTACGATTTAGGCCTACCTCCAGCAATGAGACGTCCCCACGAATTCTAGGAAAATGCGCTAGCCTTAATGCGTGAATTAATTGTTTTGTGTGATTTCCTGCTTGTATAAATGAAGACACTTACTCCTATTTGTTTTTATTTTCCTTTTTCTTATTTTTTCTTTTGCTTTATTATTACCCCCAAAAGAAAAGAAAGTTGTGTCGACCCAAAACTGGTGGAACCACCATACAATCTAAGATCAAAGGGAAAGATGTCAGCTACAGAAAATACGAATGAACATACTCTGGTCATAGCTGACAGCCCAGGGCGATTGGGGGAGAAGGAAGATACAAGGAATGATGAACACATGGCCAGGATGGCCCACGAAATGGAGTCTTTAAGGGAGGATGTACACCATATAAGGGAACTAGCGCATCTGGTTGTGACAACGCTTCCTTAACCACCTTGTTCCTATCACCACCAATACAACTCACACCTCTCCTCGTGACGGAGTTGTTGTTACCATTCACCCAAACCAGCACATACTTGTGGAACACACCGCCGCTCATGAGCGATATGTTCCCCCTGTATATACCATTTTTGAACCTAACTTTATAGCGCCTGTCGAGGTCAGGTTGCGTTACGAGATTGGCCAATATGCCGAGATGGAGAGGGAAGCCAGGCGTAAGGAAGATGAGTCAGTATCTGACTAGCTGTAAATCTTGAGAAAACAAATGAAGAACCTCCAAGTTTCCCGATGAAGTGAAAGTTTGGACTGCGAGGATTTGTGTATCTATTTGGATGTGGATATTCCAGCAAGGTACAAGCCTCCAAAGTTTGATATCTTCGATGGGACGGGTGATCCCCACGCGCATTTGAGTGCATATTGTGACAAGTAAGTCAGGGTGGGGAGGAATGAGAAGCTAAGGATGAAGTTATTTATAAGGAGCCTGACGGGAGAAGCACTCACCTGGTATACCTGACAGGATCCGCGAAACTAGAGAACATGGCAAGATATGGCAAAGATCTTCGTGAATCACTTTCGATTCAGCAAAAGGATCACTCCTAACAGGTTTGCATTGGTGAACCTATAGAAAAAACCATCAGAGTCATTCCAAGAATATGCACATCGGTGGAGGTCAGAGGCCAGGGTGCAACCTCCGCTAATGATAGTGAATTAACCAAGTATTTCATCAGAGACCAGGAAGGGATATACTTCAAAAATATGATGGTATTGATGGGACAGAAATTCCCCAAGCTGGTCAAGATGGGAGATTTCTTAGAAGGGGTATAAAATCCGGTAAAGTACAATCCATGGCAGCACTGCAAGTGGCCAGCAAGGCCATCCAATCAGGGTCAATTTGGTTGCGAAAAGAAGAAGAAAGAGGAGGTTTCAGTACTCGTCCCTTACTATCAACCCAACCCACATCATGGAAAAACTTCCTATTTTCCAACAAATCATTCACCACCACCCACTTATGATCTAGTCTATAATACCCAACCGTATTATCATTCTCAACGACAATACAACCCTCATCGATCCAAAAATAACCCGAACCCACAACTATATGCTCATGTCCAGACCACTACTCACCAAAACCGACCCGCTTATGCACCACGTCCCTCCCAATTTTGAAGAGAGGGGTCCTAGAAATTATACCCTGATTGCTGAGCCTCTAGCCCAATTGTTCAAGAGATTGAGAAGAGTAGGATTGATACAACCAGTGGAAGGAAGGGTTCTTGAATATCCATCCAAGTAGTTTGATACAACTAAAAGATGCATGTACCATTCTAATGTACCTGGGCACGATACAGAAGATTGTTTTAAGCTGAAAAATGAGATTGAAACACTAAATAAGAGTGGAGCCATTGAATTCACTTCGATGCCAACCAATTTGAATTGCAATCAGCTACCAAATCATCGAAATCAGGGGGTCAACATGATCACATTGGACGAAGAATATGACCTAAAGGGAGCGATTATCACTATAGGAAATGCAAAAGCCGCCAGGATCCCTCCTCAAAGGGCTCCAATGATTACAGTACAAGTGAGACCTATAGTGACAGTTCAGACTTATCAGCTACAACCTATCATTGCTATAAGGGACGAAAAGAGTCGGGAATACAAAATCATCCCATGGACGTACTAGCAGAAGAGGAAGGCCAAAATGACAGACTCTGCCGCAGACCATGGTATGACTAGGTCTGGGAGATGCTATACTCCTGAAGTTGCCGATCGAGGGAACTTAGGAAGAGAGAAAATTCAAAGAAGGAACATAACATACCTAGAAGTCGCTGAGTTCTGGAAGAGAATGTCGACCAAATAATACTCCATGGAGGAGCAGCTGAAGGAAACTCCAGCACAGATTTCAATCATGGACTTGTTAATG
The DNA here is from genome assembly GCF_000390325.3 of Nicotiana tomentosiformis. Lineage (NCBI taxonomy): Eukaryota > Viridiplantae > Streptophyta > Magnoliopsida > Solanales > Solanaceae > Nicotiana > Nicotiana tomentosiformis. Next base: position 56,572,266 of record NC_090814.1, read on the forward strand.
AGCTTTGATAGTCATAAGGATGCGATGTTGAAAGTACTAAGTGGGGTAAGTGTACCAAGCAACACCACCAGTGAGGCGCTGGTTGCGACAATTGGGAAAATAATCGAAGCAAATATGATCACTTTCAGAAGAGACGAACTTCCTATCGAAGGCGCAAGTCACAACAAATCTCTTCATATCACTGTCAAATATAGGAAAAAATTGGTGTCCCGAGTGCTGGTTGATGGAGGGTCAGGAGTAAACAATTGTCCACTCTTTACCTTACGCGATTTAGGAATTCATTTGAGGGAAGTCAAGGAAAGCCACGTGAGGGTGACAACCTTTGATGGCTCGCAAAAGGATGTTATTGGAGGAATTTATTTGGCCTTGAAGATCAGGTCAGTTGAATTTCATATATTGTTTAAAGTAATGGATATCTCTTCTTCCTACAATTTGCTGCTAGGAATGCCTTGGATACACATCGCAGGGGTTGTCCCATCCATCTTACACCAATGCATGAATTTGAGTGGGGATGTCAGGAGATCATGGTCCACGGAGAGTGGGGTCACTCTGCTTATTTGGAGCATGCTGTTCTATTCATTGAAGGGCTGGACAGAGTTGCTTTCCATGTAGTGGAAATCATGCAGACTTCCAAAATGGAAGAGACTGAACAAAACTTAGGAATGCAGTCGTTGTATAGATCTAAGATGGCTATGAGGGAGATGATGAAATATGGATACAGATCAGGAACAGGACAGAGAGCCAACTCGGACGGGATCACAGAGCCAATTGAACCTAAGGAGCAGAAAGGAAGGGCCGGCATAAATATCAACCTCCTGTGGGGAAAGCTCGTACGGGTACCTCCGAGAAAAAGGCTTTTGTGATAGAGCATGTTTCAAGTTTGGGTCAGAGTTCAGTACTGGAAGATGACATCGTCAACGGGATGAAAAAGCTGTTCGTCAATATGATCGAAGAATGTTGTAAAGGGACTAACATCAAGACTCCGACTATCAAGGATGCCGAACCAGAAGAAGAGCTGCAAAATTGGACCGCCATTCCATGTTTGGTTTGTTAGGAGTCTTGGTAGTATGAAAATGTAAAAGTTTTCTTTTGAAAAGCGGACGGTCAATTGAGGTATGCACCGTGTCTGTACCTTTTTGTCATTTGCCTCTTTTGAACGCTTAAGACGTTCCTTTTTTGATGAAATAAAAAGAATCATTTTCTTAAAATATTTCAATTTTATTTACTACTTCATTTATACTTAGATTTTATTTTCAGTAATCAAAATGCTAAAAACCCACGTTCCACGATGGTAACATGTAACGAAACCGTCAAGCACAACGACCCTGATTATGCGGAGTATAACAAGAGTATGATTTCAGACAATCTCCCATAGGAGATCGAATAGCTGGAGAGGCAGAAAAAGTCCAACCTCTAAGAAACAAAAGTGGAAAACCTCAGAAATGAAGAAGATATTAAAGAGACTAGAATCAACATTCATCTAGAAGCCGAGTAGAAGGAAACACTGGTTGAGCTCCTCTGACAAAACATTGATGTTTTCACATGGTCATATGATGACATGCCGGGATTAAGCACTGAAATTGTCTCGCATTGACTACTCACCGATCCTACTAGGTCGCCGGTCAAGCAGAAACCCAGAAAATTCAAGCTTGATTTGAGTTTGAGAATTAAGGAGGAAGTGACCAAGCAGATAGAAGCGAATGTGGCAAGGGTCACCAATTATCCCAAATGGTTGGAAAATATTGTCCCAGTACCCAAGAAAGACGAAAAGATCAGGATATGCATGGAATACCGAGATCTCAACAAAGCTAGTCCAAAGGACGATTTCCCTCTACCAAATATCCACATCCTCATCGACAACTACACGAAGCATGAACTGCAGTCGTTTGTGGTTTGTTTCGCTGGGTACCACCAAATCTTGATGCACAAGGAACATGAAAAGAAGACAGACTTCACGATACCTTAGGAGTCTACTGCTATAGAGTTATGCCGTTCGGTTTTAAGAATGCCGGTGCCACCTACATAAGGGCCATGATGACCCTTTTTCATGACATGATTCATAAGGAGATTGAAGTGTATGTGGATGATGTCATCATCAAGTCTCGGAAGAGTTTAGAGCACTTGGACGATTTGAGGAAAATGTTTTGAACGCATGCGAAGGTATAATTTGAAATTGAACTCGACAAAGTGCACGTTTGGAGTCCCTGCTGGAAAACTGTTGGGTTTCATTGTAAGCAGGATGGGGATAGAACCGGACCTATCAAAAATCAAGGCCATTCAGGAATTTCCACCACCGAAGAGTAAGAAAGATGTAATGAGTTTCCTGGCAAGACTGAATTACATCAGTCACTTCATAGCCTAGTTCACAATAATCTGTGAACCCATTTTCAAGTTGCTGAAAAAGGATGCTACCACAAAATGGATAAAAGAGTGCTAGAAAGCCTTTGACTGAATTAAAGAATATCTATCAAATCCACCAGTGCTGGTTCCCCCGAACCCGGGAAGCCATTGTTACTATATTTGTCAGTCTTGGATAATGCCTTTGGCTGTGTGTTGGGACAACATGATGAAACTGGGAGAAAAGAGTAGGCCATTTACTACTTAAGTAAGAAGTTCACGCCATGCGAGGACAAATATACTTTGATAGAATGCACTTGTTGTGCTCTGACTTGGATTGCCTAAAAACTAAGGCATTATATGTCAGCATAGACTACGCACCTGATATCTCGTCTCAACCCACTGAGGTACATCTCAAGAAGCCGATGCCTACCGCAAAGCTAACTAAATGGCAAATTCTCCTCATGGAATTTGACATTATGTACATAACTCAAAAGGCTATCAAGGGGCAAGCTTTAGCCGACAACCTCGCAGAGAATCTGGTGGATGGGAATGACGATCCACTCACTACGTATTTTCCCAATGAAAAAGTACTATTTCCTAGAGAAGTTATTACAGAGTCGTACCCGAGATGGAGAATGTTCTTCAATGGAGCATCAAACTTCAAAGGAGTCAGAATTGGGGTAGTCCTGATTTCGGAATCTGGACAACACTATACCCATATAAGATTTCCTTGTACCAATAATATGGATGAATACAAAGCGTGCATCCTTGGGATCAGAATGGTAGTTAACATGAACGTCAAATAACTCTTGGTCATAGGGTATTCTGATCCATTGATACACCAAGTCCAAGGGGAATGTTCCACCATAAATGTCAAGATCCTTCCGTACCTACACTGCATGAAGGAGATATGAAAGAAGTTCACAAAGATTGAGTTCAAGTACGTCCCCAGGATTCAGAACGAGTTCGCTGATGCCCTTGCAACTCTATCACCTATGATTCAACATCCAGACAAGGACTATATAGACCATATCGAGGTAGAGATCATGGATCAACATGCCTATTGCTTCCATGTAGTTGAAGAGCCAGATGGTAAACCATGGTATCACGACATCGAGAAAATCCTTACAACCAGAGATTACCAGGAGAATGCTACTAATGGTCAAAGGCGAGCCCTCAGGAAGTTGGCAAACCACATTTTCCTCAACGGGGAAGTCCTATATAGGAGGACCCCATATTTAGGTTTGTTGAGATATGTAGATGCTGCCGAGTCCACCAGGTTATTGGAAGGAATAAATACAGGAACGTGCGGACCCCACATGAATGGGTTCACATTAGCCAAGAATATCTTGAGAGATGGATGCTTTTGGATGGCTATGGAAAGTGATAGTATCCACTATATACAAAAGTGTCACCAGTGCCAGATTCATGGGGATTTCATCAGGGTTCCGCTCAATGAGTTAAATGTGATGGGTTTACCCTGTCCGTTCGCTGCTTGGATCATGGACGTGATTGGACATATAGAGCCTACCGCATCAAATAGGCATCGCTTCATCTTGGTAGCTATTGACTACTTTACTAAATTGGTTGAAGCATCTACTTACAAGGCCGTCACAAAAAAGGTAGTGACAGATTTCGTCCTGAACAACATCGTCTGTAGATTTGGAATATCAGAGTCTATCATCACTGACAATGTTGCTAACCTCAACAACGACCTCGTGAGAGAAATTTATGAGAAGTTCAGAATTGTCCACCGCAATTCCACAACCTACAGACCATAAATGAATGGGGAAGTCGAGGTATCCAACAAGAATATCAAGAGTATTCTACGAAAGACAGTGTACAATCACAGGCAATAGAATAAGAAACTATCTTTCGCCTTATTGGGTTATCGGACCACCATGAGAACGTCCACTGGGGCAACGCCGTACATGTTAGTATACGAAACTGAAGTTGTGATACCCGCAGAGGTCGAAATACCATCCTTTTTTTGTTGGTAAAATTAACATTCTATTTAACCAAAAATGTTCAGTACAAACCAGGAATTACTGACCAATTCCTTTGCTATGTATGACACTAAATACTCTACTCTCTTTTACTGACCAGAACAATTTGATCATTACAGGGTTTTGATGTAAACTATATCCTATACACATCCTATTGCCTATACAAATTTGCAGAATAGACACTACCATCTTTAAGGGTCATTTAAGAGGCCAAATTGGATGACGCAGAGTGGATACAGGTTAGACAGGAGAAACTCATGCTCATCGATGAGAAAAGAATGGATGCAGTATGCCATTGTCATCTATATCAGAACAGGATGGCCAGTGCATTTAACAAGAGAGTGAAGCCTCGCGAATTCGCACTAGGGCAGCTGGTCTTGAAGAAAACCTTAGGAAAATATTTTTAATACCTTAGTTCGAATTGGGATTCAGTAGCAACAACAAGCAGCCACGTTGTCAAAAGCATCACTGAAGATCGCCATCAATGGGATAAAGTTTTCAAGAAGAGACACCGGAACGACGTCATTTGCCTTAAAAACAAAGTATTTTCAATTTTTTTTCTAAAATACAGTAATTTGTCCATCTACCAAACTTCACAGGAAACCATATCAGAGGCCGGGGCAAACCAACACTATGGTCGACCCAAACCAACTTCCCGGTTCCCACTAAGAACTTTTCTTTTAGTGCAGGGTCAACATGAAGCAAGGAAGCCTTGAGACCACACTGGGGTAAATTACGGATTCGCCGCCTTCTTATGATTATCTCTCCTTCTCATTTGCTTGAATATTTCTGGTATAACTAAGGCTAATCTTTGAATCCTTTGCAGGTACCTCAGAGTCAGGCCGCTGATACGGGAAAACCCTACACATAGCAAACCACCTGCTCAAACAATTAGAGCATTTTATACAAAACGAAATGGTGGCAACACCAGCTGAAACCCTACATATAGCAGATCGCCGGCTCAACTAATCGGAGCACCTTGTACAAACGAGCCGTCGGCTTCACCAATTGAAGTCCTGTATATAGCAAATCATCAGCTCAATCGGTCGTAGCGCCCTGTACAAATCGAAAGTCGGCTTCGATAATCAGAGCCTTATATATAGAAAACTATTCATCATGCAAATAGAACAATCCATATCGCCGCTCCGTCATAACAGATTCCAGAATAGACAATCGCAAACCTCATCACCGAGGATCTGCCAATCGATGCCCGCAACCTAGCTTCGCAATCAAGAGTATCTCTTGGCGAATGTGAATGCCCTTTAGTAAACTGCATCTTGTGACACACCATTGTATTAAAAGGTGTTCATAATCTCCTCGAAGTCCTTTAGATGCGTATTTGGATCTTCGTTTGGCTTCCCTCTGAAGACACATCAATTCTGAACGGTTTGAGGCAACGTTTGCTTTAACTCAAAATTATTTGCTGCAATTGGAGGTGGTCTAACACTGGATAAACCTTGATTGTAGATTGGTCTAGCATAATCACCAAGTGGTCTCCCACGCATGGGAGCTCTATTTCCGAACTGGTCTTCACCCAAAGGTTGATTTTGAGCAATTCTACAACCCTTGGCTTCTTCATAGATAATTTGTGCATCTCTAAAAGCTGCTTCCTCAGCATCCCGTGCAACTTGTTCTCTTCATTGGGCTGCCTCTCTTGCAGCCAAATCTACATTATCTTCACTGTTTCCAGCCATGATTTCTTTGGTTGAGGATTGCCCAACCTTTTCTGTTGTCCGTGAGATATTTTTCCTTCTTCAGCTATCACAGTTGTTTTTTAATTTCTGTCTCGTATGGTAGCACTTCCTTCACATAATTTTTAGTCATGCCCCACTCTGAACCTGTAACCTGCGCACAATCAAAGAACACCAACCGTAAAAAGAGAAAAATAAAAGAAAAACAAAAAGAAAAATTTCTGAATTAACACTACAAAGTGTTGTCTCTCTTACATTTCATTTCCCATCTATTCAATTTCATTGAAACCCGGACCCATGTATTGTGAAGGATGGAATAATTTATAACATATTGCCTAGGGCTTAAAAAGATAATTTCTTGATGTGGGGTTTCATGGGGTGAATTCAAGGTATCAATGGGTAGTTTCGGTGATGATGATGAGGAAGGAGAATGTCAATTTTTCCCCAGATACCATTTCCCAGGTATCTTATATCTGCGCCCGATATCTGTCAATGTTTCGATGCCCTAGATACCAATTTATAGCTTTAAAATAGATTTAGCAATGTCACGACTCACGGTCGATGATTCAACACATATGAAATCGACACACAGTCACTTTGTTGTTAGTTATGTACAAAGTAGTTAGGGTATATGCTTTGTATATGCAATGAGCTAAGCGCTCTACTACAAAGTCAAAAATCAAAATAACACCAATTGAACCTTGTGTTAAGGTCATCAAGTTTTGCTATCCAAGTATTCTTGTTGAAGTTCGTGAAAAAAAAAAATTATTTCAAATACTATTGTTTGCCAATCTCCGGTAACGACACCAAAATTTGACGAGCTCGAAGCACACGCTTAAATTATGCTCGCTAGTCAAATATAGTATAGTATAATATCGTATCCACACAGATTGGAGTTAAATAGTATTATCATAGTTTGTAGTTAAATTGCTATCCAAGATGATAAAACTTTTAGGTTTATTTGATTTATAACTAAAATTAACTAAGAATCTAAGGTTATTGACTAATGACAATCGAAACAAAGGTAAGCAAGGAAGTTATCAATGGGAGAAAATAGCGGTTGATTGGATAGGTGCAAGATAATTGTTGGGATCTAACTCTAGATAATTCACTTCTAATGTTTAAGTGAGTCTCTCGAATTCACTCAATTATTAGTTCAAACGTTTAGTAGAAACTCCTCTCTCGATTAAGTCTCAACCTCACAAGTTGAACCAATTTAAGCACGTAAAAATATGCAAGAATGCGTAGTGGATTGTTCTTTAGGAGAACCTCTCTCGATTATTCTTCTAACTAGGTTTAATCAATAATTCAACTATCATCTTTCGATGAAAAATTAATGAACTCAACCAACAAGATAATGCAAAAACATCACAAGTTATGCCTCTCTCGATTACATGAACACGTGAATATAGATGCAACAATTAAATCATCCAAAACGATTCAATACATAAAACAAGAGTTATAATCCACAAACAAATATCAATACACCAAATCCATCAAATCGTAAAGAAAACTACTCCATAGATATGGAGTAAATCACCACAAATATGTTTAAAGTAAAGGAAAAGATACAATGATCCAAACTCGTATTTTGAGTGAGGATTGAATGATAAACTCCTTGTGCTTTTGATTCTCCAACTTCTCCTTAGCCTCCTTAGGTCGAATATGTGTCAAAAGTCCCCGAAAAAATATTTTTCCATGTATTTATACCAAGTAGGGTCGGGCCCAAACAAAATCACCTTTTTCTACGCGAATTAGGACAATTACTCTGTAAAATTTGCAGAGGCGCGCCGCATGGGGCGATGCGCCATGGGAGGCATTAGTGGGGAAATCCAGAGAGTTGAAATCTGTGAGGCAGCAGTCAAATACACAGCCGTGGCACGCCACGTGCCGCACCAGTGCATTTTTCTTGGAGTACGGATTTTTCTTGCGTTTTGATGTCCAGACTTGGTCCTCGACCCCCGAACATGATCCCGGCTTAATCCCTTGGGCTTTTACTCAGACTTCAAAGCTCCAAATCACTCGAATTCATTCCATAACATCTAGATAGCTCGGAATCACTCCTACAAGGCATAAAACACACAAAAAGTACAAAACACTAGCGGTTAAAGCTCAAACACAATAAAAGTGCAATCAATTAGAGTACAATAGGCGACTAAAATACGTAATTATAGCCTACCATCACCCATCAAATCAAGCCACAAATTCAAGCTATCATAAGTTCCCAATCCTCCGTATTGTCATAATATGATATTGGGGAAATTCCTGCGAGCATCGCTTTCTCAAAATCCTCATTCCAGAACTACATGCGGCCTGATCCTCGTTAAGCCTGAGGTATATAAGCAATTCGAAGCCATAATTTGGCCTGATTCCCTAAGTTTTCTCCAAGAAATATCCCAATCCCTCAGCTCATAATCTTCGTGACATTCCTGCAATGCATGCCTAAAGTCGGGACAAAATTGGTTTTGGCTCAATTTCTTTGCCCGAAAACTCTTTCATCGTCTCCGGTCAAAGAGGGGCAGCTTTTGACAACCAATTTTGACCCTCCCTTTTAAAATTAATTTACTTATACTTAATAATTTATAATAAATATTTTGAAAGTATTTCTATCAATAAATACCTATTTCTGCAAATTAATTGAGTATTAGTTTTGAAATTAATTACTTAGTATTAGTATTATGTAATTACAAATATCCTTCTATTTTAAAACTATTAAAATAATTCTTTAAATGTGCCATAGAGGTTTTTCTAATTAATTTAATAAATTACTTCTTAAAATTTTGATTAATTATATTATTATGTTAATAATTCAAAATTAGTATTCTAATTTATAAAACAAAGTATTTTATAAATAATTAATTACAATAATTAATAGTATATTTGATATTTGTAATTTTACTAAATATTTATTGAAAAATTAATTAATAGTAATTAAATTAATTTTAAGAATGCTAAAGACTAAATGGCTACAATTGCAATTGCACAATTAAACACATATTAGGCCACTCTTTAAATCAAAACCAGCCTAATACCCAATCCCAATCCCATCTGATCCAGTCCAAGTCCACCCCTCTTTCCACTTTGGCAATCCATGCCACTCTCATTTGAGCCAATCACTGCATGCCACGTCGCCCTTCCCATTCACTCACAAACGAAACACAACCCATCCTTGCCGTTGATTCATATCATCAACGGACAAGGATTAATCCCGTTTTTCCATTTTTATTTTAATGCCCGTCTTGTTTTATCTCCGCCGTTGGATCACAAGAATCCAACGGCCACCAAATTTTCTCCATAAAATTATTTTAAACGCCTAACTCCCAAAATAATCGGATTCGTTGATCAAATGATCCAATGTCTCCCGTTATGTCTCCCATTCATAATCCCAGAGGCGACCCAATTCATCCCAAACACTAAGATCATTTCGTCAAAGACCCAGCCGCCCCTTTCCACTTTCCTCTCTTGTCACAAGAACCTTGCACAAATTTGTGCAAAGTCTCAAATCACCTAGAGAATCATGCCTTCTATCTCTCATACCCACGATCCCCGCTGAACTCTTTCCCATTTCCGTCTTTAGGATTCAAACAACTAATTTTGATAAACCCTAGCTTAAGTATGAAACATCACATCCCCGAATTTCTCTTATGTTATGTTAAATCGAAGCATGCACGACTGCTTCTCAGTTTCATAATGAAGATTCTATACACAGAGGTCACATGTAGTGACCTCTAGGTTCTCAAGCTTTGTCTTCTGATTTAGACTCAACAGTCAGCCTTCCCCACTTAGGTAAATCTTCTCAGATTCCCCCCTCCCCCTCCCCCCCATTTCTTCAATTTTCACTCGTTTGCTTGCATCATATAAACTTCATCACTTTCCATTATCAATTTGAATCCTTTGAAACCCTAAGGTATTGAATACACTATAAATAGAGCCTTCAATGATCTCACCTAACAGACCAAAAAAAAGAAAATGAAAGCAACACTAAGATTTCTTTTAAAAGTTTAGGTTCCTTACTAATTTCTGATTCTTGTTTTGTTTCTGAATTCTGTCACTGCTCAATCCTGAAGCTTTGGGTCCTACGCAATTGAATTGAACTCTTGTTTGGCTTGCTGCCAAAGAAAAGGTCAGTAAAATCTCAATCTTCTCTCTTTGTTTGTTTTTTTGGTTAAGTATGATTTGTTATGTTATCGAATGATTGTTAGCGATGCATCAATATCTTGTCTGCTTATATGTTTTGTTAACAACATATAGTTATTGAATATATTGGAGTGATAGTACCGTGATATTCCTAATGAGTATTTGGTGACCTTTCTCTATCGTTAAACATTAAGAGTAGTCTGATAATTCTTAAGCTATCCTGATATCTGATGTCTTTAGGCTTCCTTGATGTTCTGTTAAGCATTGCCATTCTGCCTTAAGTATTATTTATGTTTGTGGTAGTTTATTTGATACTTAGACTTAAGTAGATGTGAGTATGTGAGGCTGTTATCTTGGCCTAGGGATGCTGGTTTATGATGTTTTAACTTATCCTCTCCTTTAGCATACTTTTATTTGATCCTTCAGAGGTCATTGAGCCTCTGATGAGCTTGTAATTATTGATCACACTATATGAACATGATTTGAGCATACTAAGTTCCTGTACTATCTTTGTATATATTTTGAGGTTCATCTTATGTCTGACTTAAGTCATGAGGCCTTATTCAATGTTCTGGTATCCTAAGTTGTTAAAACTAATCTTCATTATGTTTGAAATCCTACCCTTAATTCGCTTGACAATTTTCCAAAGTGATAGAATCCCTACCCTCTTTCTGAAGTATATGTGTTGACACTGTTAGCTTAAATGATGATGTCATTTTCATTTTTTAGATAATATAACTTCATGTTACCTTTATAGGTGATCCTGTACTCATTTGATCCTTCAGTACTTGCTTATTTGTTTTCACAACCATGTGCATGTCCTTGTTGTTCTTAGAGCTTCACTAAGCCTGCACGAACCAGGAAGACCTAACTTATGAATTTTAGATGTACTTCCAGTTGTTACTAATAGAGTTTAACATCATGCTTTGTCAATATGAAGTTAAAAGGTATTAGGAAGAAGTAGTCATGTCTTGCGCTTTATAAATAAAACAAATATGTAGCTTAAGCTTCTTTAATGCTCTTTTAGAGGCCTTAATCTTGAATGTTAACTTGTGATCATGTCAATAACCTTTAGAAGTCCTAACCAGGTTAGCAACTTGTATCTCTGTTGATAATTTGATTGCCAAACCTATTGACATTGTTAGAAGTTCTGAGTGAGGTCATAAGTCTGTGACCTTTGCTAACATCTTTAGAGGCTAATTGCAATTGGTAGTCCATAATCCTGTTAATACCCTTTAGAAGTAATGATTGGTAATGGTATCTCTGTCATCATTTTTATAGAAACTCAATTAAAGTGGCTAACTTGTTTCTCTGTTAATACCCTCAGAGTTTGTCAATAAGGACTGATAGCCTATAAAGATGATAGAAATTAAGACTTGGGTTATGAATGGAATGCATCCCTACTCATGTATTTCAAAAGATTTAAATCATGCAACTATTTTATCTTTAAGGTGCTTAATTTCAAGTGTTTTGGGTTTTAATAATAGTATGCTAATACCACTTCCTTTATATGTGTTTGAAGCCTTGATTCTCAGACATTTCCAATGTGTTCACTTAGTGTTGAATATATAGTTAGATGAAGCTGCTTTGTGTTCCTTATGCTATTTTGATTAAGGGAAGGGTATACTTCTGTGGTGTGGTATTATGGTAATTGATTCACATCGGAAGTGCTTCATTGACACTTAAACCTATAGAGAAGAATGAGTCATTAGTGATTAAGGGTATTTGGGAGTAGAGTTTGACTCTTGGTTGGGCTACTCTCCCCGGCGCAAGCATTGATCTAGGTCTTGAAACCCTTGGGAACTTTAAAGTATCGGGGAATTCAAAGGGGGCCTTGACCTTGAGTGGAAGTCTCTCTTTAGCCCTTAATTCATTGACACTCATTATTCTCTTTGGGTTTAGTGTTTAATGACAATGAAAGATTTTCTATGTGGATCATTTGCTATACATAGCCACCATATCCTTCCTAATGTTTAGATGCTGTGGGTGATTTTCTTCTTTATTTTTGCTTGCAAATTTTTTTTCTTCATGTATGAACATGTATTGAGTATTATTCTCTAATGACTTTCTCTTTTTTTTTTAACATGTACAATTGCCTGGGCCTGACGAGTTCTCAAAGAATTGAGGCCCAAGTCTAGCATTGATATGTTTCTGGAAATTCGAAGTACGATGTTTCCCGTTATTGTTCATGCTGGGCCTGTCTCTTTGAGGCCCAAAAACCAGAGTCTAATCTCTCCTTTTACTCCTTTACTGTTATTGCTTCTCTAACTTAGACGAATTGCTTTGTTATTTTGTTGCACTCTCGTTGTTTCGTACATGTATGCAAAAATTATCTTATTGGATTGGATGCCTTAATTTATGCTTTAAATCATGTGAATGACTTAGGCAAGCCTTTAAGAACCCAGTATTAAAAAAAGGCATTAGTTAGCAACTAGTCCCATATTCGCTAATTATAAGTTGTTTGTACCATTAATCGATTATGATTTGCTAACCTCTCTTAAAAGTTTTTGAAGTCCAAAGGCTTAACAAGAGATGGCTGCTCCTCTTTCAAAAGGGAAAATCAGATTTGAAATGCAAGTTTGACCTTCTAAAGGGAAGTTAATTCATTTCAAAAATAAGGTGTTGCCACCCCAAGGAAATATTTTCAAACGGCCCCCTTCAAATAGTATATCTTAGGCTCACTTTCGTAGCATTTTGCTAGAGTAATATAAACCTCCATGCTTCTTAAAAGACAAAATGTTTTATAGCTTAGCTCTTCTTTTTCATATGTTTTCATACAAACATCGTATATACCTTTAAACTCTTTTCAAGTATATATGCACTAACATAATTTTTTTTTCTAAGACTTTTCTTTAAATCCATCCTCTTTAAAACTACACTCATCCCTCATAGGAATTATGCCCTAATATATGGTAAGCTTTAGAATACTAGTTAAGGCATAGTACAAATAATTAATTTCAAATCTAGTCTAAGTTTTATGGAGCTACCCCGGGTATATTTTAAGGGGTACCTAGCACCATCCCCTTAGAAGAACAAGAAACCTTACCCATAATCTCACCGGTTAGCAGACTAATAAAGAATATGACTTAGTAATTAAATAGGTACTCTAGTATACCTTTAAATATTAGGTGGCGACTCTCTTTTATCAACAATATAGAAACCACAAGTTGAATCTTGTTTTGACTTGTGCAAAATAGGGTGCAACACTGCAAACTCAATTAAGAACTTCTGTAAACTTGAACTATGTATCTTCTTGCCCCTTAAGGCACATGACTTGATGTTTGGACTTCTCAAATTGTCTGATGGTATTCCCTTCCTTTGTTTGCACCTAAAATTAGTTTCTTTGAGTATTCTTGAGCATGTTAAAAGTTTTGACAGTGTACCACACACTTGTGTTTGGATTGTGGTCTCAATGGTGTAATTTGTTATCTCACACTCATAATAGTATTCTGTATAGTTTTTGTGAGAAGTATACATACTTGAATCTCTATGTTATTGTTACTGTTACATTGGAAGTTATAGTGAATGCCTCATTGGCATTTAAACCTATAGGGAAGAGTAAGTATGAATGGTTAAGTGTATTTAGGAGTAAGATATAGTTTGTGGTTGAGATACCCTCCCTGACACAAGGACTGCTCGGGGTCCCTGAGACCCTTGTGAACTCTAAAGTGCCAGGAATCCAAAAGGTGTCTTGGCCATAAATGGAATTTTAAGTTAAGCTCTTAATCATTTATATTTGTTAATCTCTTTAGGATTAGTGCTAAATGAAAGAAAGGTTTCACTACGGATTTGTTTACTCAATTTGACTTCACATTAATTTCATTGCATTATGAATCACCAACACTTATTACAATTTTTATTTGGGCCTTGCGTTAGTCTTATTTATATTTAAGTGTTACATTGGGCTCTATCACTAATGTCTTGCTTTTGTTTTTGCACTTATGATCGAATTGGGCCTGCTGAGTTCTCAAGAACTCAGGCCTAAGTTCCAGGCCTGAGTCTGAAGTCACTAAAGTTGCTGCAGTTGTTTGTTGTCCGCTGGGCCTAACATTCTCCAGGCCCAAACTATGAGTCCAATTCCCCTTCCTTTATCGCTTTACATAATTTAAAGTTTCTTTTATGTGTATATGACATAGACAATATTGACTGAATGCTTTGTCTTTTATCATCTTTGAATTATTTTAGAAACCTAGGCAAGCTAAAAACCATAGGTAAAATTAAAAAGAATTACTATCTCTTACATTAGTTAAATAACTGCAACATGTTTAATTACTTATGTTATACAGTTTTCACTTTCATTCACGCTAACCATTTTCATGAAATTTTTGAAGTTCAAAACAGATTCAAAAGTTGACAATCCTCTTTCTTTAAAAGCAAATCAGGCAAATGATTTCAAAGTCGAGTTTACTACAAATAAAATGAGACACAATTGCAATTAAGGAACACCTCAAACGATTTTCTTCTAAACTTGGGTACAAGATTTGAAGTCAATCTTAAGGTAAATCTAAGCCATTTTTCTCCCGTCGTTGCTTAAATAGAGTTAAAAAAATAGCTATTTTATTTCAAAGGTAAAGTATTTTAAACCTAGCCATATTTACAAAGTTTGCAAACATAGACATTATAGATACACTTTTTTTAACGACCCAATCGGTCGTTTTGAGCTCTAGCATATCGTTAAGTTGTTTGAAGCCTTGAATAGCTTCACGTCATGGTTTATGACTTGTACGTGTTGTCGGAATCGAATTTTAGGAAGTTCAGACTTGATTCAAAAGGAAAATTCTCAATTCAGAAGCTCTAAGTTGAAAAGGTTGACGAAGGTTTTGACTTTTGAATAAATGATCTCGGAATCAAGATTTGAAGGTTCTAAAAGATTCCAAAAGGTTCGTATGATCATCTCAGAATCAGAAGGAAAAGGTTTGATGTTGGCATTTTTAATGATTTTTGAATTTTCTAAGTTTTATTTGAATTGGACTTTGATGTTCTTGATGTCCATTTGGGATTACGAGCCTTGAAATAGGGTCATATTATGATTTGTCACTTGCACATAAAGTTTGGCGTTATTCCGGAATGTTTAAGTATGATTCAGATGCGTTCGTTGAAGTTTGAAAGTTGAAAGAAGGATTTTGATCGCCGATTCACGATTTTGATATTATTCGTGACATTTTGAGCCTTTGAATAAATTTGGATAAGGTATTGGGACTTGTCGATGTGATTGGACGGTGTCCCGGGGGCCTCGGGTGTGATTCAGGGCGTTTTTGGACCATTTCATCTTGTCTTGAAATTGCTGGTTTCTGGGTTCAGGAATGTTCATCGCGATCGTGATGATAGGCTGGCGATTCTGTAGTGTTGATTTGGAGATGGGTGAATTTGTTCTTCGCGATCGCGTATGGAGGCTCTCGATCACAGTGATTGGTCGGGCTATTCATCACGTTCGTGTGGAAGGGGATGCAAACGCGAACACGAACGCGAACACAAACGCGAATGCAAAGTGTTAGCGTGGTGGTCTGGGTTTGGAAGGCTGTTCTTCATGATCACATGGATTGGTTTGCGATTGTGTAAGGTGTTGGTTTGAGGCATGAAGGTTTGTCCTTCATTTCGCAGAGCTAGGCTCGCGTTCGCATAGGCCGTTCAGGCAAAGGTTCGCGATCATGAGGGTACTTCCGCGATCGCGAAGAGGACGGACCTGTGCACACTTGATTGTGATGCGGGATTTGGCTCATTTTTCTCTCATTTTCACTTGCTTGGGTGGTTTTGGGAGTTCTTGGAGGGGAGATTTTCATCATCTATTATGAGGCAAGTTATTCCCACTTGTTGAATGATAAGAACATGGATTATATATGAATTTAAACATGGAAATTTTGTAGAGATGTGGGATTTTGGAAGAAAACTTAGAATTTGGTATTTTTTTATTTTGACCTTTAAATTGGACGTGGAATTGGAAATAAATTATATATTTGAGTTCCTGGCATTATGGGTAATGTTTACCTTCAAAAATATTATGAATCAGGGCATGTGGGCCAGATGGTTGACTTTGTTGACTTTTCAAGCAAATTTGGAAATTGTTATAAATTGATTAGTTATGAGTGTTGGAGTATATTTTTATTTGTTTGCATGTTGTTTGACTAGTTTCGAATTGATGGGAATTGGTAGAGGTGTTAGAGAGGCATTGGATTTGGTTATAGAACTTCGAAGCGAGGTAAGTCTCCGGTCTAACCTTGTGAGGGGGAAACTACGCCATAGGTATTAAGAGTTATGTGCTACTCACGAGGTGACGAGAGTCGGTACGTAGCTAAAAGCATGTTTATTTTTGGGTAGACTTGGGACTTTATCACATAATATTTGACCTATTTCAACTCAATTTGCTAGCATAATTACCTGAACTTATAATTGAAATTAATTGGGAATATATTAGGCCGAGCCTTATCACCTTGAGTCATTTGACGAGATATTTGATAGTCGGTACAAATCATGTTTACTTTATGCTAGCCATGTTTACTTTGTGCTCCTGTATTTGTGTTGCAAACACATGACACATAATTCGATAAATTTCTTCCTTTTATGTGGATCGGGCCAAACGCCTCCGTAGTATATTAGGATGCATCTATGGTTCGCGCCAGTCGACCCTCGGTAGTGTACATACCACTCTGGATCGGACCGTACGACCTCGGCATAATTGTGCGTGATACCGCCATGAGTCCGAATATTAGTGAGATTTCCCTTTGATTGAGACCCGACATTTATATGGTATTCCTTATCCATTTGAGATTGCACTTGATATTTCTAATATGTGGAGATAACACATGAGCTTTTAGAGATTTATATCCTCAAAAGAAATGTTGGAGGATCATTTGATTTACGGTGTTTACCTCATTGTTACTGTTGTGTTTCATATCTGGTTATAATTTATTATATTATTTTATTGGACCACTAGTAAGTGTTGATATTGACCCCTGTTATCCATTAAGCATTGAAGAGTTACAGTGGTGTTGCAGGATGTTTTCCCCCGTATTCGGGCGGGCTATTATCGTCTCCTGGTGGAAGGGTGTTCTATCATTTCAGCTCAGTGTTAGTGTTGCCTACTCCCATACTTTTTTTCCCATGATCATGGTTTTGGGCTAGATGACCAACCTCAAGTGGAGGATTCCTTTTTATTTTGAGAAATGGTTTTATTTGCGCTAAAGCATCAGCATACTCTCAAGGCCGAAGGAAGATCTTTCGACCCCAGGAAGCCATACAGACCCAATCTTCCATGGCTACTTCCTCAAATAAGGTGATGATTTATCCTTCTCATTAAAAAATGGACTTGGTTGCGCTCTATCTGGTATATTGTTTCTTATCCGATGAGGGGTTTTAAGTGGTCTCCTTACTTTAGAGCTAATGTAGAATCATCAATAGTTCCAGTCTACTATGTACGTGGTATCGTGATGTTCATACATTGTTACCATGTTGTGTTGGTGTAATTAATAGGATGCTTAATTATGTGTCATGAAAGTGAATGACTTAAGAGGAGGATTATTCAGCTCATGGTTTAGAGGTTCGGCATTTAATCCCGGCGGAGTGTGTGTGTGTGTGTGGCGGGGGGGGGGGGGAGGGGGCAGTTGGACGACGGATATTCAAGCATTGGTTGATGGAGATGTGAGATGGGGGATTTTCGAATTTGGTGAAATTATCATCTGTGAAGTGTTGTCGTCGTCCTTGTTTGAACGCATTAAGGCTCGTAGATGTTAGGGTCTTCTTTGATTTGCCTTAGGTGCAGGGTGTTGTGAATGGTGCCTAAGAAGTGGTTATCAGAGATGGAAGTGTAGTGCGACTTCGGAGTCAAATTGTTGTTTCTAAAGTTGATGGGTCGAGAAATATGATCTTTATGGAGGCTTAGAGTTGGTGGAAATTTATCAGTTCGGGTGCTACAAAGATGGATTATGATTTGAGGCTGTGTTTTTGTAGCAGAGTAAGAGGAAGGACATAGTGGGAGATGTCTTGTGATGCTTGAATCGCTAACAGGTCGAGTATGAGAAGCAGAGGTCGAGTAGTTTGATTTGAAAGATAGTTAACTGGGAGTGAGAATGTTAGCGTATTGTATGGATTTTGTGGTAAGATAGCAATATTCTTGAGGAACCTTGGTGTGATTATGGTCATGGTGAATAAGGGACTAAGTCTGTGTATTTCGTTTGAGATGGTGGCTTCTGTGCTTCGGAAGTCTGGATAAGATGGGAAGAGTTTTCTCGCGATGTAATACGACTTCGAGTTTTGAACGCATCACTGAATCTTCAATGGATGTTAATGGGAATGAAGTAAGAGTAGATACAATGAATGACACATAAGAAACGATCATCACAAAATGTACAAGGTATAACTCACACAATGTAGGCACACCACTACACAAATATCAACAATAACAATGCCCCAAGGCCATCATAAGTCATCACAAATCATTCTCCGAAATGCCCGCCTTGTCTCGCTGCACGCGTACAATAATATTCCCACCTTGTATTGCCACATGTGCGAACACACATATATAACCCTCCTTGTTACACCGTATGTGCAAATATAAATAATAACAACAACACGGACAACTCACATGCGAACATCCTGATAATCCTCTCAATAATACAGGTGTGCCAAAACATAACAACACAATAAAATGACTTTCACAACATGTGCCTATATACCATAACATTTCCTCAAAACAGTTTCAATACCACAGCCACGAATAGCCCTCATCTCAACAACACTGCATAAAACAACAACCATAAAATAAGGGTACGTCAAGTAAATCAACACAAGAACTTCAGAACACAAAGAAACGGAAGAACGATCTCAAAAAGAAAGACACAACAGGGAATAATGGTCTCAACAAGAATAGCTCAACAAGTGAAAGATAATGTGTAACAATGATTCCACAGAGTACAATTCGATGATAACAGAGATAGCATGAATCAATAACCCCAAATAAGAATGTGTCAACAATGAAGGGGATAACAAAACTTCAATTGAGTCTAAGAAATTACGAAAGAAATAATAATAACTTCAATTAAGGTTAAGTAATTACGGAAGAAATAATAATAACTTCTATTAAGGTTAAGCAACCAGGGGAAAGACAACAAGGCAATAAAGAGGCAACAACTTCAATTAAGGCACATAAGAGTTTAATTGGCAATAAGGGTAGAACATGAATCAATCAATTCTAAATAAGACACGTAAGGGTGAATTTAGTAAATGGAGGACATAAAATGCTAAAACAACTTCACATCTAATGAACATAAGAACCTAAGAGCCTTAATCGGTCAAATTTCCACAAATAAGCCAGAGTACGTACTCGTCACCTCGCGTACACGGCCTTCACATGACACAATTAGCACAAATGACTCAAATCCTAAGGGGTAGTTCCCCCACACCAAGTTAGGCAAGATACTTACCTCAAAGAAGCTATACCGATACTCTAAAATAACCTTCTCAAGTGAAACAACCTCCGGATGGCTCAAATCTAGCCAAAATAAATTTTAATCATAAAAAAAGCTCATAGGAAGCAATTTCGGATAATAAAGATTCGTTCTTTAGTTAAAATTAAAAAGTCAACCTAAAAGGCCGACCCCGGGCCCACACCTCAGAGCCCGATAAAATTCATAAAATTCGAAGACCCATTCCGATATGAGTCTAACCATACCAAATTTATCAAATTCCGATATCGAATCGCCTTTCAAATCCTCATTTTATATTTTTGAAAGATTTTACAAAATTCCCATTTTCTTTTATTCAATTCACTAATTTAAATATAAAAACAAAGGTAAAGTCATGAAATAAAATCAAATCCGGATAACGATTACTTACCCAAACAAACACGTGAAGAACCCCTCAAACATCGCCCAAATCCAAAGTCTACAACTCAAAATATGATAAAAATGGTGAAACCCCCATTTCTAGAAACCTCTCCAGGCAAGTCGCATTTGACACGTGAGATTTATAAATTGCATTTGATACTTACGATTTGCATCTGTTCCCTCAAACATCAGAAAAATACCAGTCTTTCCCGACATGAAAATGAGCATAACTCTCTCATACGACCTCTGAATGCAACGATTCTTATTGCTATGGATATGTAATTATGATACGGATTTGATGGTGCAAACGAATCACAAATCAAAGGTCGTTTAAATAATTTGTTACCCTTTATGCCAAAAGAAACAACACCGAAATATCAAATAAGAACGCGACACAATCCAAACCCATTTAAAACTCACCTGAGCCCCATGGGACCCCAACCAAGTATACTAACAAATCCCAAAACATGATATGAACTTTCTTGAAGCCTCAAATTGCCTCTAACAACACTAGAATCATGAATCGCGCATCGATTCAAGCCTAAGAAGCTTATGAACTTCAGAATTCCAAAACTAATGTTGATTCATACCAAACCAACTCCGATTGACTTTAAATTTTGCACACAAGTCATAAATGATAGTACAAATCTATTACAACTTCTGGAAGCGGGATCCGACCTCGACATCAATAAAGTTAACTCCCAATTAAACTTTCCAAAATCTTCCATTTTTTCCAACTTTCGCCAATTCATGCCGAAACGACCTACAGACTTCCAAATCAACATCTGGACACGCTCCTAAGACCAAAATCACCATACAAACCTATTGGAACCATCAAAATGCCATTTTAGATTTCTCTACACAAAAGTCAAACTCTGATCAACTCTTACTGCTTAAGCTCCTAAAACAAGAATCCTTATTCCAAATCAATCTCGAATCATCCGAAATCCAAACACGACCACGCACGTATATCATAACACATAATACAAAGCTGGTAGAAACATTAAGCCATCGAACATGACGCTAATCCTCAAAATGACTGGTCGGGTTGTTACATTTTTCCCCTCTTAAACAAACGTTCATCCTCGAATGTGCCAAGAACCATTTTGAAGTCCCCAAATCACTGAATGAACTAACCATACATATACTCACGGGTCATCCCACATCACCCCAATCGACATAGGCCCGATGCCACCATCCCAACTGAAAATTATTCCCTCCACCCACACTGATAACCTTAAAACCAAATTTCTCACCTTCCGATCATTTCCAAAAGACCTGATTCCCACACCGCCACATGGTATCGGCCTCAACCAGTTGCAACAACTCATGCCTACACCCACTAAGTACAACCACATGACATAACACATCACACATATTCCCATAATAACATATCTGGTCACAATAGCTACCCATAATCAAATCCAGCACCAACAATTAACCTCATATCTGCTAGAACTTTATTCCAAACCTTCACAACACTGACAACGATGCAATAAACATGAATACCTCATAACTATTCACGTGAATCAACAAGTCACATCTAACAGCACCCAGGCACACACCTCGCAAGCTAAAACTCAATAAGTACAGCACGAATATGACTGAATATACAAGGAAACACAGGAAAGAACTATCAAACAAGCCCGACATGCATAACTCCCTATCAGTAGCATATTACAAATTAATTCCACAAGGGAGAATCAGGTATATGACCAAATCATAAGGATCTTATCCTAATATAAGTCCACCGCGGCCCGCAACCCGGTTCAAACATATCAAATCACATAAAAGCACGGGGATCCCACCTTAGCTCTGAATCACAATTAGAATACACATCATACCAACTAAAGCCTCCCACTAATTCAATTTCCACTAACAAAGACACAACTCATCCTGAACTCCCACACTAGTAGAGCATCTAAATCACAAATTGCAACCAACCACCCAAGAATCACATCAAAACGTATCGTAACGGATAACAAAAAGTTACTCCTAGCCTCATAGTTTTCAATAGTTAACAAAACAAAATGATAGATATGGACTACCACTATAGAATCTTCCAACAGGGGTAAACACATAAGTAGAGTATAAAATCATGAAACTCACTCATATGTAAAGAAAAATAAGTTCACCCTGATAAGTAGAACCAAATCAAAATAAGAATGATGCCCCTCTATCACAATCGAAACCATACCTATAACGACATCATCAAGTGCAGCGACCTCAGCCCCACCATAGAAAGCATATCACTAGGCCATGCCTCCCCCTCTTGGGTGCCCTCTACCCACCTGAATACTCCACTGCGATACATCTTTCTGGAGTCTGGGATAATCTCTCATCATGTGGCTGGTATCTCTATACTCAAAGCAACCCCTCTGCTAGCGTGGCTGTGAAAGCTGTCCGGTACAGGCACGTTGAGACCCACGGATATCTAAAGCACCGCGCAAAGCCTGAAGTGCAAACTAAATTGGCTGACCCATAAAACCTTGACCATGGCGTACCCTGCCTCCAAAATAGGGAGTAGTGGATCCTCCTTGTCCATGAGGCCCTTTAGCCTCCCTGTCCACTCTCTCTCTTGACCCCACATGTCCCTTCTCTCCTGGTCCCGCATGCCCTCTAATCGGCAAGCGATCTTTACCACCTATTGATATAGAACATTCATCTCCAACTCCCAAGCCATGCTGAACCGGATACCATGACTGAGCCCCTCAATGAACCTGTAGACTCGCTCTCTAACTGTAGAAACCAAAGCAGGTGCATGTCAGGACAAATCACTGAATCTAACAGCATACTCTGATACTGACATAGTGCCCTAGCGCAACTGCTCAAACTCTGCGCGCCAGGCAACCCAAAGAGTCTAGGAAACAAACTCTCTCAAGAACATATCTTAGAACTGAGTCCATGAAAGTGAATCTACATCGGCCGGGCTACCCAACTCGTACGTTTGCCACCACTGATATGCTGCTCCTTTAAGCTGGAATGTAGTAAAAGCAACTTCACTCGTCTCCAGAATACCCATAGTGCGCAGAATACAGTGCCACTCCTCTAGGAAACCATGTGCATCCTCTGAAGCCAAACCACTAAAGGTAGGAGGTAATACTTCTTGAACCTCACAAGTCTAAGCTGTTCCTCCTCAGATGCTGCTGCCCTAACCACGTGCTGAACCGGAATGACAGGTTGTGTCGGCATGATACCTGGAATCTTACCAACATGGACTCGCTACTCTGGGGTACAAGTGGCAGGAGTAGGAGCTCCTCCCACGGTCTGTGAATTAGTTTGTGGAACCAGAATCAATCCCTCTTGAGCCAATGTACCAAACATGCTCAGGAACTGTGCTAAGGTCTCCTGAAGTCTGGGGGTAACAACAGGAACCTCCGGTGCCTGTCCCCCAACAGGAGATACCGGCGACTCCTCAACTACTGCTCTCACATGTGCTCTAGCTGTAGCATATGTTCCTCCTTGGCCTCTACCTTTGCCCAGGCCCCAACCCCTAGCAACATCGACTCTTGGGGCAGCGTCATTAGTGACTACTACTCGTGTTCTCACCATCTGTGAGAGAATAAAATGACAAAGAATCAAACTCCAGGATCAATAAACTCGCACGATAGGAATTAAAGAAGTGAAACTGTCCTAATAGTTTCATAGCCTCTCAAAGATAAGTACAGACGTCTCCGTACCGATCCGCAAGACTCTACTAAACTCGCTTATGACTCGTAGCCGCTATGAACCTAGATCTATTGATACTAATTTGTCATGATCCCAATTTCCCTCCGTAGGATGTTTATGACATCCACAACACACCTCTATTGTTTATATGATACGGTCGTATGCAATAATAGTACCCAACAAGAGTCGAAGTTGATTTCCACAGGGAGTTATGAGGGGTGTTAGAAGTATATATTTGAAGCAAGAAAATGGGTTATCTAAAATTGCATTTCCACAACAAGGTTTTTTATTCTATTTCTACTGTTACTCTAATGAATGCAAGCTAAAGAAAATAGATTATAGATAAATATTTTTGAGGTTTTTTCCAATTGGATTAAAGGCCTAGGGTTGTGACCATAACCTAGGTGTTTGCCTAATGTGATAAGGATGTTTATACTTATTTTGTTGATTGGGGTTATAACTCTCAACTCCTAGTTACCCACTCAATACCACTTGGTCAGAGAGTGATTTCGGCCAACTTGGCTTTCTCAAGTCCAACTAGGTATCAACCGAAACAGTTGATAAGAGCTCAAGTCGGTTTCTTACTATCGCTAGTTTGAACCATTTAATTAGGTTAATCAATCTCTCAATTAACCAAATTCCTTATTAGATAAGTTAGCCTAGACTAGGTCCCTCTTTCTCAAGTAGAGAATAAGTTAAATAGGCATGAATCAATGTTTGCAACCATTAATTCTAAAATTAAAGCATGAATTAAGCTAAATAATCAACACTTAATCATAAATAAGCATAAAATTAATCACCCATAAGGTTTACATATTAGGGTTGGGTCACAACCCTAGTAAACATCTAGCTACTCATAATGAGATTTGAAGAAAATAAAGATGAAAAGCTAATTAAACTCATAATGGAAGATTAAAATGATGAAATATAATGTTAAAATACTCAAATAAGCTAAAACTTCCTAAAATAGCAAAGAGAAACGGCTAGAACTACTTTGTATGTTCAAACTTGACTTAATTTTGTTAAGCTCGTCTATTTATACAGGGCTAAAAATCGGGGACAAAAATGCCCCTCGGGAGGTTCTGCGGACGCACAATTCCATGTGCGAACCGCAGATTTCTTCAGTTGGCAGGAAGGTGAGCTATGCGGCCGTACATTTCAGGACTGTGGCCGCGAGGCAAAATTTTTTGACTGCACATTTCAGGACTGCGGCCACGAGACAATCATCTGCGGCCGCACAATATTCGTGCGGTCCGCACTTCAAAAAGGATACTGGATTTGGTCTTTTTGCATACTCTCTGATCTTTGACTCTTAAGCCCAGTTCTGCGGCTGCACAATTCATGTACAAGCCGCATATTTCTGAATGTCCTATTGGGTATTTCTTCTTGGTTTGCATCCACAGATGGAATTCTACGGTCCGTAATTTCTTCTACGACCCATGAATTCCTTCTGCAGACCGCACATTTGTGCTTCTATGCCCTTAATTGCCTTGTGCTTTGGAACACTCCTTTTTGAGTTGGATTTCATCTCGGGAGACCAATTCAATACCCTTGGACTAAAACAAAAGCTAAAAAGTGCTAATAAGCAGTCAAAATCCCCACTTATCAACTCTCCCAAACTTATGTCTTTGCTTGTCCTCAAGAAAATAAATTAGTTCCCACCTCCAAACGCTAAGGGTCATTTCAGCGAGTCAAAGGTGAGCCATCCACACATCAGTTGGGACAACCAATTACCGATACTACTTATGTATTATCCACAAGGAAACAAGTTAAACATTCATGCACATATAGTTCTAATGTGATATTTGAGCTTCAATAATTGAGTTTACTCATCAAGGACTCTTACTCTATAATGTAGGTCATGGTGGACGCCAAACTCTTCCTCCACTACTTTCCATTTGCCTAGCTCACTTAGGAAATTTAGCACTCAATCCAAAGATTTATGAAAGGTTTACTCATCTCTCTCAAGAGAATGTCATAAGTACGGCTTTAAGTACCATAGGCTTGCCCCTCATGTAGATCGCCACTAATGTAAGCTCACTCGGTGTAAAATCAAGTCAGACTTCTTTTGGGATGTAATAAAGGATTTTGGGTTAGGGTAGGATACTGTATGAGTAAGTGGTTACACCTTTCCTTAAGCAGTCCATCTTTCATTTCTCGGCACACACTTTGCCAATTCTTAGAGGCACTTTCTTTTCATTGGGGACTAGAGAGACATAGCATCACTCTTTCTTGATCATTTCATTCTTTTTTATTCCTTTTTGATTTCTCTATGTTTGGGATCATTACTTCTTTTTCAATCCCTTCAACCCTTCCACTTATTCACTTTTTGTTTTGCATGTTTCTTTTTGTTCTTTTCTTTTCTTGCCTTTTCTGTTCATAGAGATCGTTTCTTTTCTCTTTTTGTGCCTTGATATCTTTTTCAAGTTCCTCATCTCTACCCAAAAATTACGTTTTAAGCTATTTATTTTACAAGAGTGTTAAGGAAATCTCTGGTGCCAAGAGAGGGTCATGACCAAACGGATAAAGGCTTGCAACATGGTTATCAAATGAGAAAGGCTAGAGACTCAAAGGGGTTGACTAGGGATAATGAAATTGGTTGGCAATAGAAAACTCATTCGGTCCAAAGAGAGCCTACAATAACTTCTCAAATTAAGCAAAGCTTAGGATTTCGCCTTGAAATACATTTGGGGCAAGTTCTAGACCCTTCGCACGTATACTTGGACTATCAACAATTGATCTCACCCCTCACATAACTAGATTCTAACAGAGGACAAAGTCGAGGTCCCACAACAGCCACATTCAAGTTTAAAGATCACTATGGTCCACTTAAACCACTCGATGATTGCCAAAGTCAACACAATAGTCACAAAGTCTCTAACTAGAGCTATTTCTTTCAAAAACCTTGTTTCTAACCATAAGCATGTAATTAAGTGTGTGTTGGTGCCAATTGAAGTATGGTTGAATCTTCAAGCATGACTTAATTAGGTCTTTTTTATTCATTACTACTACTATTATTACCTAAACACAAAAACAGACTCATTCCCTTAAGAAGGTTGTCACGCCATCAATCATTGGGACGAGTCACCCGGTTCACACAACAACTATCTTTGGAAAGAACCGTGGCATTAAGAAAACCAAAGGCTTATTATCTACTAAAACATAAAAAGAAGCTGCTAAATCAAACAAAGAAGCTGCTAAATCAAACAAAGAACTAATAAAGAAACAAAAATAAAGAAGCTAATAAGCAAAAACTACTAAAGATAGAATGAATATACATAATGAAAGAAAGAGAGAGAATATATACATAATAAGAAAAGAGAAAATAATATCAAGTTATTACAGGCCAAAAGTTTCAGAATGTATCAAATATAAAAAATAAACTCCACCCCCCGAATAAAGATAAGCATTGTCACCAATGCTTAAGAAAAAAAGAGTAAAAGAGGAGAAAGAGTGAAGAAAACTCCCTATGGCTCCTTGGACATCTCTCTGTCCCCAGCAATGTCATCGCCCTCAGGCTCAGCCAACTGAATCTCATGGTCCTCAACTCTCGGTGTGGCTGGGTTGGCGAACATCTGGCGCACTGCCTAAACAGTGTCGGCAACAAGGTCTGACACATCAAACTAGCCAGCTGGTGCCACTGGTATAGATGTTGCTGTAGGATCTGGGGCAGAATGGTCTGGATCAAGTAGTATGTCAAAGGGGAGATCTATAGCTATAGCAAGCCGGGTCACCTATCTCCGGAGTTTGTCCACTGACTTCTTGCTGGCCTAGGAATTTCTCATCTTCTTTACTTATTTTCCCAACTCTTCGATCACTGACCCGTGCTGTACCAAGATAGCCATAATAGTATTCTAGTTCTCTGGGAGCTTCTTCAATGTCTCTTCAACTGTCAGGGGAAACTGAGGTGCCTGAACAAAAGACTGCACTGCAATAGTACTGGATAAGTCAGATAGCTTTGCAGTGGCTGTCTGCATCCAGTTGTTGAGGCTCGCTAATGTCAGAGAGACTCGCAGCGTAGAAAGTGGGGTAGTATGCATATGCACTAGCTTCAAAGGCGAGGTGGGAGCTATGGTATGAGCTGCAATAGGGGTTGTGGAGGAGGGCAGAGGCATAGCTATAGCACTGCAGAAAGGTTCGGCCAAAGTGGATGGAACATTAACTACCTCTGCAGCTACCATAACTGGCTCATCAGACTGGCCCGCGGTGGTAGGAGGTTGAAATTTCTTCTTTGGATTTTTCGCATCCATCAGTGAATACCAAGTAAAAGGCTTCTTCGGCTTCACCTTTGTGTCATAATACCTCAGCTCTACCCTTGCATCCGTGAGATATTCTGTAATAGTGTTAGGATATGGGTAGGACGAGTTCTCTTGCTGAGCAATCACTGAGATGTTGGCCAACATCATGTCACCCACTAATAGGGTACCCGACCATAATAGAAGCATCCAGAACAACCCGAGGAATCAGAAGGTAAGTCTCATTATGGCTCGGGTCCAGTCTACTGTAGATAAAGGTTTGCCACCACTTCACCTCAAAACTTAGAGTGCTCCGATGGATAAGAACCCCAATGGCAAATTAATGGTTGTGGTGGCCCTAGTGCTGCTAGAATCTCTGCTAACCAAGGTCGGGCTGCGTGTCCCAATGCATGCTTATCCAAATATTCCTTTGGCTCAACATCTTTGAAGCCCAAGTATGTGTTGAGTGTATGCTACTCAAATATCACTTTTAGGTTACGTACTTTAGTCACTTTTGTCCCCTTTTTGATGTGAGCCACACTTGCATAGAGTTGTTGGACCAAGTACTCCTTGGCATCCACTACACTTTGAGTGAACCACATCCACCCCTTGTGTTCCCTGAACTGTCTTAACACTGCTAGGTTGTACCTCTCAACTAAAACTATCGCTCAAGAGTTAGCGACCTCACTAGCCACCATGTACAAAATCTAGTGAAGGCAGCCAAGCTGACAAATCGATTCTCCCAAACCTCTTTCTTCTTCGACCTTTCAAGGCCGGCAGCTATAGCATCTCCCCCTCTTCCATCATCGGGGATATCTTGAATTTGTGCATATTGTGCCTCAGGGAATGGTGTAGCCGATGGCTTAGAAGCCTGACTAGCACTCTCTGAATTCGTGAAAGTGCTATGAGATGAGGACGGCTCGTCCCTGAATTTGTATCTCCCTTGCGGCCTTGACTGTACGGCCGGCTACTCTTGAACAGAGGCTGAGTTGCCCTTTGATGCTTCCCTAGATGGGACATATGAGCTCATCTCAGAGAGATATACACCTCTCCATTTGCCGGCTATAGCTTTCTTTGTAATTGTCTTTTGTTGGCCAAGGGGTAAGGTACTCTTTCCTCGACCCTGAGAAGGTTCACCTTTCCCTTTAGATGTGTCTCAGTGTCCTCTAGATCAAACCATTGTCTGTATCAAGCAAAAGCAATTGTTAGTTGCCATTCAATGTTCAGACATACACAGGAGATATGCTAGTAAGCTATAAACCAGAAGACATAGTGAGGGTACACAGTCAAAGCATGCTTGCAGTTAACCAGATCTGCGGTCCGCAAATTTTTTTACGGCCGCAGATGATGACCTGCGGACCACATAATTTTGTTTTGTGACAGCAAAAGTCGAGTGCAGTCCGCACAATTCCATTTGTGGCCACATCTTTGAGACCCAACAAATGCCAACTATCTGTTGACAGAGAATTGGCTGATGTACGGCCGCAACACAATTTCTGCCGTCCGTACAATTAAACTTGAGGCCGCACATTGGAGTCTCAAAGTAGGGACTCTCTGATGACAGTAAAAGTGCATGTTTGCGACCGCAATGGGTATTCTGCGGTCCACACATTTTACCTTGCGACTGTAGATCCCTTTTCACTAATGCTGCCCTAAAATCAATTTATGTGGACTGTACAAATTCAAGTGCGCCCGCAGAATTCAAAAATTACGAACAATATAGTTGTTTCATTCTAGGGTTTTAAATTTCCTGCACAATTTGACGTGGCAACATCATAGAAGCATGAAAATATGTTAATCCAGTCCCCATAGAGCATGTATTATTTACCCATTACAGATTTACCCCCACATGGATACACAATTGAATTCTAATGACAAATGACCTAAAAATATCTAAAAATCTACAAATTAAAAGAAAACGATTAACAAGAAATTGAAACATACCAGATGAATGAGTGTAATGAGGGACTGATCATGGATGTTGTGTGTGTGGATAGATGAAATCACTAATAAAATTCAAGAGGGCACTATTTCTATGCTCAAGAGTGAAAAAAAGTGTAACAAATGCTCATGTTCCTCTATTTATATGAGTTGGTTGGCTAAGGGAAAGAGGAGCAAGTGCTTCCGCACAATTTCATGTACGGTCCGCACTCTGTTACCTGGTGACCTTAACTCAGCATCTAATCTGCGGTCCGCACAAATTTCTCTGATAGAATAAACTTCAGAGAGTTGACATTTTGAATCGTTCATGTATGCGGTCCGCAAGATAATTATGTAGCCACATTGCACCTTTGCTGTATCAACCATAAATATGTTGTCCGCACAAATAAACTATGGTCCGCAATTCTTGCAACACTTAGCCATCTTTCTTTCTACAAATCCTGTAAATCACACTCAGCCTTGTATCACACTTCAAATCAAGTTACCACAAAAATAATACCTAACTACAAAAAAAAAGGAAAAGAAACATGGGTTGCCTCCCAAGAAGCGCCTGATTTAATATCGCGGCACGACGCAAAATACCATTAATTGAAATGAATGACCGCCACGACGTGACTATCTCCAACCTTTCCCAAATAGGGCTTCACCCGATGACCATTGACTCGGAATACTTCATTGTTTTTGTTCTTCAAGTCTAATGCACCAAAAGGTATCACACCCACAATTTCAAAAGGACCACTCTATTTAGACTTTATCTTCCCAGGAAACATCCTCAACCTTGAGTTAAACAACAGTACAAGATCTCCCACCTTGAACTCTTTGTTCCAAATGTATTTGTCATGAAGATATTTCATCTTTTCTTTGTACAAGGACGAACTTGCATAAGCATGGTACTGGCACTTATCCAATTCATTCAAATATGCAACCCTCAAGTTAGCGGCTACATCCCAATCAAGATTCAACATCTTTAGAGCCTACATGGCCTTGTGCTTTAGTTCCACTAGAAGATGACAAGCTTTTCCGAATACCAACCGGTATGACAACATTCCGATAGGTGTTTTGTAATCCGTCCGATAAACTCATAATGCATTATCAAGCTTCTTGGACCAATTTCGATTATCATTCACCATTTTGGACTAGATACTCTTTATCTCCCAATTGAAAACTTTCACTTGCCCACTAGCTTGTGGGTGATAAGGAGTCGTGACTTTGTGAGTAACACCATACTTGCTAAGCAAGGTGTCGAAAGCCTTGTTGCAAAAAATGTGATCCCCCCATCGTTTATAATAGCACGTGGAGTATCAAACCATGTGAAAAAGTTCTTCTTCAAGAAAGCCACCACACTTCTCCCCTCATTGTTGGGTAAAGCAAATGCCTCAACCCATTTGGACACATAATCAACCGCGACCAAGATGTAGGTGTTTCCACAAGAACTCACAAAAGGGCCCATGAAGTCAATACCCCACACATCGAAAATATCAATCTCAAAGATGGTTGTAAGAGGCATTTCCTTCTTCTTTGAGATTCCACCGGCATGTTGACATTCATCACATCTTTTCACTAGCTCACTTTATCCTTGTAAAGAGTGGGACAATAAAAGCTGCAACTAAGCACTTTGGCCTCCGTTCTTGCGCCACTACGATGAACACCATATGGCGAAGAATTACAAGCCCCAAGAATTTCACCTTGCTCTTCTTCTGGTACACATCTTCTAATCACATTGCTCATCCGGAATGATTCCACACACAAGAAAATTTTCTAGATCCGTGAACTATGGCACCTCTTTTGTTGAAATAGTCAAGAGTTGCTCATCAGGGAAGGAGTCATTGATTTCAAGGCCATCATGCGGCCTCCCCTCCTCCTCCAAACGAGACAAGTGGTCCTCCACTTGGTTTTCACTCCCTTTTCTATCTTGGATGTCAATATCAAACTCTTTCAACAAAAGCACCCATCTCATCAACCGAGATTTGGAGTCCTTCTAGCTCATAAGATATCGAAGCACCACATGATCCGTATGGACAATGACTTTTGCACCCACCAAGTACGGGAGGAACTTCTCAATTGCAAATAGTATGGCAAGGAGCTCTTTCTCTGTAACGGTATAGTTGACTCGGGCACTATTCATGGTATTACTAGCATAGTAGACCGGATGAAATATTTTGTTGATGCCTTGCCCCAAAATAGACTCAACCGCTACGTCACTTGCATCACACATGAGTTCAAAAGGGACACTCAAATTTGGAGCTATGATGATGGGAGTAGTTGTCAACTTGAACTTCAACAATTCAAAAGCTCTCATGAAACCATCATTGAAGTTGAACTTAGCATCCTTACCAAGATGCTTGCACAACGGGTTCACCACCTTAGAGAAATCTTTGATGAAAACCGGTAAACAACCGTGTGGCCTAAGAAACTCCGCACACCCTTCACCGAAGTTGGAGGTGGAAGTTTAGAAATCACCTCAATCTTTGCCTTGTCAACTTCAATTCCATTCTTTCAGATTTTGTGGCCAAGGACAATGCCTTCCTCGACCATGAAATGGCATTTCTCCCATTTAAGAACCAAGTTTGTTTCTTCACTTCTAGCCAACACTATATCCAAATTTGTAAGACAATCATCAAAATAATCTCCAACCACCGAGAAGTTATCCATGAAAACTTCAAGGTAGTCCTCCACCATGTACGTAAAGATAGCCATCAGACACCTTTGAAAAGTTGCCGGTGCATTGCACAAACAAATGGCATCCACTTGAAGGCAAAAGTACCATAGGGACATATAAAGGTTATTTTCTCTTGATCGTACGGAGCAATAAAAAATTGGTTATAGACCGAATACCCATCAAGAAAGTAATAGAAAGCACGGTCGGCCAATCTATCAAGCATTTTATTTAATAAAGGAAGTAGAAAGTGATCCTTCATTGTGACTTCGTTGAGCTTGCGATAGTGCATATACACCCTCCATCCGGTCACCTTTCTTGTAGGAATCAACTCATTCTTGTCATTGGTGACCACCGTCATGCCCCCTTCTTTAGGACACATTGAACCGGAGAAGTCCACGAACTATCGGAGATGGGGTAGACAACCCCAGTATCCAACCACTTGATAATCTCCTACTTGACAAATTCTTGCATAGCCTCATTGAGTCTCCTTTGTTGTTCAATAGATGGTTTGGCGCCATCCTCCAACTTGATCTTATGCATGCAAAATGCGGGTCTTATATCCAGAATATCCACCTATGTCTACCCAATAGCCTTCTTCCTCTTGTGTAGCACTGCTAATATGGAATCTACCTGAACGTTAGTCAAACAAGAGGAAAGAATAACCGGTAAAGTAGAACAAGGGCCAAGAAATTCATACCAAAGATGTGGAGGCAATGGCTTCAACTCCAAAGTGGGAGGCTCTTCAATAGAAGGCTTTGTAGGAGTAGTCCTATTTTCAAGATCCAAGGACAATTTCCAGGGTGCATAGTTATACGACCCCATTCGTTGCAAAGAGTTCACACATTCCATGAAGCCATCCATCTCATCATCATCAAAGTTGAGAAAGACGGCCTCCAGCATATCACCAACATTGATTGTAGCAGTTGTGTAATCTACAGTAACATCGGTCACCAAGTCAACAAAAGAGCACACCTCATTGCTATTTGGTTGCCGTATGGACTTACACACATGGAAAACTACTTTTTTATCACCAACCCGAAATGCAAGTTCTGCGGCTTTAGCATCACAAAGAGCCTTCCCCATAGCAAGGCAAGGTCTTCCAAGAATAATCGGCACCTCATAATCAACTTCACAATCTAGAATGACAAAATTCGTCAGAAGAATGAATTTATCAACACAAACCAAGACATCTTCAATCATTCCCATGGGTCTTATAATAGTATGATCGGCCATTTGCAATCTCATAGAGGTGGGTCTTGGATTCCCAATCCCTAAATTCTTGAAAACCAAATAGGGCATCAAATTGATACTTGCCCCAAGATCACAAATAGATTTAGCAAACTCGACACTTGCAATTGTTAAAGGAAGCATGAAAGCACCGGGATCCTCCAACTTAGGAGCCATTGAATGCAAAATTGCACTCACTTGATGAGTGACTTTGATCGTTTCAAAATTTATTGACCACTTCTTTGTCACGAGATACTTCATGAACTTTGCATAACCGAGCATTTTCTCCAAATCTTGAACTAATGGCACATTGATTGAGAGACTCTTCATTATTTGAATAAACTTCTTGAATTGGTTTTCACCATTTTGCTTGGCAAGTCTTTGAGGGTATGGAGGTGGAGGCTTAGGTAATGGTTCCTTAGCCTTTTACACTACCGACTCCGGTATGTCAATAATATGATCCCTAGATGGGTTTATCTCCTCTTGAGTCTCTTCCACACTATCATCAATATCAACCCGGACTTCATCATTAGGTTGCACCTCATTTATA
Source organism: Nicotiana tomentosiformis (assembly GCF_000390325.3). Lineage (NCBI taxonomy): Eukaryota > Viridiplantae > Streptophyta > Magnoliopsida > Solanales > Solanaceae > Nicotiana > Nicotiana tomentosiformis. Next base: position 56,606,539 of record NC_090814.1, read on the forward strand.
GGGATCTCTTGTTCTTGCACCACTTGCTCATCATCTACAAGTTGCCTTTGACTTGAGGTGGGTTCATTCCTACCTCTTTCACTTCTTGTAGTAACAGGCATGGCATGCCCCATGTTGTTTCCACCATTTGGGTATACTTCTGTGTCACTTGGTAGTGCCCTCTTAGGATGAAAATTTAGAGCTTGAGAGATTTTCCCCATTTAAACTTCTAAGTTGCGGATTGATAAGTTATGTGAGGCAAGTTGGGCATATGAATCGGCATGTTTTCCCATCATTTGCTTGAACATATTCTCAATACGCCCCATCTCATTGTTTGAAGAACTTTAACCCTGGGAAGGATAAAGAGGTGGGCTGTTCGGTTGTTGATACACTGGGGGCCTTTGAAAGCCCGACCCCCGATTGTCTTGATTATTGTTCTATTCTCCTTGATTGTTACTCCCCCCCCTCCTAATTTCCTTGATTGTTTCCACTCTAATTTCCTTGGTTATTGTTGTTATGTCAATTCTCTTGATTGTTTCCACCACTCCAATTTTCTTGGTTGTTAGAATTCCAATTGCCTTGATTGTTTTGAGGTCACCATTGTTGTTGGTTTGGGCCTTGGAAGTTGTTTCTTTGCCCTTGAAAGTTGTTTACCTATTTTACCTCCTCTTCTTGTTCATTATAAGAATCATCTTGATCAAAATCACTATCTTCTTGCACATAATTATCCACTCGATTTTGCACTTGTGGACCTTTAGTCCTCCTCTTATTCACCATCATGTTCACTCCCTTCATGACATTGACTTGATTTAGTTTGGCCTTTGCTAGTTGCGCCATGGTGGTTGTCAACTCGGCAATGTCTTGCCCATGGTTTTGCAATTCTTTGTGAAGGTGAATCATGTTTGGGTCACCTTGTGGAACATTGGCCCGGGATTGCCAAGCCGATGACGTTTCCGCCATCTCATTCCAAATCTCACACATCTCCGCATAAGGCATAGTCATGAAATTCCCACTGGCAAGTTGATTCACACACATTGGTTGATTGTTTTAATCCCACGATTGAAAGTTTATTGAATCATATTCTCTGTCATATCGTTATTGGGACATTCCTTAACCATTGTTCTATAACGTTCCCATATCTCGTGTAGTGGTTCATTTGGCTCTTGCTTTAATGCCAAAATCTCATCCCGAAGTGTAGCCATGTGCCCTAGAGGGAAGAACTTAGAAATAAACTTTTCCGCCAACTCATCCCAATTGTGAATGGAATGGTTCAACAATCGTTCCAACCAATCTAAAGCCTTCCCTCGTAGAGAGAAGGGAAAAATCCTTAGCCTCTATGCATTCTCGGAGACATTTGTTTGTTCGCTTCCCCAACAAGTATCCACAAATCCCTTTAAATATTTGTACGCATTTGAGTTAGAGCATCGGTGTAGAAACCCCGCTGCTCAAGCAAAGTGAGCATCACATTGGTGATTTGAAAGTTGTCTGCCTTAATAAGGGGAGAGACAATTGCACTTGCATATCCTTCGTTGGGTAATATCCGGTATGGAGCCGCTTGTGGTAGAGGTGGGGGTGGAGCGGGAACATTGTCATGAGGCACCCGACCTCTTCTATTGGCTTGAGGTTCAAGAGGAACCTCATCAACTTGATCATCCTCAACGTCCATACCTCTAAAGGCAAATTTTCGAGCTCATTGTTCTCCATGGTTGTACCTACGATTTCTCACACAAGTTAGTAACACAGAAGGAAAGGAAGCTATTCAAAAAACACATCTAAATATATAGCTAACACCATTTTATCTCCCCGGTAACAACGCCAAAAATTGATGACGTCCACAATACACCTCTATAGGAGATATGATACGGTCGTATGCAAAAATAGTCCCCAACAAGAGTCAGGGTCGATTTCCACAGGGAGTTTTGAGGGGTGTTAAGAGTAACTATTTGAAGCAAGCAAATGGGTTATCTAAGATTGCAATTCCTCAACAAGGTTTTGTTTTCTATTTCTATAATTACTCTAATGAATGCAAGCTAAAGAAAATAGATTATAGATAAATGTTTTTGAGGTTGTTTCCAATTATATTAAAGGCCTAGGGTTGTGACCATAACCTAGGTATTTGACTAATGGGATTGTCACACCCTATATTTTGTACGTAAAAGTGCGTCGTAAGCAAACTAATGTAGGACTAAAAATGAGATCATCTTTGAAAGTATATAAAGTAAGTTAATAATGTTACCTCGGAGGTGACAAATATTGAAGATCATGAACAACAAGTACAAAGAGGGTTATAAGGTTCAGAAGCTAAAGGAATTGAAGAAATAATGTTTCGTCGAAAGTCGACAAGTTGGGAATGTTATAACATGTAATTTTGGGGTGATACTAGGGTGCTTAACATGATAATGAGGTTATGTTATGAGTTATGTTAGTCGTATGATAGTCGTGTGTTATGTTTTGAAGTCAAGCGAGTTGTGAAACAAAAGTCGATGAAAGTCATCACAAGTTACGTTCATAAGTTTTACTGAAATTTGGGTCAAATGTAACTGCGATTTTATCCAAATATACTTATAGTTACGGGTGTTCCATGCATCAAATTGAATATCTATGAGTTTATTTTCTAACGCATTAAACCGTTTGTCAATATGATATTGGAGTAGAGATATATATGCATTTTTGCGAGACTGCACAAGCTGCTAGGTGACAAGTAGGTGTGCCACCTGCTTGCTTAAATGAGAGTCCGAAAATGGGCCAGTTCGGGTCGTCCAAAGAGGCCTTTCTAAAGGCCTATTTCCTTCATATATTAAACTGATAATAGGACTTAATGACCAGATATAAGCTCTGCAAAAAGCCTCCCAAAAAATTGTCCACAAACCCTAGTTGATTTTCTCTCCTTTTCAAGTTCTAATTGGAGGTAAAACCAAGAGTTTGAAGAACCAAGATAGGAGCTGAGTTATCCAACAAATAAGGTAATTTTACTGAACTCTTTCATCCATTTTTTTATGCTGTAAATGCATGGTAAGTCGTTCTATATTTGTAAGAACTCACGGGACGGTGATCGGAAGCCGTGAGTTCGAGTTATTCACCTGTAGCAGACTGTTTTGTGGATTATTTTGTGTTGCTGTTGGGGTGTCTGTTTTACTACTGTTTTGTGGAGTTTTGGAGGAGGAAACACCACATAAATTCAGGGTGGTGGGCTGGTCGTTCGTCGTAACATTTTCAGGTTGTTTGACACTACTACGGTGGTCGTTTTGTGTATGAAGAGATTGCGGTGTGTTGGGCTATTTTGTAGTATTTTGTGGTGTATATAAGGTTGGAAAATAATGTATATATGTTGATATTGTTGTGTTATTGTGTTGTTGGTATTATCTTTAATTTGTAGGAAGTAAGGATTATAGGGGAGATGCTGGCCGTTTTAATAAAAAATAAGCTTATCGTTCGTTGTGCAATAGTTGTACCCTTCGTAACTTAATGATAGTATTAATATCGTTGTTGTAGATTAAGGTGCGAAGAGGCGAGTTCAAATTGGTGATTGGAAAGATTGTGATAAGGTGTGTTAAGGCTAAACCTTTCTTCATTTTTGCATGATCCCGCAACTACATGCGTTTAATAACGAGTCATAAAGAGAAGTTCGTATTCCTGAACTTATGTACATTATCCTAGTCTCATAAGTTATAGTATTCTCCCTTATCGGGACTTTATATTCAGTTAATATTGTCTTCTTCCAGTCAAGAGAGCAGATGGTCTATATATATATATATATATATATGGTATTACAGTATTTTCACCACCATAGAGCTATAATCGGTGGGCAAGCCCCTATTAGGCAACCTCAAATAAGATGGTAAGTTATATACCGAGCCTATTGTGGCTGAACCCCTCTAAGTGATCCTAGAATGGCTGAGATACCTAGCCTAGTATGGCTGAGCGCCTATGAGCGAGCCTACTACAGCCGAGCAGTTACACGTATCGAGCCTTATAGGGCCGGACATTTATCCAGAGCATCTTTGACTCCCAGTTACTTTCAGTTATTATATTATCAGTTTAGTTTCAGCTTTCAGTTATTTTATTGCCTTACATACTCGGTACATTATTTTGTACTGACATCCCTTTTTTGGGGACGCTGCATTTCATGCGTGTAGGTTCAGACAGACAGACGGGTAGACCTCCTTAGTAGGTATTTCCCGAGTTCAGCCTGATCGGTAAGCTCTATGACCTTCGGAGTTGCCGGGTCAAGGGTTTTATGTACATATTGTGTATATATATTATGGGTAGGTTGGGGCCCTGCTCCGATCACAGTACATCCACCAGTAGAGGCTTGTAGACATATCCTGTCAGTTAGTGCAGCATGTTGGGCTTGTAGGCTTTGTATGTATATTTTGTTTGTTTGTCAGTTGTGGTAGTTATGACAGTTTTGTTGGCCCAGCTTTATATTGATGTTTAGTCAAAGCTAGTTTCCATTCTGTTTTATATTTGTCGTCGTAAATTATCTTGCAATGTGGCCCCATGGCCAAAGTATGACATTGTATGTTCAGAGTCCCTCAGTCGCAAGTTGGTACGCTATGTTAAGTGAGGCACCGGGTGCCGGTCTCGCCCCCAGGTTCGGGGTGTGATAGGGATAAATAAGTTTATACTTATTTTGTTGATTGGGGTATATTATAGCTCTTAACTCCTCGTTACCCACTCAATACCTTTTGGTCAGAGAGTGATTTTGCCCAACTTGGCTTTTTCAAGTACAAATGGGTATTAACCAAAACAATTTATAAGAGCTCAAGTAAGGTTCTTACTATCTCTAGTTTGAACGCTTTAATTAGGTTAATCAATCTCTAAATTAATCCAATTCCTTGTTAGCTAAGTTATCCTAGACTAAGTCCCTCTTTCTCAAATAGAGACTAAGTCAAATAGGCATGAATCAATGTTTGCAACCATTAATTCTAAAATTAAAGCATGAACTAAGCTAAATAATCAACACCCAATCATAAACAAGCATAAAATTAATCACCCATAAGGTCTATACACTGGGGTTGGGTCACAACCCTAGAAAAAATCTAGCTATTCATAATTAGATTTGAAGAAAATAAAGATGAAAAGCTAATTAAACTCATAATAGAAGATTAAAATGATGAAATCTAATGTTAAAATGCTCAAATAAGCTAAACCTTCCTAAAATAGCAAAGAGAAACGACTATAGTAGCTTTGTATGTTCAAACTTGACCTAATTTTGTGTAACTCATCTGTTTAAACAAGGCCGAAAATCGGGGACAAAAATGCCCCTTAGGAGGTTATGCGGCCTCACAATTCCATGCGCGGTCCACAGATTTCTTCAGTTGACAAAAAGGTGAGCTCTGCGGGCGCACATTTCAGGGCTGTGGCCGTTAGGCAATCTTCTGCGACCACACATTTCAGGACTGCGGCCGCGAGGCAATTTTCTGCGGCCACATAATTCTTGTGTTGTCCGCACTTCACAAAGACTCCTAGACTTGGTCTTTTTGCATACTCTCTGATCTTTGACTCTTGATCCCAGTTCTGGGGCCGCACATAAATTGTGCGGTCTGCACATTGCTGAAAGTCCTGTTGGGTATTTCTTCTTAGTTTACCGCCACTGATGGAATTTTGCAGTCCGCAATTTCTTCCGCGGACTGCACATTTGTGCTTATGTGCCCCTTTATGCCTTGTGCTTCAGAACACCATTTTTTGAGTCGGATTTCATCTCGGGAGACAAAACTTCCATCATTCTTGCAATTTGCACAATCTCATTAGTTTCGGGAACATAATTCAATACTTTCGGACAAAAACAAAAGCTAAAAGGTGCTAATAAGTAGTCAAAATCCCTACTTATCAGATGTCATGATGGCACCTAGTCTTAGGGACTTGGTAAGCCTAACACTTACTGAATTAATGGCAAACCCAACCAAAAACTATTAAACATGAACATAAATTTTCTATACAAAGCTTACATTCCCAAAACCGGTAGTACAAGTCATAAGCTCTACTGAGTTTACTAGAAAGTCTTCTAAGTACAACTATTTTGGAATAGAAATAAAAGTACAAGTACAATATACGAAGGTGACTCCTAGGCCTGCGATCGCGACGGCAGGTATACCTTGAGTCTCCATAGCTAAGTCTGAACAACTAGCTAATGATCAACCAACTCCGTAGTGCCTGGATCTGCGCAAAAATGTGCAAACAATTATAGCATGAGTACACCACAATGGTACTCAGTAAGTATCAAGACTAACCTCGGTGAAGTAGTGACGAGGGACAACCAAGACACCTACTAGATCAAATAACCTATACAAGTATGAATGTGAAACTAACTAGGAACAATATCAGAATAAAACTAAGCATGATAACAATACCAAATAGTGCTTGTAATAGGAAACTAAGAGTAACAATTAACATCAGGGAAACAAACAGGTAATAATGTCGTGGGGTAAGCTGAATACAGTTAAAGTCCGGTGAAACCAAGTAGAGGGAACAAGTAATAATTCAAAATGAGCAACCACTTCCACACAAGATTTGTTCAAAGATTTCCTCGAGGTACTTCACCTCATAGTCACATTTCACGGGTCCCAATTAGTGAACCCTAATTACTTGGCATCTTGTACCCACATTACAATTCATAACCGCATGGACGACTCACATGCCAAGAGAGTGACAATATCAAATATTCGCACAGACAAGTCACGTGCCAACAAAAATAGTGATTCATGACCACACGGATAACTCATGTGCAAATAGAACAACTCTCTCACACAAGGCAAGTAAACGGGAGTACATGTAAATGGTCAATAACATCAAGATTCATCTTCTTAAACCGATATGGGTGATTAATTACGTGTATGCTTGTGCAAGTGTTTTATCCCAATTCAAGTCAACAAGTAAAAGTAAAGACAATGAATGACACATAAGAAACGATCACCACAAAATGTACAAGCTATAAATCACATATGGTAGGCACACCACTACACAAATATCAATAATAACAATGCCCCAGGCCATCACAAGTCATCATAAATCATTCCCCGACATAGCCCACCTTGTCTCGCCACGTGCACATTAATAAGGTAAATGCATGCCTTGTGTCACCGCACGCGCGCAATAATATTCCCACCTTGTCTCTCCCAAGCGCAAACCCACATATATATCCCTCCTTGTCACACCACATGTGCAAATTGTAATAATAACAAGAACACGAACTACTCACGTGTGAATACCCCGACAATCCTCTCAACAATACCATGTGTGCCAAAATACAATAACACTATAAAATGACTTTCACAACATGTTCCCATATGCCATAATATTTCCTCAAAATAGTTTCAATACCAAAGCCACGCATAGCCCCGGGCTTAAGAACAATGAGTACAACAACAACAATAACAACACAAGAGTACAACAAGTAAATCAACACAAGAACTTTAGAACACAAAGAAATGGAAGAACAAGCTCACAAAGAAAGACACAACAAGGAATAATGGTCTCAACAAGAATAGCTCAACAAGGGAGAGATAATGTGTAACAATGATTCCACATGAGTGCAATTCGATGATAAAAGAGATAGCATGAATCAATGACCCTAAATAAGAATGTGTCAACAATGAAAGGGATAACAAAACTTCAATTAAGGCTAAGCAATTATGGAAGAAATAATAATAACTTCAATTAAGGTTAAGAAATTACGGAAGAAATAATAGTAACTTCAATTAAGGTTAAGCAACTACGGGAACGACAACAAGGCAATAAAAAGGCAACAACTTCAATTAAGGCACATAAGAGTTTAATTGGCAAAAAGGGTAGAACATGAATCAATTAATTCCAAATAAGAGACGTAGGGTAAATTTAGTAAATGGAGAATTTAACATGCCAAAAAAACTTCACAACTCATGAACATAAAACCTAAGAGCCCTAAACGGTCAAATTTTCACAAATAAGCCCGAGTACGTACTCGTAACCTCACATACGCGGCCTTCACATGACATAATTAGCACAAATGACTCACATCCTAAGGGGTAGTTCTCCCACACAAAGTTAGGCAAGATACGTACCTCAAAGAACATAGACCGATACTCTAAAATGACCTTCTCGAGTGAAACAATCTCCGGAGGGCTTAAATCTAGCCAAATAACTTCAAATCATAAATAAAACTCATAGGAAATAATTTCGGATAATAAAGCTTCAGTCTTTAATTAAAACTAAAACGTCAACCCCGGGCTCGCACCTCGGAACCCGATAAAATTCATAAATTCGAACACCCATTCCGATACGAGTCCAACAATACCAAAATTATCAAATTTCGATATCAAATCGGCCTTCAAATCCTCATTTTATATTTTTGAAAGATTTTACAAAATTCCCATTTTCATCCATTCAATTCACTAATTTAACGATAAAAATAAAGGGCATGAAATAAAATCAAATCTGGGTAAAGATCACTTACCCCAAACAACCACGTGAAGAACCCCTAAACAATCGCACAAATCCGAAGTTTAAAACTCAAAATATGATATAAATGGTGAAATCCCCGTTTTTAGAAAACTCTCCAGGCAAGTCGCATTTGAAACACGAGATTTATGAATATCAAATAAGAGCGCGGCACAATCCAAACCCATCCAAAATATGATACAAACTTGCTCGAAGCCTCAAATCGCCTCTAACAACACTAGAATTACGAATCGTGCATCGATTCAAGCATAAGAATCTTATGAACTTCTGAATTCCAAAACTAATGTTGATTCATTCCAAACCAACTCCGATTGACTTCAAATTTTATACGCAAGTCATAAATGATAGTACTGACCTATTCCAACTCTTAGAAATGGGATTCGACCCCGACATCAGTAAAGTCAACTTCTTGTCAAACTTTTCAAAATCATTAGGTTTTTCTAACTTTTGCCAATTCATGCCGAAATGAATTATGGACCTCCAAATCAATATCCGGACATGCTCCTAAGACCAAAATCACCATCAAAATGCCATTTTGGGGTCATCTACACAAAAGTCAAACTCCGGTCAAATCTTACTGCTTAAGCTTCTAAAATAAGAATCCTTCTTCCAAATCAATCCTGAATCATACGAAATCCTAACTAGACCACGCAAACACATTATACCACATACTACGAAGCTACTCGAGACCTTAAACCTCTAAACGGGATGCTAAGACTCAAAATGACCGGTTGGGTCATTACATTGGATTAGAGTGGGCGACTCTTAATAACGGTACTAGTGGATTCGAGATTTTAAGGTGCGGTGCTTAAGGATTTTTGGGTTCGTTATGTCATTGAGGATTTCGGGTTTTCCGACAGAGTGTTAAAGTTACTTGGAGAATTTCTATGTTATCATCGGGTGTGTGATGCGTTGTTAGAAAGATGGAAGGAAACAACTTTGGATTCACAAAAGATCTTTCGGGATAGGTGTATTAATTGGAGATACTATTAAGTCCATGAGGAGGGTATGAGATGTCTTATGGGTATTGAGATGATCTGGGCTTGTGATTTGTGTCGCTCGGGATGAGTGACATTTGAGGTCCGTTAGGTGTTTGTATAGATCCATTATTTCAAAAGCAAGTCAAGAGTAAATTGCAAGATGTTGAGTCAGTTAGTAATGGTTTGAATTAGCATGGTTGTGAAAATGATCAGTTCCTTTAGTACGGTAAGGCTATATAAGTTATTTGTAGTTGTACGTCCGGGCTTGACCGCCACCGTTGTTTTATTGATATAGAGGTATTTGATTCTGATGGCTTAGCTATGTGTAAATGGATCCCAGAAGAGTTATGGCGGTTTAGACCACGACTTGAAGTTTTCGTTTTCTGCGGTTAAGGGATGTTGGTTATGGGTGGCGATTCTTCTTCTAAAATGAGTTAAGTGAAAGGTTTTGAGGGGATGAAGTATTAATTCTACTAATAGTTTAGGAGTTATGATGAAATTCTTGTACTCTCGCGTAGCAGCATGATATGTGCAGTGAGTGTTATGGAGATTGGAAGTTGAGGATCAAGGTTGTGGTACAATTTTGATAAGAATGTCGCTAGCTCTGAGGAGCTGGCAGAGATTTCAGATGTTTAGAGTATGCTGGCGCTATTGTAGTGTCGCCTGAGGATGACGTTCTACTTAAGAGTCATAGTTTATTGATTTGCGGATTCTTGTTTTGCATTACATAATTGATATGGATGGTGGTATTGATATGTGGGGGAATTCCATGAGTTATTGATTTGGCAGGTAGTTATGAGATTCTATACATCTCTTCATCGTCGTTGTATTTGCGAGAGTTGTAACATGGCTTATATGTGTTATGAGGTATATTACAGGCATTGGGTTAGTTAATTTGCAGCTTCTATGGTTGGATGATGGTATTATGGGCATACAGATTATGCAGTGCATTATGTAATTCAGCATGGGTGCGTGATCATGCTTTGGGTTCAGCATGTTGAGAATTATACGGTGTTCGTGTGTTAGAACTAGACTATAGAAAATTCCGAATGATGATATATGGTTTTAAGGATCGCAGGCTAAGGTAGAGGGAGAGGTCTTCAGTTTGGATTTAGATAATGTGCTCATATGGATTGTGGTGGGATGTGTAGGCTTGTGTAGTTCCAAACAATGATTCTGGCCAATTCAGGAGCGGTTCATGGCACGTTCGAGGACGAACGTATGTTTAAGTGGGGGAGAATGTAATGACCTGACCGGTCATTTTGAGCCCCAGCACGTCGTTCGGTGGTTTGAGTCCTTGAATAGCTTCACTTTATGTTTTATGACATGTACGTGTGGTCGGAATTGAATTTTGGGAAGTTCAGAGTTGTTTCGGAAGGAAAATTCTCAATTCAGAAAGTTTAAGTTGGAAGAGTTAACTAAGGTTTAACTTTTGCGTAAAGGACATCAGAATCGGGATTTGAAGGTTCCAATAGGTTCGTATGATGATTTTGGACATGGACGTTTATTTGGGTTGAGTATCGGGTGGTCCGTGAGTATTTCAACGCTTATTGTAGAAAGTTTGCATTTTGAGGATTTTTTAATTTCCTATGTTTTATTTGAAGTGGACGTTGATGTTCATGATGTCCGTTTGTGATTCTAAGCCTTGAAATAGGTTTGTATTATGATTTTTGACTTGCAAGTAAAGTTTGGGGTCATTCCGAAATGTTTAAGTATGATTTGAATGCGTTCGTCGAAGCTTGAATGTTTGAAAATTGAAAGAAGGATTTTGATCGTCAATTCATGGTTTTGATGTTATTCGTGATATTTTGAGCCATTGGATAAGTTATTAGGACTTGTCGGTGTGTTTGGATGGGGTCCTGGAAGCCTCGGGTGTGATTCGGGATGGTTTCAGACCATTTCATCTTGTCTTGAAACTGCTGGTTTCTGGTACCAGGGTTTTCATAGCTATCGTGATGATAGGCTCGCGATCGCATAGTGTTGATTGGTAGTTGGGTGAAGTTTTCTTCGCGATCGCGTATGGAGGCTCGCGATTGCAGTGTTTGGTCAGATAGTTTATTGCGTTCGCGTGGAAGGGGACGCAAATGCGAACACGAAGTGTTAGCGAGGTGGCCTGGGTTTGTAAGGCTATTCTTTGCGATCGCAGGGATTTATTCGCGATCGCGTAAGGTGTTGGTCTGAGGCAGAAAGGTTTGGTCTTCGCGTTCGCGGAGCTAGGCTCGCATTCGCATGGGATATTCAGGCAAAGGTTCGCGATAACATTTCTTTGGCCGTGTTTTCATAGAAGAAATTTGGGGCAAGGCCGACTTGGCATCCGCGATCGAGAGGGTAGTTCCGCGATCACGAAGAGGAAGGACCTGGGCAAACATGATTTTTATGCGGGATTTGGCTCATTTTTCTCTCGTTTTCACTTGGTTGGGCGATTTTTGGAGCTCTTGGAGGGGGGCTTTTCATCATCTATTCTGAGGTATGTTATTCCCAATTGTTGAAAGATAAATACATAGATTATATATGTATTTAAACATGGAGATTTTGTAGAAATGTTGGATTTTGGAAAAAAATCTAGAACTTGGTATTTTTGGATTTTGACCATGAAAATGGGCAAGGGATTGGGCATAAATTATATATTTGGGTTCGTGGCATTATGGGTAATTTTATCTTCGAAAACGTTCGGAATCCGAGCACGTTGGCATGAGGGTTGACTTCGTTGACTTTTCAAACGGAGTTGGTAATTGTTATAAATTGATTAATTATGATTGTTGGAGTATATTTTTATTGGTTTGCATGTAGTTTAACTAGTTTCGGATTGATGTGCATCGGTTTGAGGTGCTATAGAGGCGTTGGAGCCGGTTATGAAACTTTGGAGCGAGGTAAGTCTCATGTCTAACCTTGTGAGGGGAAAACTACCCATAGGTATTAAATTGTTATGTTGCACTAGTTGTGGGTGCTATGTACGCATGAGGTGATGAGAGTCTGTACGTAGCTAAATGCATATTTATGTCTCGGTAGACTTAGGACTTTATATGGTATTCCTTATCCGTTTGAGATTGCACTTGATATTTCTGATCTGTAGAGATAACATACGAGATTAAAGAGATTTATATCATCAAAAGAAATGTTGGAGGATTATGTGAGTTACAGTTTTTACCTCATTGTTATTGTTGTATTTCATATATGGTTATAATTTATTATATTTGTTTATTGGACCACTAGTAAGTGTCGATGTGAACCCCTCATCACTACTTCCCCGGTGTTAGGCTAGATACGTTCTAGGTATGTGTTGATTTACGCACTCATGCTACACTTCAGCACTAAATGTGCAGGACCTGACAGTTTCATTTGGTGGTCATCTTAGCATATAAGCACAACTGCTGAGGGGTCTTTATGGTGAGCCGGATTCCATGCTACGTGTCGCAGCCCACAGAGTATCCATCATATGCATTTACTTTATCATATCTAATTTATATTTCAGACAGATGTTGTATTGTTATTGTACTCGTTAGTAAATGCCCATGCACTTGTGACACCTGTTCTTGGGATATGCTAGTTGATGTTAGTGGTTTTGCTTTAATATTGTCACGTTGTATTTTATATCTTACTAATATTGTATGCACTTATGATTTCAAATGCATTTGTTTCTCTATTTAATAAAAAATATGATTTTAGAAGAAATAAAATGAATAATTATTTAGATGGTTCACCATTGGCTTGCCTAACGGTGGCGTTGGGTGCCATCATGGCCTATAGTGGGTTTTGGGTCATGAGAGCTCGGTATTAGAGCTCTAGGTTCACTTAGGTCTCAAGAGTCATGAGATAGTCTAGTAGAGTCTTGCGGATCGGTACAGAGACGTCTGTACTTATGTTCGAGAGGCTACATGGTTGTTAAGAGAATTTCCATTCTTGATTAGTCCTCGTGCAAGTTTATTTCATTGAACCTTATGTCTTAATTTCCTTCCTACTCATTCTAATATGATGTTGAGCGCCTGTTATCCATTAGGCATCGAGGAGTTGAAGTGTTGTTGCAAATGTGGTGCAAGATATTTTTCCCAGCGTATTCGGGTGGGCTATTATGGTCACCTAGTGGAAGGGTGTTCTGTCATTGCAGCTCAGTGTTAGTGTTGCCTACAGTTTTGAGGCTATGCATAGTGTATCATGATGTTCATGTGTTGTTACCGTGCTGTGTTGGTGTAAGTGATAGGATGATTAATAATGTGACGCGCCAGTGAATGACTTGAGAGAAGGATTATTCGTCTTATGGTTTAGAGGTTCGGCATTTAATCCCGGCGGGGAGAAGGTAGCTAGACTATAGATATTCAAGCTTTGATTGATGGAGTTGTGAGAAGGAGGATTTTCGAACTTGGTGAAATTCTCATTTGTGATGTGGTGTCATCGTCCTTGTTTGAACTCATTAAGGCTCGTGTGTATAGGGTCTTCTTTGATTTGCTTTCGGGGCAGGGTGTTGTGAATGATGCCTAAGAAGTGGTTATCAGAGATTGCAGTGTGTGGCATCTTCAGAGTCGAATCAGTGTTTCTAAAGTTGATGGCCCGAGAAAGATGATCTTTATGAAGTCTTAGAGTTTGTGGCAATTTATCAGTTCGGGTGCTACGTAGATGGATTATGATTTGAGGCTGTATTTTGGCAGTGGAGTAGGAGGAAGGACATGGTAAGAGATGTCTCGTGATGATTTAATAGCTAACATGTTCAGTATAAGCAGTAGAGGTCGAGTAGTTTGCTTCGGAAGATGGTTATCTCGGAGTGAGAATGTTAGCGTATCGTATGGATTTTGTAGTAGGATATCCATATGCTTTGAGGAAGCTTGGTGCGATTATGGTCATGATGAACAAGGGACCAAGACTGTGTATTTTGTTTGAGATGGTGGCTTCTGTGCTTCGAAAGTCTGGATACGAGGGGAAGAGTTTGCTAGGGATGTAATACGACTTCGAGTTTTGAATGCATCGCTGAATCTTCAGTGGATGTTAGTGGGAATAAATGGGCCCATATAGCTGGTGAGCGAGTGTGGTCCTATCATAATTAACTAATTTTATGGTGGTTGTGAGCAGGGCAATGCCGACAGAAGATGTCGATATGGGGTTGCGGAGGTAGGCTATCTCCTATGATCAGGTTAGTGGTTGCATGGTTTTGATGAAGTTCCTAGGAAGAGTTCTACTTTCTATCTAACATGGGATGCATGTATTGTGATGTGAGCTTAGATCGCGTGAAGAAGATGGTACAACTCCTAGGAGGTTGAGCGTGTGATGTTGGCTGATAATTCGGGATGTGTTATGATTAGTGCTGCACACGAGCTTGCAAGAAGTTTGTCGAGTAACTGCGTGAGGTCATGGTAACTAGGAAGAAGAAGTCGTTGTGGGATCTGTATTTATGTGATTGTAGCATAAAGTTATGTGGGGGAGCCCCCCGTGTACAATTGGGTCACCTGGTCGTGTGCCTATGCAATTTCTGGATGTACATTGGTTGATCAGTTGTGACTAAGGGAAAAGAACATCAGGGGTAATTCGACCAATCAATTTTATGGATGTGTGTTATAAATTTGCCTTATTAATTTATGTGAATGTTGGGACTGACTGAGAATTGTTATTTCTTTAAAAGTGTGATGTACAAGGGAAAGGATTCATTCGGTTGCTTATTTGGAGCGTTCATGTGCTAACGGAGCATTAGTTGTCTGGTTATATATAATCATGACTGGATTAGAGTGGGTGACTCGCAATAACGTACTAGTGGATTCGAGATTTAAGGTATGGCGCTTAAGGATTTTCGGGTTCGTTATGTGGCTGAGGATTCAGGTTTTGCGACAGAGTGTGAAGGGTACTTAGAGAATTTCTATGTTATCATCGGTTTTGCGATGCGGTCTTAGAATAATGGAAGGAAATAACTCTGGATTCGCAAAAGATCTTTCAGGACATGTGTATCAGTTGGAGATACTATTGAGTGCATGAAGAGGGTATGTGATGTCTTATGGGTATTGAGACGATATGGTCTCGTGATTTGGGTCACTCGGGATGAGTGTCGTTTGAGGTCTATTAGGGGTTTGAATAGAGCCATTATTTTGAAGGCAAGTCAAGAGTAAATTGGAAGAAGTTGAGTTAGTTAGTAATGGTTTGAATTAGCTTGGTTGTGGAAATGATCAGTTCCTTCGGTGCGGTAAGGCTATACAAGTGATTTGTGGTTGTACGTACAGGCTTAACGTCCACCATGATTTGATTGATTTGGCGGCATTTGATTCTGATAGCTTGGATATGTGTAAATGGATCCCGAAAGAGTTGTGGCGGTTTAGACCACGACTCGAGGTTTGCATTTTTTGCAGTTGAGGGAAGTTGGTTGTGGGTGGAGATTCTTCTTCTAAAATGAGTTAAGTAAAAGGTTTCGAGCCAGTGAAGTGTTAATTCTACTGATAGTTCAGGAGTTATGATGAAATTATTGTACTCTCGCGTAGGAGCATGATATGTACATTGAGCGGTATGGAGATTGGATGTTGAGGATCAAGGTAGCACTTTCGTTTTGATAAGAATGTGATGAGCTCCGAGGAGCGAGGAAGATTTCAGATGTTTAGAGTATGCTAGTGCTATCTTAGTGTCGCCTAAGGACGGCTTTCTGCATAAGAGGCATTGTGTATTGATTTGCGGATTCTTGATTTATATTACAAAATTTCTATGGTTAGTGGTATGGGTGTGCATGCTTTGCTACCTGGTGCAGAAAGTCGTGTGGGTATCTCCCACGGGGCGACCATATAAGCATGGTGTGTCGGTCATTTAAGGGGCAGAGATTGAATCAGGTATGGAGATTCTAATACAGTCGCTGATTGGAGAATTTATGTCTGGGAGATGCTCTATTCCTTTGGTTGTGGACTATGGAACTTTGTTCCGGATTTGACGGTCGATCGTATGAGTCATAGATAGGGTCATTGTGGATATTTGGGAGTTTATATACCTATTTGGAGATGATAGGAATCAGCTTTGAGGGTCGTGGGTAGGCCTAATATGAATGTCCATTCTATGTCAGGTCAGGTATGCTTAGTCGGCATAGCATTGCTTATGGATGATTCTTCGGGCGTAGTGTATGATATTCCTAGCGTCATCTATTTCAGGTGCTACTCTTTTATGCTATATGGGTTGTGAAGCGGCTTGATTATTCACGTATGTGTTGTGATAAGGCGTAGCTTGTGGTATTATATATATAAGTGTGATGGCTTTCGTGATGTCGGTTGTTGATGCACCTTAGTTGTGCTTGGCTTTTGTAGCGCATGATGCTATCCGTCTCCCTAGGATTGTGTTTATGCACTTGGCATGCTGGTGGCCGATATTCTGGCATTTCGTGGGTATGCGCAATTTGGCTCGGTAGGTATCTTCTTATTAATTGTTATGTATGGATCGAGTGGCGTGCCTCCACGGGTATGATGTTCAGATCGGGTTACGCGCTGCAACGGTATCATGCTGGGTACGGTTCCTTGTACGTACCTTGTGTGTTATGTTTCTCACCTCTGAGATAGGTACCTAATATTTGTTGGTTGTCCTATTCGTGATGTAGGCTGGGTAGTTCTTTGCAAGAGTTCGTTCTTCCTTATGGGCAATATTCGAGTTGTAGCTTGTTGGCGCATCGATGGTGTCATAAGAGATTGTATACGGTGTTTGAGGTGTCTTATTGCCCGGGCGGCTTGTACTGGGGGGACGATGTAATGACACGACCGGTCGTTTTGAGCCCTAGCGCGTCACTCAGCAATTTGGGACCATGAGAAGTTTCACTTCAGGTATTATGACTTGTACGTATGGTCGGAATTTAATTTCGGAAAGTTCGGAGTTGATTTGGAAAGAAGATTCTAATTTCGGAAGCCTTAAGTTGGAGAAATTCAGTAAAGTGTGATTTTTGAGTAAACGACCTCGAAATCTGGATTTGAAGGTTCCAACAGGTTTGTATGATGATTTTGGACTTGGGCGTATGCCCGGAGCAGGTTTCGGAAGACCCGGAAGCGTTTCGGTGCCTATTATGGAAGTTGGCATTTTGAAAGAATTTCATAGATTTGAGATGAAGTGCATTTCAATGTTACCAATGTCCGTTTGTTATTCCGAGTCTGGGAATAGCTCTGTATGGTGATTCTGGTATTGGAAGCGCGTCCAGAAGTGGATTCGGAGGTCCGTAGGTCATTTTGGAGTCATTTGGCGGAAGTTAGAAATTTGAAGGTTTTTGAGAAGTTTGACCGGGAGTGGACTTTTTGATATCGGGGTCGGATTCCGATTCTAGAAGTTGGAATAGGTCTGTAATGTCGAATGTGACTTATGTGCAAAATTTGAGGTGAATCGGACATGATTTGATAGGTTTCGGCATCTAATGTAGAAGTTTGAAGTTCTAAAGTTCATTAAGCTCGAATTGGGGTGAGATTCATGATTTCGATGTTGTTTGATATGATTTGACGCCTAGAGAAGGTCCGATTTATATTATGGGACTGGTTTGTGTGATTTGACGGGTCCCGGGGGCCTCGGGTGTATTTAGGGGTGGTTTCAGACAAAATTGGAGCTGTTTTTGACTGTTGTTGCTGGTGTCTGGTTCCCTTCTTCGCGAACGCGTAGGAAGTCCTGCATTCGCGAAGAGAAATTTATGGGGCTGCTGGGTTTGGCCTTCACAAACATGAGCCAGTGGACGTGAACGCGAGGCAAGAGCTAGACAAGCCTTCACAAGCGCGGCCAAGGCGACGCGAACGCGAAGAGGAAAGGAGGGAGCTGGGCCTAAGGCCATTTGGCCTACGCGAACGCGTAGAGGGGTACGCCAACACGAAGGGCCGAGTCAGCTGGCCTTCGCGAACGTGATAAAAGAGTCGCGAATGCGAAGAGAGATTTCTGGGCAGTGAGTTGTTTTAAAAACGGGATTTTGGCCATTTTCACTTCATTTTCCTCCATGGGAGCCGGTCTTGGAGCGATTTTTGAGCTCCATATTCATCATCTATGGCAAGGTAAATGATTCTCACCTATCGCATATTAAATACTTGGATTATATACGGATTTAGACATGAAAATTTGTAAAAATTTGGGATTTTGAAGAAAAACTTAGAAATTGGTATTTTTGAAATTTGACCACGAATATGGGCATTGAATTGAGAATAAATTACAAATTTGAGTTCGTGGAGTTATGGGTAGTGTTTATCTTCAAAAATATTTAGAATCCGGGTACGTGGGCCCGAGGGTGCTTTTATCGACTTTTCGAGCGGAGTTGGAAATTTATTTTAAATTGATTAATTATGAGTATTAGAGAATATTTTGATTGGGTTGCATCTTATTTGACTAGTTTTGGAGCGACAGGCATCAGTTTGAGTTGTTGGAGCGGCTTTGGAGCCGGTTATGGAATTTCGGAGCGAGGTAAGTCTCCTTTCTAACCTTGTAAGAGGGAATTAACCCCATAGGCTACTAGCTATGCCTATGTCCAGGTAGTTTTAGGTTTACATCCTACCTCGTTGATATTGTTATTTGATTTGTGGTTACTGTTTGCCTTGAAAGGAAGCAAGATTGTGGTTTGTGTATTAATTGTCTTGAGAAGAATTTAAATCGAGGAAATTAACTTTTCAAAAAGTTTTCATTTGAACTTCGTATTTTCGAAAATAAATTTAGGAATATTATAATAACTTAATAAATTTATATTTGACCGCGTCGCATGTATGATCCGCGAGCGGTGTAAAAGCTTCAAGTCGAATTGTCTTTATTTTGAAAAGAATCAAGAAAAGGATTATGATTTACTGATAATTTATATTTGACCGCGTCGCATTTATTATCCGTGAGAGTGGTAATAGATGCATGATTTATTAAATTTATATTTGTCCGCGTTGCATGTATGATCCGCGACCGGGGTAATAGATGCATCTATGGTTCATGTTGTTCGACCCTCGGCAGTGCACAATTTATATTTATATGTTGGATCGGGTCGTACGACCTCGGTATGACTTACGCATGATTGTATTAATTGCTTTGGAAATTATAATAATTGATACTGCTTCATTGGCCTGAGATATAAATCGTTAAATGATAAAAATGAATTTGGAGAAATATCTTATTAACAAAAGATTTCTTTACATATTTCATGGTATTGGGCTTACAGCCGTTCTACGTGATCCATGCTTAATTATATCATTGATATTTTATTTATAGCCATAGTAAGTGTCGAAGTTGACCCCTCATCACTACCTCTTCGGGGTTAGGCGGGATACTTACTGGGTACGCATTGATTTACGTACGCATGCTATACTTAACTTTGAGGGAACCATAGCCTGACAAAGAGTTCGGTCCAATTTGGAATCTACGAAGAAAGGAGGGGAAAGGGCAGATCAACCAAAGATCCTACTCCTCTTAGAAAGGGGAATGAATCATTTTTCCGATTTTTCATTTTGTTTTAAGGCCCCATCGACGAAAGAACAAATCGGAAAATAGTCAATTTGATGAATATTCATTTTATACGGTCTCATCTTTATCACACTTCTTTGTCTTCCAAGTAAAAAATAGTTTAGTTCTAAACTCCTTTCTTTTTCCATTTAGCTTTTATTGTTTGTTTGGGTTTGTAACTATGTGACCACTGGAAGTGGAAGAGCTATTTGATGAGACTTCATCAGATGATTGTACAAGAAGGAACTAGATAGATTAGAGAGAAAAAAAGAACAGATGAGAAAAAATGATAATGATAAATAAATAAAGGAATTTTGGATTGGGTCTCTACGTCCTTAGGTCCATTTTCTCATCAATCTAACCCTCCATTTTGATGTTCCAGTGAAGTGTTGTATCTTTAATTTCTTTGTGCTCTACCTTCGCTTTTTTGTTACTTTTGCTGCACGTTTTTGTGCAGGTGCATATATGTCTAGTGGCCTTGTGGGCGCAGAGGCGTAGTTATGGCGGGGACTTAGGTGAGCTGCATTCTATACTACGATCCGCAGCCGACAGAGTCTCCTTCAGAGTACTTACCTTTTTCCTGTCCAATTTGTATTCCGGACAGCTGCTGTATTTTATTTTATATTCCTAATAAATGCTCATGCACTTATGACACCGGGTTTTGCGATGATTATGGGTTGTTATGTATTGGAATTGTTAAAAATATTAATAATTATTTTGTAAATTTCATCTTTCACCATTTAATTGAAGGGAATATGATTTCAAAAATATTAAAATGAGAACCAAATGGAGTATTTATTGTTGACTTGCCTGACAGCAGTGTCCAGTGCCATCACGACCTTTAATGGATTTTGGGTCGTGACAACATGGTATTAGAGCACTAGGTTCACTTAGGTCTCATGAGTTATGAGTGAGTCTAGTAGAGTCTTGTGGATCGGTATGGAGACGTCTGTACTTATCTTCGAGAGGCATTGTTAGGAGCACTTCCCTTCTTGATTCCTTTGAGGCTTATGCCTTCATTCCCTTCCTATTCAGTCTTATGCGACGCGAAGCGCTTCTTATAAATTGGAATCGAGGAATTTTAATGGCACTACTGATGTAGAGCAGGATGTTTCTCCCTGCGTATTCGGTTGGGCTAACGTCGTCGCCTTATGGAAGGATATTCTGTCATCTCAGCCCAGTAGCTGTATTTATGATGGTTTTGGGGCTATACGCCAATTGCTATGACGATCTATCGCACCGTGTTTGTGTAATGGAAGGATGTTTGTCTATGTGTCGAAGCAGTGAATGACTTGGTAAGAAGTTTACTCAGTGCATTATTCAAAGATCCAGTATTTTATTTCCGGCGAAGGAAAGGCAATGAGACTAGGAATTTTTAGATTTGGGTTGATGGAATAACGAGATTTGGTATTTTCGAGCGTGGTAGAATTTTCATCAATAATGTGGCGTCGTCGCCCTTGATTGAATGTGTTAAGTTTCCGGTGTTATGGTCTTCATCAATTTGCCTTCAGGGCAGGGTATTGTGAAATGGTGCCGGGGAAGTGGATGTCAGAGATCGCAATGTGCGGGGGTTCAGGATTGAATCGGTGTTCCGGGTGTTGAGGGCTCAAGGAAGATGATCTTCGGGGAGATTTAAAGTTGGTGCCGATCTATTGGTTCAAGTGCTACAGAGATAGATATGTATTTAAGGCAACAACTGGGCAGCAAAAGATGAGGAGGGACATGTGGGAGGTGTCTCGCGATGGTTAAACTTCTAGAAGGCCAAGTGTGAGAAACAGGAGTCGAGTAGTTGCTTAACGGAGAGGGTTTGACCAAAGTAGGAGAGTGGCAGAGTATCAGATGGGTTCTATAGTAGAATAGCTACACGACTTGGGGAAATTTTGGAGTGATTGGGATTCATGGTGGACAGTGACTAGGTCTACGGGCTTAATTTGGAATATTGGGTGCTATATTGAGGAAGATTGGGTGTGACAGGAGGGGGTAGCTTAATATGAAAAAGGATACAACATGACTTTGGATTGGAATGTATTGTCGCACATTTAATTGATGCCAATGGGGAGTGAACGGGCTTGTACAGCAGGTGAATAAGCAGGGCTCAGGATGGTTTGTTGGCTTCATGGTAATTGTACTCGGTGTAGCGTGGTTGGAGGATGTCGGCATGGAATTTCCAGAGATGGGATATCTCCTGTGAGTAGGTTAGCGGTTACGTGGTGTTGATGAAGCTTCTACGAAGAATTTTACTGGTTATCCAATAAGAGGTCGAATATGTGAATATGGCTAGTGATTTAGAGTGTTCATGAAATGTTTAACATAAGGATTTCGAGGAAATTTGGCAGGTTAATTGTGCAAGATCATGTCAATGGGAGATAAGGAATCTTGGTGTGTTCCAGGGTTATGCAATGGTAGCTTCAGGCTAAGTGGGGGAGCCCCACCGTCTATGATTGGATTGTGTAATTGTCAACTAGTGTGGTTTTTTGTTGTCAGTTTATTGATGGGTCACCATGACTAAGGGAAGATAACATCAGCGGTAATTTGAGCAAAGGATCTGAGGAATGTGTGCTATATTTGGCCTTATCAATTCGTGTTCAAGTTTGGGGAAGACTTAAAGTGTAGGCTTCGTGTGGTAGTGGTGCATATGGAAAATGATTTAGCCGGGTGCTTCTTTGAGAGGGCATTCAAGAGCTAGTGGAGCCTTGGAGTTTGATTATATTCGGGACCAAGTCAAAGTGGGTGACTCTTAACAATGGTCCTAGTAGGTTCTAAATTTAAGGTGCGGTGCCTAAGGTTTTTGAGCCCGTGGTATAGTTAAGTACCGACTTTTGGCAGCGGATTATGGAAAAGTAGACTTGCAATGTTCTATGTTATCGTCGGTTTGCAGTATGGCATTTGAGGAATGGGAGAAAATAACTTCAGGTTCATAGAGGGATTTTCAGAATGGGTGTACCAGTTGAATACGCAAATATGCGCACAAGGAGAGTATGAGATGTTTAGTGGGTTTTGGGGATAACGTGGTCTCGAGAAATGGGGTCACTTAGGATGAGTGCAGATTGAGTTCGTTATATTGATAAAGGAGCAGCTGTTATTTCTAAGGAAGATCTAGAGTAAATTAGGAGAAGTCGGATTCGGTTAGCAATGGTTGACTTGGCATGATGATGGCAATGATCAGCTCCTTCAGCGTGTTGAGTTGTACATGTGATTTGTGGCGGTACGTGGGAGGCTTGACGACCGCTGTAATTGATTTTATTTGGGGGCATTCGAGTATTATGGCATGCTATGTGTAGATGGAACCTGGAAGAATTGTGATGGTTTAAACCACTACTTAAGTTTTGTATTTTCCTGCGGTTTGAGAATTTAGTTACGTGTTGCATTGGTTCTTCTGAAATGAGCTAAGTAGAATGTTTCTATATGATGAAATGTGTACCCTATTGGTGGTTTGGGAGTTATGATGAAATTCTTGTACTCTTGCGTACTGGTATGTTAGGTGCAGTGAGCGGCATGGGAATTGAAGGTCGAGGATCAAGGTTGCAGTTGAGGTCGACAAGAATGTCAAGGGCTCGGATGAGCAGGGAAAAATTCAGTTGTTTAGAGTAAGCTGGTATTACTTTTTTGCGTCACCTGAGATTGGTGTCCTGTGTAAGAGGCTCTGTGTACTGAGTTGCGGATTCTTGATTTGCTTTACAGCATTAGAGTGGCCGGCAGTGTGTAGGTGCAGATTTATTACCTGGTGCGGAAGGTCGTGGGGTTGTATCCCACGGGAAGATTGCATAAGTGTGACATGTAATCACTGGATTGATTAAAGATTTAAAACCAAGTATGAAGATTTTGGTACTATCGCTAATGTGAGAATTTATGCCTGAATGGCGCTTGGTTCGTTTGATTGTGGACTGTGGATGTTTATTCCGGATTTGACGACTATTCTTATGTGTCATGAATAGGTCAGTGTGGGTCCTTGAGAGGCTATTT
Source organism: Nicotiana tomentosiformis (assembly GCF_000390325.3). NCBI lineage: Eukaryota > Viridiplantae > Streptophyta > Magnoliopsida > Solanales > Solanaceae > Nicotiana > Nicotiana tomentosiformis. The sequence continues at coordinate 56,630,277 of NC_090814.1, forward strand.
AGCCAAGCATGGTACGATCAGAATCGGTTTGAGGTCCGTGGATGGATCTAAATGTGAATGTGGGCTCTATATCAGGCCGGATGTACTCATCTCAGCATAGCATTGTTTTCAGAAGGGTCTTCGGGCCTTGGATGTTATTTATGTTGTCAACTATTCCGTGTAATCTATATTATACCAGATGAGTTGTGAGGTGGTTTGATTATTCACACTCGTATTACTATCCAGTATAAATTGTGGTATTATGTGAGCAGGATGGCTCTCAAGATGCAGATCATATATCGCACCTTAGTAGTGCTTGAGTTTGATAGCGTATGACGCTAACCGTCTCCCAAGATTTATATTATGCGCTTGGTGTGCTTATGGTTGATATTCGGCCATTTCGTGAGTATTATCGTTATGGCTCGATATGTGTTTTCCTTAGATTATTATGCGTGGATTGGGTGGTATGCCGCCACTGATATGTTGGTTGGATCGGGTTGCATGCCGCAACGGTATCATGTGTGGATCGGGTTGCACTCCGCAACAGTGTGTTATTGAGTACAGTTTCCCATATCTATTATTGCGTGTTTTGCTTATTATTTCCCTAGGAAGGTTCATAACATCCTTTCGGTTGTTTAATTAGTTACGTGGGTTGAGTAGTTCTTTCCAAAGTTCATCTCCTTAGGTATCACATTCGAGTCCGTAGCTTGTTAGCACATTGTGGCATCATATGAGGCTTTTGCAGTGTCTCAGGTGGCTTATTGCCTGAGCAGCTTGTACTGGGGTGAGATGCGATTATTGGACCAGGGATTAGTGCGATGAAATTTATATGAAGCATACTAAAGAGTAAATATTGTTATTCAGTCCAGAATGAGGTAAGGGTTCTTACCGGGAGGAGAGACTCCACAAATTGTAATTCGGCAGGTGGCTATGAGTTCCACACATCTTCTATGTTGTGGCAGTATTGCGAGAGTTTAAGCTAGGCTTAATGGGTCATGAGGTACACTACGGGGTTCGGTCAGTGGAAATTTTAGCTGATGTGTTTGGAAAGATTGCCTTTGGGCAAGTGAGTTTCGTGGTTCTTGGTAAGAATTCAGTGAGAGTATACAATCATGTATTGGTACGTCGTGTGGTGATTGAAACAGTGTTTGTATGCTGGAATCAGGCCTAGTAGAGAATTTCGGATGTTAGAATTCGGCCCTAAGGCTTATTTGCCTAAATAAAGGGGATCATCTTTAGAGTTTCTCGAGCTAATGTGCTCAGTTGGGTTGTGGTAGCACAGGCAGGTGCAGGAGGTGTTAAACAGTGATTTCAGACAACTCCAGAACAGTTCTTAGCACGTTCGAGGACGAATGTATGTTTAAGTGGGAAAGAATGTAACGACCAAAACGGTCGTTTTGATCCCTAGCGCGTCACTCGGCAGTTTGGGGCCATGAGCAGCTTCACTTCAGGTATTATGACTTGTACGTATGGTCGGAATTTAATTTTGGAAAGTTCGGAGTTAATTTGGAAAGAAGATTCTAATTTTGGAAGCCTTAAATGGGAGAAATTGACTAAAGTGTGATTTTTGGGTAAACAACCTCAGAATCTGGATTTGAAGGTTCCAACAGGTTCGTATGATGATTTTAGACTTGGGCATATTCCCGGTGCTGGTTTCGGATGACCAGGAGCGTTTCTGCGCCTATTATGGAAGTTGACATTTTGGAAGAATTTCATAGATTTGAGATGAAGTGCATTTCAATGTTACCAATGTCTGTTTGGGATTACGAGTCTGGGAATAACTCCGTATGGTGATTCTGGTATTGGGAGCGCATCCGGAAGTGGATTCAGAGGTTTGTAGGTCATTCTGGGGTAATTTGGCGGAAGTTAGAAATTTGAAGGTTTTTTGAGAAGTTTGACCGGGAGTGGACATTTTGATATTGGGGTCGGATTCTGATTCAGGAAGTTGGAATAGGTATGTAATGTCGAATGTGATTTGTGTGCAAAATTTGAAATCAATCAGATGTGATTTGATAGGTTTCGACATCGAATGTAGAAGTTTGAAGTTTTAAAGTTCATTAAGCTCGAATTGGGGTGCGGTTCATGATTTTGATGTTGATGTGATTTGAGGCCTCGAGCAGGTCCGTTTTATGTTATGGGACATGTTTGTGTGATTGGAAGGGTTCCCGGGGGGCCTCGGGTGTGTTTCGGGGTGGTTTCAGAATGAATTGGAGTTGTTTTGGATTGTTGTTGCTGGTGTCTGGTTTCCTTCTTCGCGAACGCAAATGAAGTCTCGCGTTCGCGAAGAGGAATTTATGGGGCTGTTGAGTTTGGCCTTCGCGAATGCGAGCAATTGGACGCGAACGTGAGGCAAAAGCTGGACAAGCCTTCGCGAACGCGGCCAAGGCGACACGAACGCGAAGAGGAAAGGAGGGAGCTGGGCTTAAGGCCATTTGGCCTACGCGAACGCGTAGAGGGGTACGCGAACGCGGAGGGGCGAGTCAGCTGGCCTTCGTGAACGCGATCAAAGGGTCGCGAACGCGTAGAGAGAATTCTAGGCAGTGAGTTGTTTTAAAAACAAGATTTTTGCCATTTTCACTTCATTTTCCTCCATGGGAGCCGGTTTTGGAGCGATTTTGGAGCTCCATCTTCATCATCTATGGAAAGGTAAGTGATTCCCACCTATTTCAAGTTAAATACTTGGATTATATATGGAAAAATTTGTAGAAATTTGGGATTTTGAAGAAAAACCTAGAAATTGGTACTTTTGGAATTTGACCACGAATTTGGGCATGGAATTGAGAATAAATTACATATTTGAGTTCTTGAAGTTATGGGTAGTGTTTACCTTCGAAAAGTTTTGGAATTCGGACACGTGGGCCAGAGGGTGCTTTTATCGACTTTTCGAGCGGTGTTGGAAATATGTTGTAAATTGATTAATTATGAGTAATAGAGCATATTTTGATTGGGTTGCATCTTATTTGACTAGTTTTGGAGCGACAGGCATCGGTTTGAGTTGTTCGAGTGTCTTTGGAGCCGGTTATGGAATTTCGGAGCGGGCTAAGTCTCCTTTCTAACCTTATAAGAGGGAATTAATCCCATAGGTGAATTGATTAAATATTTGCTTCTACTTGCGGGGGCTACGTACGCACGAAGTGACGAGAGTCCGTACGTAGCTACTAGCTATGCCTATGTCTGGGTAGTTTTAGGTTTACATCCAGCCTTGTTGATATTGTTATTTGATTTATGGTTACTGTTTGCCTTGAAAGGAAGCAAGATTGAGGTTTGCGTATTAATTGTCTTGAGAAGAATTTAAATCAAGGAAATTAAGTTTTCAAAAAGTTTTCATTTGGACTTCGTATTTTCGAAAAGCAATTTAGGAATATTATAATAACTTAATAAATTTATATTTGACCGCGTCACATGTATAATCCACGAGCAGGGTAAAAGCTTCAGGTTGAATTGTCTTTATTTTGAAAAGAATCAAGAAAAGGATTATGATTTATTGATAAATTTTATTTGACCACATCGCATGTATGATCCGCGAGCGGGGTAATAGATGCATGATTTATTGATAAATTTATATTTGACCGTGTCGCATGTATGATCCGCGAGCGGGGTAATAGATGCATCTATGGTGCATACCGTTCGACCCTCGGCAGTGCACAGTTTATATTTATATGTTGGATCGGGACATACAACCTTGGCATGACTTGCGCATGATTTTATTAATTGCTTTGGAAATTATAATAATTGATACTGCTTCATTGGCCTAAGACATAAATCGTTAAATGATGAAAATGAATTTGGAGAAATTTCTTATTAACAAAAGAATTGTTTACTTACTTCATGATATTGGGCTTACATCCGTTCTACATGATCCATGCTTAATTATATCATTGATATTTTATTTATACCCATAGTAAGTGTCGAAATCGACCCCTCGTCACTACCTCTTCGGGGTTAAGCGGGATACTTATTGGGTACGTATTGATTTACGTACTCATGCTACACTTGCTGCACGTTTTTGTGTAGTTGCATATATGTCTAGTGGCCTTCTGGGCGCAGAGGCGCAGTTATCGCGGGGACTTAGGTGAGCTGCATTCTATACTACGATCTACAGCCAGCAGAGTCTCCTTCAGAGTGCTTACATTTTTCCTGTCCAATTTGTATTCCGGACAGCTGCTGTATTTTATTTTATATTCCTAGTAAATGCTCATGCACTTGTGACACCGGATTTTGGGATTATTATGGGTTGTTATGTATTGGAATTGTTAAAAATATTATTAATTATTTTGTAAATTTCATCTTTCACCATTTAATTGAAGTGAATATGATTTCAAAAATATTAAAACGAGAACCAAATGGAGTATTTAATGTTGGCTTGCCTGACAGCGGTGTCCGGCGACATCATGACCTTTAATGGATTTTGGGTCGTGACAGACGAGGTTGTTGCACCTGAAATAATGCAATCAGAGTTATATAAGGAATATTAGACGAAAAATGTCACTATTTAGTTCAGAATGAGGCGCAGGTTCTTGTTGAGCGGGGGAATTCCATAAGTTATTAATTTGGGAGGTGGTTATGAGATTCTATACATCTTTTCATCGTCGCAGTATTGGCGAGGGTTTGAACAGGGCTTATATGTGTTATGAGGTATACTACAGGCATTGGGTTAGTGAATTTGCAGCTATTATTGTTGGATGATTGTATTATGGGCTTACGGATTATGCGGTGCATTGTGTGATTTCAGCATGGGAGCATGATCGTGCTTTGGGTTCATCATGTTGAGATTGACATTGTGTTTGTGTGTTAGAACCGAAACTTATAGAAAATTCTGGATGTTAGGATTCGGTTCTAAGGCTCGTAGGCTAAGGTAGCAGGAAGGGTTTTCAGTCTGGCATTAGCTAATGTGCTTATATGGATTATGGTTGCACGTGTAGGCGCGCATGGTGCCAAACAGTGATTTTAGGAAATTCTGGAGATATTCTTGGCACGTTCCGGGACGAACATATGTTTAAGTGGGGGAGGCCTTGAGCTCACGTCGTTAGGCGGCTTGAGGCCTTAAGTAGATTCACCTCATGTTTTTTGACTTGTACGTGTGGTCGGAATTGAAATTTGGGAAGTTCGGAGTTGATTCGGAAATAAAATTCTCAATTCGGAAGCTTTAAGTTGGAAGAGTTGACCAAGGTTTGTCTTTTGAGTAAATGAACTCGAAATCGGGATTTGAAGGTCCCAATAGGTTTGTATGATGATTTCAGACTTGGGCATATGTTTGTGTTGATCATCGGGTGGTCTGGATGCATTTAAGCGCTCATTGTGGAAAGTTGGTATTTTGAAGATTTTTGAATTTTCTAAGTTTGATTTGAAGTAGACTTTGATGTTCTTGATGTCCGTTTGAGATTTCTAGCCTTGGAATAGGTTCGTGTTACTTATGTCACGACGCAAAATCCAACTAGTCGTGATGGCACCTAACCCATCCCGTTAGGTAAGCCAATTACCAACTAACCAATTTCAATGATTATTATTAAAGCAATTTAAGTGAATAAAGATCCTGATCTTCTACAATCCCCAAAAACTGGTAGTACAAATCATGAGCTTCTAAGAATAGAGTATACAAAGCGAAAATGAAATAAATACATAGTCTGTTTGAATAATACATAAACAGAGCTTTTATAAATCTAAGGCTACCGTGAACAAGAGGCAGCTACAACAGGAATGCGGGTACATTTTCATATCCCGCAACCATCGAGCACAGCAACCCAATAGCCAACATCTGCACAAAATGTGCAGAAGTGTAGTATCATCACAACTGACCCTATGTACTGAGTAAGTAACAAACCTAGCCATAGGTTGAAAGTAGTGACGAGCTTCCACCAAGGTCGGGTCCAAAACCAATAGTCCACAACAAATCATAACAACATAAAGCAAATAATACCAGAAGTAACTCAGGGATAAAATACTCATCCAAATAATGATTTCAAAAATAGTAGTTCTTTCTTTCAAATACAACAGTGAAAACCCAAATCTCTTTGCCGAAGTGGCCAATAATATGAATAGTTTGAAAATAATATGTTTCATTTTTCCTTCCGGATAACCCGTGTAAAACAAATGCATCACTATGCCCATCTGTCAAAATGTGTGAGAAATCATGAATGATGTGATGTTGTACAACATGAGAAAAAAATACATCTCTATGCTTGTATGTCATGTGTGCATTCCAATGCGATGCAACTTAGTGATAAAATCATAAACAGCCCCTCGGGCAGAACATCACTCATATACAGCCCCTCGGGAAAACCTCACAGTCACTCGTGCCACTCCGGCATACCTCACAATCACTCCTGCCACTCGGACATACCTCACAATCACTCTTGCCACTTAGGCATACCTCACAATCACTCATGCCTCCCAGTCACTCAGCACTCGGCACTCGCACTCAGTAGGTACCTGCGCTCACTGGGAGTGTGTACAGACTCCAGAGGGGCTCCTTCAGCCCAAGTTCTTTAATCTGTACGGATAACTCACGTGTTGCACGGACAACTCACGTGCTATAATAATAAAGTATGTTGCAGGCGAGCAGCCCTGATCCACACTCATCCTCACTATCAGGCCCTCGGTCGATATCAAACATGTTGCGGCGTGCAACCCGATCCCATAAATATGCAACATGCTATGGCGTGCAGCCCGATCCCATAAATATCCTTACAAATCAGACTTTCGGCCTCACTCAGTCATCAATATCTCCAGTCTCTCGGGATCACAATGTCATCAAAAATTGCCCAAAAATGATGATATGATGCATCAATAAATAACAACAGAGACTGAGATATGATATGCAATGAAATGAATATGACTGAGTATGAATTTTTAATTTAAAATAAATAATTCATAGAAATATGACCTCTGGGGGTCCCAATAATACTGGCAGATAGCCTCAACATAATATTTTTTATATGCTTTTCAGCTCAATATCTATAACTCATAAAACTGCATGGAAAATGCCAAGATTATTTAACTACAAATTCCACAGAAATAATTATGTCACAATTTCAATAGTGCACGCCCACACGCTCGTCACCTAGCATGTGCGTCACCTCCCAACAATTCACAAAATACATATATTCAAGGTCCATACCCTCAACTCTAAGATTAGAAGAGTTACTTACCTCGAACAGGCCAAATCCAATGTGGAGCAAGCTAAGCGATGCTCCAGAAATTCCATTCTGCGCGCATCAACTTCCAAACGGATCGAATCTAGTCACAATAATTTGACTCAGTCCACACAATTTATAAGAATTAATTCTATATCAAAACGCTAATATTTTCCATAAAATTCAAAATTACGCCCAAAAAAGATCACCCGTGGGGCCCACATCTCAAAATCCAACGAAACTCATAAAATACGTCAACCTATCCAATTATAAGTTCAACCATACTAATTTCACTCAAACCCGACTCCAAATCGGTATTCAAACTGGAAAAATTCATTTTGTGACATTATAGAAATTTCCTTCTATTTCTCTTGAAGATTCAATAATCTTACACCAAAAATTAAGATTAATTCATGGAATATAATCAAAAGGGAGTTAAGAACACTTACCCCAAGTTGCGTGGAAAATTTCCTCTCCAAAATCGCCCAACCCGAGCTCCAAAATACGAAAATGGGTGAAAATGTTGAACCCTCGAATTTAAGGTCCTGCCCTAGCGTTTTCCGCATCTGCGGACAAGATTTGCGCACTGGCGCATTCGCTTGTGCGAGCAAAACATCGCATTTGCGGACTCCACTCGCCTACCCAGTTTCCGCTTCTGCACGCATCCGTCCACATCTGCGCTCACGTAGGTGCGGAATTTTCCTTCGCACTTGTGACCAATGCCTCACACCCCTCTGACTGCATCTGTGCTCCTTCTCGCGCAGGTTCAATTGCGCACATGAGAAGCATCTTCCTCACATGCGCACCTCTCTTTAGCGCACCCCTGCTCGCACCTGCGACTACTTTTCCGCAGGTGCGATTACACCAGAAGGCTTCAGTTCCAGCAGTCTCCCAAATTCAAAAATCAATCTGTTAACCATCCGAAACTCACCCGAGGCCCTCGAGTCCCCGTCCGAACATACCAACAAGTTCCATAACATAACACGGACCTACTCGAGGCCTCAAATCATACCTAACAACCTCAAAAATACAAACTACACACGGATTCAAGCCTAATAAATTTTAAAATTTTCAAATTCTATAAATGACTCTGAAACCTATCAAATCACGTCCGATTAACCTCAAATTGTGCACACAAGTCACATTTCACAATACATACCTATTCAAATTACCGGAATCGGATTCCGACCCCGATATCAAAAAGTCAAACCCTCGGTCAAACTTCCCAAAAATTTAACTTTCGGCAATTCAAGCCAAATTCTACTACGGACCTCCAAATAATTTTCCGGACACGCTCCAAAGTCCAAAATCACCATACGGAGCTATTGGAATCATCAAAATTTGAATCCAAGGTCATTTACACATAAGTCCGCATCCGGTCACTATTTTAACTTAAGCTTTAAACCTTGGAACTAAGTGTTCCAATTCCTTCAAAAACCTCACTGGACCCGAAACAATTACCCCGGCAATTCACACAACAATTGTAAAGTACAATTTGAGATGTAAATGGGGAAACGGGATTGTAATACTCAAAACGACTGGCCGGGTTGTTACAATGTAATGTTTGGGGGAATTACGGAATGTTTAAGTATTATTCGGATGCGTTCGTCGAAGTTTGAATGTTTGAAAGTTGAAAGAGGAATTTGGATCATCAATTCGTGGTTTTGTTGTTATTCGTGATGTTTCGAGCCTTTGGATAAGTTTGGATAAGGTATTGGGACTTGTAGGTGTGATTGGATGGGGCCCAGAGGACCTCGGGTATGATTTGAGGTGGTTTCGAACCATTTCACCTTGTATTGAAATTGTTGGTTTTTGGTGTTAGGTTTGTTCATCGCGATCGCGATGATAGTCTCCCGATCGTGTACTGTTGATTGGGAGTTGGGTGAAGTTGTTCTTCGCGATCGCGTATGGAGGTCGTGATTGTAGTGTTTGGTTTGATGGTTCATCGCATTTGGTCTTCGATTCACGGAGCTAGGCTTTCGTTCGCGTAGGCTGTTCGGGCAAAGGTTCGTGATCACATTTTGTTGGTCGCGTTCGCATAGAAGAAATCTGGGGCAAGGCTAGCTTGGCCTCCACGTTCGCAAAGGTACTTTCACGATCGCGGAGATGAAGGACCTGGGGAGACTTGATTTTTATGCGGGATTTGGCTCATCTTTCTCATATTTTCACTTGGTTGGGCGATTTTTGGAGGTCTTGGAGGGGAGCTTTTCATCATCCATTATGAGGTAAGTTATTCCCACTTGTTGAAAGATAAATACATGGATTATGTATGGATTTAAACTTGGAGATTTTGTAGAAATGTAGGATTTTGGAAGAAAACCTAGAATTTAGTATTTTGGATTTTGAATAAGAAAATGGACATGTAATTAGGAATAAATTATATGTTTGAGTTCGTGGAGTTATTTCGAAAATTTTTGGAACCGGGCACGTGGGCCCGAGGGTTGACTTTGTTGACTTTTCGAGTGAAGTTGGGAATTATTATAAATTGATTAATTATGAGTGCTGGAGTATATTTGAGTATATTTTTATTGGTTTGTATGTTGTTTGACTAGTTTCGGATTGATGGGCATCGGTTTGAGGTGCTAGAGAGGCGTTGGAGTCGGTTATGGAACTTTGGAGCGAGGTAAGTCTCCGGTCTAACCTTCTGAGATGGAAACTACCTAGTAGATATTAAATTGTTATGTGGTACTAGTTGTGGATACTACGTACGCACGAGGTGACGAGAGTCCGTACGTAACTAAAAGCATGTTTATGTTCGAGGAGACATAGGACTTTATCAAATAATATTTGACATATTTGAACTCAATTTGATAGCTTAATTACTTGAACTTATAATTGAAATTAGTTGGGAATATATTAGACTGAGCCTTATCATGTTAACTTTATGCTAGTCATGTTTACTTTGTGCTCCTGTACTTGTGTTGCAAACTCATTCCCCGTAATTCGATAGGTTTCTTCCTTTCCTGTGGATCGGGCCAAACACCTCGGAAGTATATTGAGATGCATCTATGGTTTGCTCGATCCTCGGCAGTGTACACACCACTCTGGATTGGGTCGTATGACCTCGGCATAATCGTGCGTGATACCGCTAGGAGTCTGAATATTCGTGAGATTTCCCTTTGAGATTGACTCGACATTTATATGGTATTCCTCATCCATTTGAGATTGCACTTGATATTTCTGACTTGTGGAGATAACATATGAGATTGAGAGATTTATATTGTCAAAAGAAATGTTGGAGGATTATGTAAATTATAGTTTTTACCTTATTGGTAGTGTTGTGTTTCATATCTGGTTATAATTTATTATATTATTTTATTGGACCACTAGTAAGTGTCGATGTCGACCCCTTATCACTACTTCTCTGAGGTTAGGCTAGATAATTAGTGAGTACACGTTGATTTACGTACTTATGCTACACTTCTGCACTAGATGTGCAGGACCTGACATGTTCATTTGGTGGTCATCTTAGCGCGCAGGCGCACATGCTGAGGGGACATTATGGTGAGCTGCATTCCATGATACGTGTCGCAGCCCACAGAATCACCATCATATTTATTTACTTTATCCTATCTAATTTACATTCCAGATCGATGTTGTATTATTATTGTACTCCTTAGTAAATGCCCATGCACTAGTGTCACCGGGTCTTTGGATATTCTAGTTGATGTTAGTGGTTTTGCTTTAATATTGTCACCTTTTGTTTTATGTCTTACTAATATTATATGTACTTATGATTTGAAACGCATATGTTTCCCTATATAATAAAACATATGATTTAAGAAGAAATAAAATGAATAATTATTTAGATGGAACACTGTTGGCTTGCCTAACGGCAACACTGGGTGCCATCACGACCTATAGTGGATTTTGGGTCGTGATACTTTCAAAATTCCTTCAATTATGTAGACATTTTAAAGGGCTTTTACAAATGAAGCCTATATTCTCTTTTCAAAGTGCATATAGTATCTTTCTTTCAAAACGATAAGTTTTAAACATGACATAGGTTATGCTATACACTTTTAAGCACTAACCAAGTAGAATATATACATTTAATTTCCTAAACCTAGTCTATGTCCTATGGAGCTACCTTAGGTAGATTCTAGGGGGTGCCTAATATATTTCCCTTAGATGAACAAGAACCCTTACCCAAATCTCACTGGTTAGCAGACTAATAGGATAATGAAATAACAACTGAAAAGGTACCCTAGAATACCTTTAAATATTAGGTGGCGACTCTCTTTCATCAACCATGGGGAAACCAGTAGTTGAATCTTATTTTGACTTGTGAAAAATAGGGCGGAACAACATGTAAAAATAACGTAATACTAACTACACTAAACTAAAACTAAAACCTTGAATAGATAAAAAGTAAAAATCAAATCTAATAAAATAGTTAGTTTCTAAGTCCCAGGCAACGACGCCTAAAACTTGTTATTCCAAAAGGCACACGAAAGTATACGTGGTCGACAAGTAGTAAAGTGATAAGAAGAGTATCGTGCCCGCGAGGATTTGTGATTAACTATCAACTAAATTAAACTCAACAATTAATCTATTCAAGCGATTTTCTATGTAATTATTTAACTAAAGCTAATCTAGAGTAGTAAACTAAGAAATTAAAAGAAACAAGTTGGCAATATTAGATACGAATTTATTGGGAGACAATATTCTCGAGCAATAGGTTAGTTAACAATCCCATTGAGCCTTCCACTTAAATTGTCTAATTAATTTATCTGATTTATTTATTGACAGGGTTAATATTACTTGTAGTATTCTCCCGAAGTACTACTCGCCTATTTAAGCTAACATAACGCCTATATTCCTATGGAATTAGGATTAACAAGAACGCGTTAATAATTTTTGTATAGTAACCAAGCAAGGTGATTGGGTATGTCCCTATTCTAACCGCAAATTTGTTCCCCGATGCAAGGTTCAAGATCTTGCTCTCTCCCAAGTTCAATCCTAGATTCATAGATAATATTTAATTGGTGATCAAGCATTCAAATAAGTAAGCGCAAGATTGAATAAATAAACCAATATGATAAAATAATAAGAACAATTCAACATTCAAACTATAACGTTCATGTATCACCCACAACTCTAGAGCTAATGAATTATAAGGTTAAAGAAATAGAAGAGAAGAAAAACTAGTGAAAAGCATGTTCCAATGTGTCCTCAATGTGAATTATCCTTCAAAGTGGCGCTGTCCCATCAAAAAATAGGTTTAGAACCCTTTTTATACAAGGTACGGGCATCTAGGACCCAAAAGATATTCTCCAAGTCGCAATAGGATAATTCCCGAGATTGGGTGCCCTGGGCAGTGCATCGTGCTAGGCTAGGCGCTGAAAATTTTGGTCTTCTGTTCTAGCACCACAGGTAGCGCGTCGCGCTACCCTGGACGCTAGAATTCGGCACTTGTCCATTTTCTTCTTTTCTTTTAGCTCCAACTCATGCACATTCAATCCAATTCACTCTCAATTCATTCCTACACATATTAACACCAAATATTAGCTTAACTCATTGCAATTACATATTAGAACCAACAAGAATAGAGCAAACTGTGAGGCGATTCTTATACAAAAATATATACTTTTGGCCAAACATCATAAACACAAGTACATGTGTCAATGAAAGCCATTCAATTAATGTTACAGTAATGGTATCAAGCAGACATTGTTATAGAGTTCAAAGTCATAGGGCAACCAGAGTTGAATATTCTGACCAAGAAACAAAATGGACAGGTCCAGTGATAGCCATACTAAAAAGTTTACTACATGATCTCAAACCTCAGTGTAGACACATATGAATCACCAAATGTACATCAAGTAGACATATCAAATATAAGACAAGAGTTGCAAGGAAAAACCATTCATTAAGCCAAGATAAGGCTACACAACTTCATATGCATGAAGGTCAAGTTAATCCTATTATTAAAGATATGCAATCTTAACAAGACATCCGGAAGAGTTCAAGAACACGATTTAACTAATTTAGATAATGTGATAGTGTTCATATGATTATTAGTTCAGCTGATAGAGGTGGATCACACATAAAATCAACATAAGGTTTCAACTTAACTAATCATAAAGACTTAATCGGATTTAAGAGTAACAACAATACAGACAGACTTTCACGCAGCTAGGTCATAAGAGATGGAATTCATGCTCAACACAGATTTGATAACAACCAAGACAACATGATTCATCAGAAGAATCACTAACCTAGTAGTAGAATGACATGCAAAAGCAGAACATAACAAGGATAGTCACTGATTCATATCATAAACAGTGGGAATTAATAGGGAAAACACAATAGATACCAGAAATACACAATTATTTCAAAGATAGAAAGATGGTCAGTGTACTGACATTCTGTAGGGCAGCAAACCAAGTATATATCGATTCTTAGCCGTTTGGAATCACAAACTCAGAACAATCCACTCACAGTAATTGAACTCGACCAAAAATGAAAGAGGTGAAAGAGAAAATTAGAGAAGAACTACTGAAACTTAAACTTAGTAGGAGAAACTTGAAGTCTCAATTCATTTAGTGTATGTGCCAATAGTGTTAGGTTTTGTATTGATATCTTGTTAGGTGAGAATATTTAAGGTCGTATTTATAGTGGCCTTCAGCCCTTGGTATACTGATAGATTCAAATAGTTAGTAGATGGTGACGATGGATGGATGATGATAGCAATAGAGGTAAAATCAGAGAGCAAAAGAGGGAAAAGAAGTGGAGATTTTACCTGGGCATGACGAAATGAGAAATTGATCTCTGATGTGTGAAAAGCCATCGGTCGAAGCCCTAATGTCCATAGGTCGCTGCGTTTGACCTCTGGACATCGAATAATAATGATGAAGCCGTAAATATTATCCATGCGTGCTCCGATTTGAAAGAATGTGTCACGACCCCAAAATTCTGCCTTAGGAATTGTAATGGCACCTAATCTCTAAGATTAGGTAAGCCTAATACATGAAGAGATCTAACAAAAATAACCAACACAACTCTATAAAAATTGAACTGATAAATAAAATTACGTAATTAAAACTGAACAATAGTTATACAAATCCCCAGAACCGGTAGTACAGAGTCATAACCTCTACTAAAATAGACTAGAATCTCTAAATACAATACTGCTTTGAAATGAAAATATGCAGTAGTAAAGATAATATCAGGAGGCTACTTTGAGGCTTGCGAGCGTCAAGTTGGTTTACCTTGAAGTCTCCAGCCGCGCAGACATAACTCTCAAAATCAACACGATCCATAATACTTGGATCTGCACAAAATGTGTAGAACCATAGCACGAGTACACCGCTTTGATACCCAATAAGTATCAAGACTAACCTCGGTGTAGTAGTGACGAGGTAAGTCGAGACACTCACTAGATACAAAACGTGTGCAAGATATTAACATAAAGCTAGCAATGAAAAGAACATCAATGTAAGGCTAACGGCGGAAAGATTATTAATAAAAAATCAACAATGGAATAATAGAAACACAAATGACAACAAGAAGTAAATGGGTAACAAAGCAGCAAAATAATCAGAACATCGATAAGATATGAATAGAACCAATTAAGGAACAAATGACAATTAAAGTAATCAAATCGATCCCAACGCATGACTTACAACAAGAATTCCTCCGAGGTACCACACCTCAAAATCATAAATCATAAGCCACAATCCCAAATCTTACACACATGGCACATCGTTCCCACGTTATCAATCACCTTCGCACAGAAAAGTCCACGTGCTACCATGTACATTGTATCGGTGTCAATTGCCAAATAAAAATGTTTGAAAGATTTATTTAAATAAAATAAGGCAAACTAACAATTTCGAATAAAGTAAGGCGTCAAATGAGATAAAGAGTTTATTTTAAAAGTCAAATAAAGTACAATTTATACAAAGTAGAGTATCAAATGCGAAAATAAGTTTAGTTTAGAAATCAATTAAGGTAAATAAATTAAAACATCATTTAAATTAACGAATTAAATGTAGAATTATTTAAAATAAAATGTGATAATAATTTAAATATAGTAAATCACCCAGTGTGATGGCAAGTTTTATTTTGAGAGTCACATATAGTAAAGCATTTTATCAATCAATCAATTCACCAAGTAGCAACGGAGGCACATATTAGCATATTAAAGCAACACAACAAATCACGTAGAATGCATGACTTACCCAAGAAATAACAATCGTTCCAACACAAGAGTAACAACAAATAACCAAGTACAATCAAAATTACGAATGGAATAAGGTGAGAAAACAAAACAATAACTGTTCAGATTAACAAGCCTTTCCAACATATAATGTACAACAAGAATCACACCGAGGTACCATACCTCATATTTATATTTCACAAGTCACAATCACAATCTTCCTTATATCGCCTCGTGAGCCTTGCATTTATTTTTAAAAATATTTTTCCTGAAATAGCCAGACGCGCTTTAGCCCCCTTATCTCAGCGCGTGGCTTTAAGTAATTCCATTACTAGAAACACGCGTATCAATCCCACCTTATGTTGCCACATGCACATCAACCCCTATCCTTATACCGCCGCATGCGCATCAATATCACATCATAATAATCAACAATACTAATGTTACCACAACATATAGCCCATAGTGCAACCACAATTTGTATAAGAATCTCAAAAATAACAAAATGAATGAGAGAAAACTCAACAAAGGAACCCAATAATCAATAACTTCAACCACAATATGTTAATAGCTTTCATAACTACAACTTCAATAACCCAACAATGAAGGTATTACCCTGAAATGACAATTTTCGATTCAAGTACATAACATAAGCTTAACAATGAAAAGATAGCATGAAATGACAACTATAACTAAATGTATGAGAATGACTCAATAATAGAAAGAATGGCATGTAACAATAACTACTAACAAATGCATATAAGAAAAACTAGACAATGGAAACTAGGACCTGTATTAACAACTTCAATTAAAGCAAGTAAGAATAAACTTGACAATAAAATATAGGACAAATAATAAAAACTTTAATTAAATGCTTACAAGTAACCTAAGAGTCCAAATCGGTCAATTGTTCACACATAAGCTTGTGTACACACTCGTTATCTCATTTACATGCCTTCCACATAATTGAAATAGTACAATTAAACCCAATCCTAAGAGATAGTTCCCCCATACAATGTTAGGAAACATACTTACCTTAAATTATCTAAATCTATAATCTAAGAAGTCCTTGCCATGTGAAACAACCTCCAAACGAGTCGAATCTAGCCAAAATAATTTAAAATCATAAATAAAAGCTATAGGAAATAATTCCGAATAATGAAGCTTCGATGGTAATGAAAACCAAAAAGTACACCCAAAACGTTAAGCCCGGGCCTGTACCTCGGAATCCTACAAAACTCAAATATTTTGATTATCCATTCTGATACGAGTCCAACCATACCAAAATCATTCAATTTTAAACTCAAATCAGCCTTCAAACCATCAATTTATGTTTTAGAAAGTTTTTACTAAAATCCCCAATTTTAAATCATTAATCAAACACCAAAATCGATGTTGGAATTGTGTAATAATAACAAATTCGAGTCAAAAATACTTATCCCCCTTCAAAATCGCAAAAAACCGTGCTTCAAAACATTGTGAGAAAAAGTAACTAAATTCCGAAACAAGAAAAACAAATAAAGCAACTGTCCAGCTCAAATCGGGTCTTCGATGACCCCGAAACTCACATTTGATAAGACCAACATGATTCATGCGATATTACACATAAGATAGCCTCTTGAATTACCCAATTTGGCCTTAAAATGAGAGAGATATGATGTTTTGAAGATTTTAAAATAAATCTGAAAATTTTAGACATAAATTACATTTTTGTAATTACTTCCACCAGAAAAAAAA